>NC_056525.1:191750407-191805646 GCF_019175285.1 Sceloporus undulatus | reverse complement strand
TACTTGGACTCCTAGATCCCTTTCACATGTAGTCTCTCGTTCAGCCATATGTCGCCCATCCTATATCTGTGCATTTCATTTTTCTGCCCTAAGTGCAGTACCTTACATTTCTCCGTATTGAATTTCATTTTGTTAGCTTTGGCCCAGCTTTCTAGTCTATCCAGGTCATTTTGAATTTTGATCCTGTCCTCTGGAGTATTAGCAATTCCTCCTAATTTGGTGTTATTTGTAAATTTGATAAGTATGCCCCCAATTATGTCATCCAAGTCATTGATAAAGATGCACTGGGCCCAGGACAGAACCCTGTGGGATTCCACTGGTCACTTATTTCCAGGATGAAAAGAAGCCATTGTTGAGCACCCTTTGGCTTTGAGCTTATGCGGAAGGCAAGCCCTGGCAAAAGTAAAGAGGCATGTACCCGTGCTGTGCACCCCATGCCGTGCAGCAAGTGCACATCCCATTTATTTTCTATAGGGCTTGAGCATACACTCCTTTCCCCATATGCGGGGGGGAGGGGTCTGGAACAAATCCCCCACATATGGGCAGGGTGGGTTGTAGATTAAAAGTATCACTTTTGAGAAGGATGCACTTAAATTATATTTCTTCTATTATAAAATGAATGTTTTACCCCTAAAAAGTTATTTTCAAACAATTCCTATTTTGACAAATCATAGAATCATAGAGTTGGAAGAGACCCCAAGAGCCAGCCAGTCCAACTCCCTGCCACGTCGAAATATGCAATCAAAGCATTCCCGACCAATGGACATCCAGTCTCAATAACCTCCAAAGCAGGTGTTCACTACAACACTCTGAGGCAGCTTATTCTACTGTTAAACAGCTCTTACCATCAAGATGTTCTTCCTATTTTGAGGTGGAATCTCTTTTTTTTTGTAATTTCAATCTATTGTTCTGTGTCCTAATCTCTGAAGCAGAAGAAAAGAAGCTTGCTCCATCCTCAATATGACATCCATTCAAATATGGCTATCATGTCACACCCTAACCTTCTCTTCTCCATATCCACCTCCCTAAGCTTCCCTCATAGGGCATGGTTTCCATACCTTTCACTATTTTATTTATTCCTTTTTATAGTTCTGCACCCCCAGCCCTACTTTCATTAAGGTGCAGGTTGGTATATGACTGATATGGCTGCCTAGACATTTGTGTGCTTGTGAAAGCATTTGTTGTAGATGGGGAAATCATCTTGATTTCATTGAGTTTTTCTCAATGAGTTTTTCAAAAATCTACCTACATTTCCATCCTATTCATGTTTTGCACTGAGCTGCGCGACCTTTCTTTTCTGAAAATGACTATGTACTTTGCTATGCATCTCTCTTAATGTTCACACTTTCTGAATTGACAAAAGCATCTTTCTGTGCTTTTTTCAAGTACATTTTTAGTTGTGTCATTTGCTTTTGTAAATTTCAGAAGAGAAGAAAAAAATCTGATACTTGCAGGTTCCACTCTGTGCTGGGGAAATGAAATATAACTTAAGTGCATGTTTTTGTAAATAGTCTCTTGGGCCATGATTTGCACAAATTTGTTAAACAAACAAACAGAAAAAAAACAGAATGTGCCAATTTCTTACCCATCCCTGCTCCCTCTATCTCTGTCTCTGTTTGGGGAAAGAGGCGTGTGTATGGCTTTTTGGGTATTCCATACTGTACTCTAGGTGTTCTTATCTCTGATCCCTTTCACATTGTACAGTTAATGCACCATGATCCCAATTTAACTGTCATGGCAACATCCATGGCAGTTAAAGATGAATCATAAAACTATAACTGTGTAGTGCTGAAGGTCCCACTGTCTCTAGTAAGCTAAAAATACATAATCAACTGTAGAAAGCCATCCAAGATTAAATTCTGGGAGGACAATGCTTTGCTGAAATACATGCTTTACATTCTAGACAGTGCACATTTATGAGGTATTTACCCCACTTAACTTTTCCTTGTAGACTTAAGCCTGAGGAAGTAGACTTGCATGTTGCCAACCTCTTTCTTTCAGTTAGTCTCAAACATCCTACAAGATATCTCTACATACAGTCTCATTGAGTAAGGCATTTTATGAAGTAAGTGGGTTTGAGGGGTTAATCTCCCACATGCATACACTAGACCCAAGTATAGAGTCCTTTATAGTTCCTGAAAGATGATGAAGCAAAAGGCTCATGGAGCAGGACAACCATGTAGCAAGAGATTTGCAAGGACAAGCAATGACAGTATACTTTAAGTGAAGAGTGTGCCTTTGGTCAACTAGCAGACAGCCCACTCCTGTGTCTCAGTAGACCTAAAATGCTATCCAAAGACCTGTCCATGTTAGTATGATGAGGCAACAACTTCCTGCTGATACATATATACAGTGTGTATGATATAGGAACATGACACTGATGCAAAGACATAACATACTAGATAAATAGATATACATATGCATTATACATACAGTATACTTATATATAAACACAATACACAACTCTCTATGTATTGATTACTGTTGCTGTTGTTGCTGGTGGTGCTATTCCTGTTGCTGGTGTTGTTACCATTATCTTATGTTTTCATTTATATTTCATCTATCTCTCAGCACAGGACTCAAGATGCCTATCAAAAAAATTACATCCAAGTACAGCTAAAATCAACAATTCTATTAAAAACACAAAGTTAAAATTTTTTTAAACACATTTAAAACATAATTTTAAAAAAGAATATTGAGAGCTTTTTCTGACATGACAAATAAAAAGTCAAAATTCTGCCTACTTTTTTAAAGCCTTTGCTTGCCAGTGGAAAGACAGCAAATAGAGCTAAAAAAGAACTAAAATCATGCAGAGTCTAAAAACAATATTTTGACCATAGTTTAGCAAAAGCAACAGCAAATACATTTCTAAACCACTTATCACTGCACTCCCTAAGCAGTTTACAATTTGCTTTCAAAGCTATTTCTCTCAAAGTATCTCAAGCTTGAATTTCAAGGCCATTTTTTTGTACTTGGGTAGAAAATATGCCACATAGAATCATAGAGAAATATAGCAAATCTCACCCTCAGAAAGCCAAAAAGAGGAACCCAGCCTTGGAGGAGCATATCAGACCTCAGAATCATCATTCCACCCCAAGGAGAAACGGTAGGGTTGGTTCATCTCTGATGCTGGAAAGCCAACAGTGGGGGGGGGGGGGGGGGGGCAGAGAGATTCTGAGAGATACTTCCCTTATCATTACCTTTCTTGTAATGGCTCTTCTCAGTCCACCCAAACACACAAATGTACACATTAAATTCTCTGTAAAGATTATATATTTAGGATTTTAATCTTTTATATGTATCTTATCTTTGAACATACAGAAATCTCTACATATTAGCACATGTGTGTAAACAAATTTTGATCAGTGGAGGCAGATGAATAGTATTGTTGGTAGCTGATAGCTTCCATGTGTGTTTACCACTCCAAAATTTAATGGAACTATTTGTAGCACTGAAGCTATTTTGGATAAAGGATTCAGCACATTAGGTAGTTCCCTCACAGATCAAAGTAAAGCCCTATATGTGGTGGAAAATTACAATATATCTATCTTATCATTCTATAACATTCTTAGTACAACTAGAAATAAGATAGAATTAAACAGAGTAGTTACCCTCCCTCCTTCTTGCTTGTTTTTGAAAACTATAGTAAACAATTATACAAACTCTGTTGAAAATGCCCACAGATGAATGTACACAGATGTACCTATGTATGCAGCTAACCACACACATTGTTTGCCAAGATAAAGCATTGCTGTCCAATAAAGGGACTTGTAACCTGGCTCTAAGTATATTTATAAATGAATCCCATTGAGTTCAATTGAACTTTACTCCTTCTGTTGACCTGCAACCTTCTTAGTGCCTGACACAGTGAAGTATAATGTAGCTTCGTGATGATTCTGAATGGATAGGGAGTAAGTTAGGGTGGGATGGTTCACTGTGCTTTATGTCAGGGATGATGGGAGTTGTGGCTCTTCACCTGGCCTGGAACTCACCACCTGGTTGTGCACCACGCTGACCAGTTTTGGCCAGTTGTTGTATCTTTGCAAGAGTTGCAGAGAACAGGCTGAAGACCCCGACAAACTCTCCAAGCCTTCTCACTCTTGCCTCCACAGAAGTCTTCACCCTTCTTCACCAGGGTCCTGCTGGTTCTTGTAGCTTCACCCAAGACACCAGACAACTCAGTAGTCTTATATAAAAGATCTACTTTATTCTACTATATACACAGCTCCAAACAATACTCAACTCCTCACTCTCCAATCCAACTACTCACAACTACAACCCACAAAATGCACTGGGATCTATAGTCATTATTATAGCCAAATCATGGTACCACCTACTGTGGTCTGTTTCCACCCAGTAGGCGTGTACATCATTCCCATTGGTTCTCTTTGTTCATCCTACAATTAATGATTTCATCATCTCAGCCTTGACCACTTTACAATTGTCAGGTGTGTCCAATTATTCACTATGCATTTCTTGTCCTTGGCACTCAGTACTTGTTAATTGTATTACCATTCACACCTGTGTGGTTCTCCATTGGCTTCTGCTGAGTCACTCTGACTCTCACATACAAGTTTTATTTCACTTACTGTATGTCCCATGTTGCTTTTTCCTTAACACTTTATTCATAATCTGGCAGCAAAAAACACAACATAAAGTAGCAATGGCCTTGTAATGACTTTGGAAATGAAAGTCCTAAATCTGTTGGATGTTCCTCTTGATCTTTGCCTTGCAGGCTAAAAGGAAGTTCAAGCATCCCTGCACATGAGACTCTAAATGTTGTGGATCCACATTAAAAGTTCTACAGTTTATGTAAGCATGAATGAAAGTCTTCTTTACATCAGATGTCATGGCATCAGAAAAGCAACATGACCACCCAAACTACTTTTGTTGATAGATATAAATGGTTGGGATAGCAGAATGCTTTAAAAAATACCACATGTAATTTTAATGAGAGCCTAGCGCCACTGAGCCAAGATGTCCCTGTATTTTCATGCACTGCAGGCTTCCTTGACTAATTAACTTCCCAGATCAGGTAAAAAAGCAGGAATGAAAACTCCCTGCTGAGAGTACTGCATTTGCAACTCAACCAGGGGCTAGGATGAAAAGTCAGCTGACAGCCTGAATCGCAATACATCTTTGAGGGAGGCAACACAAGGTTGCAGTTAAGAAACAGGGTGAACAACACTAATATATGTTCACTAGGGCAGGTAGTGGGGAAAACAGAAATTGCGCGCGCGCACACACACACACATATGCATACACATTCATGTAAGGAATGAAGTCTGGAATATGTTTTTGAAGAGAAAAATAAAATATGAATCTGTAGCTAAGTCTGAGAGAGGTAGTCCTTTTCATCTCCCATCCGCACCAAAATAATACCAATTCTGCTACTAATAGCCCACTGATTTCTAAATTCTTGGACAGAAGCCAAATAACTGATGATAAAAAGTTCAAGTCAGTAACATCTGGTAGACTGTGAAATAGAGAACTTTTTTGAATAGTATATTGTGGGCCCTTGTTATCCACTGGGGTTTGGCTCCAGAACCCCCCATGGATAATAAAATCCGTGGATGCTCTAGTCCCATTAAATACACTCATCCCTCCACATTTGCAGCTTTGACTTTTGCGAATTTGATTATTCACAGATTTTAGTAATACATTCTCTCTAGGAATATCTAAGTCCTCCAGTGCAACTCTATGGTCAGCTTTAACCAAAAGTTGCACTCAAGAACCAAGGGAATCCTAGAGAGAACACTCTGCTATGCATTTCTAGCTCCTCCAGCACAATTTTATGGCCAATGTCTGGCAGATGCTGACCACAGAGTTGCACTTGAGGACCTAGAGATTCCTAGAAAGGTGTTCACTCAGGTAAAAATATAGTGGTTTTGTTATTTGCATTTTTTCAACAGTCACAGGGGTCCTGTGCCCCTAACCTCAGCGAATGCGGAGGGACAAGTGTATAATGGTACAGCAAAATAGTGTCCCTTATATACAGTAAAATGAAAAATCAAGGTTTGCTATTTGAAATTCATAGTTTTTTGGAATACCTTTAAGCAGTGGATGCTAGAATCTCTGGATAAAAAAATCTGTGAATAAGGAGGGCCAACTGTAGTTGTATTTGCTAACATAGCTTTGGGTGCTTTTTCATGCTCTGTTTTGTAAATGTAAAATGATAGCCCCACAACTATTTTGGCAGATAATCTATAGAATATTGCGTAATAATGAGTGATTAATCCACAAAAGAGCTGTCTTGAGTGGTCAAGGGTCTTTTATACTCTGAAAAAAACAACAACAGGAAAACAAGTCCATAACACATTCTATATGAGTTTTCTTTTGGAAACTATTTGGAAACTTCAGTTGGTTCAGAACATAGGTACAATTCAAAGTGCTGGTCATGACCTATAAAGCCCTATATTACTTAGGCCCAGACTATCTGAAAGACTGTATCTACCTATATGAATCTTCAAGAATGCTAAAATCTACAGGGGAAGGCTTTTTCTTGGTCTCATCACCATCACAGGCTTGGTTGATGAGGACACAAGTTGGAGCCTTCTCAGTGGCTGTTCCCATGCTCTGGAACACCCTTCTGTTGGAGGCTAGGTTGGCTTTCTCCTTACTTTCCTCTTGTCAGTATGCAAATACATTTTTCAACAACAACAACAACAACAACAACAATTTATATACCACTTTTTTGCAAGGAATCAAAGTGGATTCCAACAGTATAAAACATGATACAGTTAAAATTACAATCAATTAAAGAAACAACCCCATATCCCAACCACCCCCATCATAAAAAGAGATTAAACAATAAAATACATTAAGAAACATTCCAAGTGAATTCCTTAAAATACGGGTAAAATTTGTCAAGAAGATATCTTCTTCTAAGGAAGAGGACGGGGACCAATGGCAGTGATAGGAGATGCTAGGTGATTAGACTGCTTATACAGGATCAGATGGAAAAGGCCCGCTGGTAGAGATCCATTTTAATAGCTTTCTTAAAAGCATCTAAGGCAGTAATACAAGGGATCTCCTCTGGCAGGTCCTTCCATAATTTTGGAACAATCAATAGAAAGGTCCTCTGGGAAGGAGACACCAATCTGGTCTTATGTATCTGTAGTAAGTGCTTCCCAGAAGTTCTGAGAGTGCGTGGTGGACTATATAGGGAGAAGCATTCCCGCAAGTAGCCTGGGCCCAAGCCATGTAGGGCTTTAAGCAGGCTTTTAATGGTTAAGCAGGGAAGATTCTTATTTAGATGTGAGTTTTATTTATTTTTAACATTTGTATAGCTTTTAAATGATTTTATAGTGTTTAATGTGGGAATTTTAATTGTTTGTAAAATTTTGTTATAAACAGTTTTAATTTACCATTTTTGGAAGCTGCCTTGGGTCCCACTCTGGGAGAAAGATAAGGGAAGTAAATAAATAAACAGAACATACTGTGTTATGGAAAAATATATATCAGTTCATACAATGAGATGTATTTCTACATAATATTACACATTCCTACATAATGTTAATGCTACACAGCTGGAATGCATTGGATGGTGAGGAAAGAGAGGCATAATGCTTCATTCTAGAATTGTTCCATCTTGGGTTTCTTTTGGGTTTGTTTGGGAGGAGAAGGAGTCAGGTGGAAAAAATATGAACCCCCCCCCCCCCGAAGTTTCCAAAGACAAACCCACACAGAATGTATTACAATCTTTATTTATTTTTTCAGAATATAAAAGGCTCTTGACTACTCAAGACAGCTCTTTTGCAGATCAGCAGCTATATCCAGAAGTATGGGAGGACTGATTTTCTATGCATGGGCTGTGACATGAGGTAGGTAGGGTGATTTGCCAAAATCTCTGTAAGGTCTCAAATGTCAGTTTTCAAGGATGCAAGTTAGAGGACATTTTGGAGAGAAGTCAAAAACAAACAAATATATTAAAAAAGCATGGCGATGTTTCATAATGAAAATCAATGATGCAACTGTGACTTCTAAATAGGTGGACAAACTTTATTTCAGTAGCATTTTATAGAGGTTTCACATTTATACAACCAGGACAAAAAGCACATGAACAAAGCTAATGCTTCACTCCCATATTACATGCATCTGTCAGTTCTTATCTCTAATGAGAACAGAGTAATGTCATCATTCCCTATGAACCAATGGATGTTCTCAGGGTAGGACAGTCAATTTCAAAATTATTATTGCCTTATCAGTGACAATGACCCTGTATATAGTTCTTGCAGTTAGAACAGTTTGCAGTAACCGTTCTCAAAAATTGCCTCCTGTGGGATGGATGGGGAATGGAACAGAAGGGAATGGAATGGAATGGGGACTTTTGTGTGCAGTAAAATGCATCCCCCACTCGTTCCACACTCATTCCTGGCCCCTTTCATTCTGTTCTCAATCCATCCTGGTGTGATAAATTTAATTAACTTCCATGTTTCTATAGATGAGATAGTCTTCTGCTTCTGAATAAGGAGCTCTGGGCATTCTGTTTATATGGATGTGCAGAGTGTCTTTATCAACTGTCAGGTGCTTTTCATTCCATGTAATTTGTATGCTGGATCAAATGGTAAGGTCTTGGTGACTAAAGCCATAAAGAGAGAGAGAGAGATTCCAATTAAGAAGCTTATTTATTAATAAAATGAATTTGGCCAGGCAGCCCATCTCAAGGAAATGTGTGATTTACATGAGAACCTCCCCCCCCCCCCCCCGGAAACAATGGCACCAATAAATTTAGTTAGCTTTAATGGCATGCAGTCATCAAATACTCATGCCTCTGCATCCTATTAAACATTTATTTACAATTACATTTGTTACCAGTACAGGCTGTTAACTCAGCATCTCATTCTGCATTACTGATTCTCAACAATGATTCTTAAATATAACCCATATAGCACATCTTGATTTTTTCTTAATAATATTTTTGTCGTTTCTAGGGTTTCCCCCCCAGCAGCATTGAGTTCACTACAGTTGCACAATGGTGTGGTATGTTTTCTCCCCTGATGCAATGGAGAGAAAAAGAAGAACCACACAGATAACTCTCAAGCCTATATAACCTATCTGGAAATAAATAGGTATTTAATAAATATGAATGTGTGAGCAGAATCTACTATAGATTAATACAGGCATCAGATGCATGAGGGAATCTATCCTCAGTACCACATTTCAAATGAGAAGGCCAATGTCATGTAGTGGTTTGCGTATTGGACTAGGAAACTGGGAGACTAGGGTTCAAATCCTGGCTCAGCCATGAAACCCACTGGGTGACCTTGGACAAGTTACACTCTCTTCTTCAGCAGCAATGGGATAGAAACACAGTTGTCGTGGCTGCCCCAACCCTTCCAGCATAGCTAATAGCTCTTCAGAGTAAAGGACATCTGCACAGGGCCCTGTGCATGTAGACATGACTGTCAATATTAGGATGTAGCACAATATCTAATGCACAATCATGCTTTAT
Organism: Sceloporus undulatus; assembly: GCF_019175285.1. Lineage (NCBI taxonomy): Eukaryota > Metazoa > Chordata > Lepidosauria > Squamata > Phrynosomatidae > Sceloporus > Sceloporus undulatus. The sequence continues at coordinate 191,796,192 of NC_056525.1, read as the reverse complement.
GTATGTTATTAGTCAACGTCAAGCTGACTTCAACTTATGACAACCCTATGAATGAGAGATTTCCATGACATCCTGGTATGAACAGATCTGTTAAGATTTGCAAACTCAGAGTGGCTTTCTTGATTTAGTCTTTCCACATGGAATGTGCTCTTGCTCTTTTCCAACTACCTTCTACTTTGCTGAGAAATATCATCTTTCTAATGAGTCATCTTATCTCATGATCTGTCCAATGTACAATGGCCTCAGGTTAGTAATCTTGGTTTCTAAGGGAGATTTCAGGCTTGATCTGTTCAAGGACCCATTTCTTTTGTTTTGATTTTGCAGGCCATAGTATCCAAACAAACAAACAGCTTTAATTATATACCGCTTCATACTGAACTAACAGTGTCTAAGCGGTTTACAACTGTAAGCTAATTGCCCCCAACAATCTGGGTACTAATTTTAGCGACCTCGGAAGGATGCAAGCCTGAGTCAAGCTTGAGCCTTATGGTTTTGATTGAGTGGCTGCAGTACAGGCATTTAACCACTGCGCCACCAGGGCTCCATAGAATTTTCCTCCAGCACTACATTTCAAATTAGTCTATTTTCTTCCTTCCAGCTTTCTTCACTGTCCAACATTCACAATCAAACATAGAAATTACATATGTGACAGTATTGTTGATCCTGACTTTGGTATTCAATATATCTTTATACTTGAGGATCTCATCTATTTTCTCCATAGCTAACTTTCCATCGTAATTTTCTTCTTGCCTAAAGTCTCCATTTTGATTAATGACTGAGCCAAGGTGTATAAAGTCTTTAACTATTTTGATGTTCCCATCATCCATTTTAAAGTTATGTAAACTGTAGCCATTATTTTTGTTTTCTTAATGTTTAATTGTATCCCTGCTTTTGCACTTTTTTCCCTTGACTTTTCTCAACAGTCAATCCAAGACTTCACTAATTTCTACTAGTAGTATGGTATCAGCTGGATATCATAAACAGCTGATTTCCTTCCTCCAGTTTTTACACAGCTTTCTTCTGACTGTCATATATTATGTACTGTGTGTAAATTAAACAGATAAATTGCTAAAATACACTCTCATCAGATGCCCTTGTCAATTGGAGAACTATTCTCTTTGTCCATATTGTGTCCTTATAGAGGCCTCTTGTCTTGAGACTAGGTTACACTTCAGGACAATCAAATGTTGTGGCACACCCATCTCTTTTAGAGTGATCCCTGGTGTGTCATGATCTACGCAATTGTACATTTTTTTGACTTTTTCAGGTGTGGCTCCTGAATATACACTTTTCTCCATAAGTGTTCCTTGGGCATATAGAATAAATTGACAAGGCAACACATCCCTCCAAATCTATAAACATAATGCTAATAATATATTTAGTACAAATTGAAACTAGGACATAGAATTCATCATATTTTTGTCATATGAATCACACCTCTTTTGATCAACTATATGCTTTATTAATGGATTCTGAGCACTTCCTACCCAGATCCCTGACAATGATCACACATTTACATTTCTGTTTGTATACAGATATGAACATTATTTTGAAGACTGCAAAGTGATAAGTGAATAAAGAACATACATGCCCAAAATGCCGTCTGGTTGCCTGTGGACTTAGGATGACCCCATGAAATTCACAGGGTTTTCTTAGGCAAGGAATACTCAGAGATGGTTTTGCCAGTTTCTTCCTCTGAAATATAGTCTACAGAACCTGGTATTCATTCCTCTCCCATTGAAGTAATAACCAGGGTTGATTCTGGGGCAAAACAGATGAAAAGGAGTGGCCAGAAGGATTGCCATTAGTAAAAAATGACTTGGAAGCACACAACAACAACAACAACAGGCTATGTGTCCAGGACTTTTGTGAGGTGTGGTGCAGTGGTTTGGGTGCTAGACTACTAGAACAGGGTTCAAATCCTCACTCTGACATGAAAACCCACTGCATGACCTTGGGCAAGTCACATTCTTCTCTCAACCTCAGACGAAGACAAAGGCAAACCCACTCTGAACAAATTCTGGCAAGAAACCCCCGTGATAAGTTCACCTTAGCGCTGCCCTAAGTAAAAAATTACTTAAAGGCACATCATAATCATCATCTGTGATAAAGGTTTGAATATCATGTAGACAGAGGTGTTTATCAGACGAGCTCTTAAAGAGGTACTATTCCAGTGTGACTCCTCTAGCTGCCTCCTGTTGCATGCTGGGATTGGCAGTTTTAAGGAGAGGTATTTAGAATTCTCAGGCAGAGAAGTTCAGCTCCTTAAAACTGCCCATCCCAGCATGCAACAGGAGGCTGCCAGAGGAGTCACACTGGAATAGTAGCTCTTTAAGAGCATAGTGTGATAAACATCAGAGAGACTGACAGTCTGCAGAATGTTTCCCAATCTGACACACTAAACATGAGTGATCTCCTTATGAGGATAGTTCTGTTCAGACAAGAGGAATAAGGATGAGACTTGTTTGCTATTGTTGTGCCTGCATCTGCTCCAATAATGCTCACATGGTTATGATTCAATGGATGAAAAATACACACATGCAGCACCAGTCCTTGAGAGCTGGATGTGAGCATAAATGATTCTGTGTTTAAGAGGCTGTGTACTAATTCACTGTCATCGTTTATGTACTTGCTAATATCTTACATCAAATGCTCACGCTAGCATAGGATCAAAGTTAATTCTTCATAGAATATCTTGCCCTACTGGGTTGCCCTGTTTCATTGGCAGTGTAACAGACACAGATGTTTGTCTTTTGGAGTAGCAATGATGTACACTACATAGAGCCAAAAAGCTCAATGCCAATAATAATTTTTTCCAGGATTGAGGGTGGGGATATAAATGCATGGCCATGCTTGGGCTACTGTTACTCATCCACTTTACTCTGGCAGAATGTATCTGAAAATTAATAAAAGCAAAATGTGAGTGCTATGAAGTATTCTGATGGGAAAAGGAAGGAGAGGAACAACAATCAGCTCACAAAACTACAACAAAACTATAATCACACTAGAAATCACAATTTCATGGGGGGGGGGGGGGAATGAAAACATGAGTAAACTAAATGTGCTATCCAAACCTTGATAGAACATCACAATATGATGTTCTACTGACATGTATTTCTGATGATACAATACTGTCATCAGTACTTGGACGGCATCCAATTGATATCACAAGTGGTTTCATTTTTTAAACTTACTTAATTAAGGAAGTCTTCAGGACCTTCTTACACAAGCATTTCCTTATGTTGTGCAACAATCTAAGATGTTCCTTCCATCCTCAGTTTCTTTACAATCCCATCATGTTATGCTTGTGTAGAATTACAGCAGGACCTTGGCCCTTATCTGCATATGCTGGAATCAAGTCACCTCAAGACATTTGTTAGCTAAAGTACAAGAGCCCCAACCACACACACGCACACAACATATCGGGAATTGACCCAGAATGGCAACTGAATCTTACTTTATAGTAGCCACATAGCAGCCTCCTCCACCACACTTGAGAGTAGCGGGTTAGCCAAGAATAAAGGTTTCAGAATGAATCCTACCACTTCTGTCCCACTTTATTCATTCATGTATTTATTAACCCAAAGCTGCCACCTGAGACACTGGCATCACACTGTTTAACAGCAGAAGCTCTCTGATAATCACACACACACACATACACACATATACTTGAAACTTTCCCATTCCTCATATTTAACTAACCTCCTTGGTCATCTCTCAGTTCCTTTTACAAAGGCAGAACCTTCAATTTTGATTGTTTGCTGCCTGCTGCAAGAATCTACAGAATTCAAGGTTCTGTGTCAATTAAACAGCTATTCTCTGCAGTGTTTCCCTGTAGTTGATGTCAGGCAATAAAAAGTTACCAGCTGGTATTAGAGAAAAAGAATAATTTACAATGAGGAAGATGCTGCTGATGTTTAGTCTTTTTCTATATTTAATGAGATTATTGAAATATAGTTGCCATCATAGGAAGCAATTACATGCTGCGTTGTAAGGATTTAAAAAAAAAAATCAGAAAAAAACCATTAGGTTTTATTTTTAGTGAAAAACACTAGAAGTATGATCTTAGCACCAAGAAAATCGGATGACCCTGAACATGTGTATAATCATACATAACCTTCCTGACCCTATCAAATGGCTTGGGAATTTTAGTGCATACATTTAAAACACATCCTAATGCTTCTCTAACTCTTGTTTTATACAAGAAAAGTGGTCCACAGCATGAAAAAAGTACACAAAAGAAGTTCTACAAATCCAGAGGTGTAAGAATTTACTGTAACTAGTTCAGATTTAAATATAGAGATCTTTGTAGGAACAGTAGCTTATATTTCAGTTACTTGGTAAAAATATATTGTCAACTTTTTTCCACCTGTTTATGCTATTTCAGTCTTCTGTTATTTGATTTTGGACAGCTAGCTCATGCCATTTAATATGGTGTCTGTATGCAGAGTCATGTGGGTGCTTCAATATATTATCATACCTGTGTCTCCCTAGAGTTTCACCATGTAATGGCAAAGTCAAATAATTCACAGTGTAAGTGAGAAACAGAAGAACAGCACAAATACAACATCTTTTATGGTGGCAGTGCTTGTTTTACCAGCTTCAAAGACACAACTTGTTGTTAAACCTTTGTCTGAGCCGATTTGTTTCATCAAATGTCATAAAAATAGATTTTCAAAGTGTAGCCAAAAGACGAAAATGACAAAAGAAAGAAAGAAGACTCCACAATAACTGAAAAAAATCAGCATTGTGTACAAACATAGCAGAAACAAATACAAAGCTTTTATTTTCACTGTAACACTGCTGCTGGTTTGTAAACATAAAGAGAGAAACTTCCACAAGAAAAAGCACTCTTGAATGCAAAAAAATAATATATAAAAGAAGAGGATTCACATTAAACTATTTTCCAGTAGACTGTTCTCTATACATAGGGGCATTTTGTTGTTGTTGCATGCAAGGAGGCATTCAGGTTATCAGACAAAGGTAAAATATTCTTGTACTTTTTCTAAATGAACAAATGAAATAGGTAAAAGATTTGCTTCCCTATACTCCCTACATATGGACTGAATTAATAAGACTGAGGAGACGTCATTCATTTTTGCTACATATGAAAGCTAGATCTGAATAGGTGTATTGAGAGCTTAGCTTCTGGAGAGAGTGATATACTCTTTCAGATGGATGAGGTCAATAGATAAATCTGTTATTCCTGTGTCTGTATAATTGTGTATATTAACTTCAATAATTGTGTAACTTCAGTAACTTCAAAATTGTGTATATTAATTTCCATATTCTTGCTTATAAAGCCGGTTTGAAATGGATCCAGATAATCGGCTTCTTATAAGACAGCTTGGAATTGGAAGGCAACTGCCCTCTCAATTACTTTTATCATCATGGTTGACCGTTCAGGGAGGTGATGCAATAGAAATATTGTTATGATCCATAATTGATGCATCTTTTAGGGAGGGAAAATTTCCAGACAAACTAGAACAAGTGGTGGTCAAACTGCTTTTCAAAAAAACCTTCCTTGACCCCCTGATTAGAAATAACTACAGATGGGTCTTCCTCTTACCATTTTTTGGGCAAAGTAATCGAGAGGGCAGTTGCCTTCCAAATCTGTCTTATAGGAAGCTGATTATCTCGATCCATTTCAAACTGGATTTAGGGCAGGATACAGAGTTGAGACCGCCTTGGTCGCCTTAGTCAATGATCTCCGTCTGGGTATCGACAGGGAAAGTGTGACACTGTTGGTGCTCTTGGACATCTTGGACTGAATCCTCCCTCCATGGCAACAACTGCCATCTTCCATTCTGGAGGGAGAGAGGGGGTGGGCCCAATGACATCTGGACTGCCCTCAAGAGACTGGGCCCTCCCTCCATAGCAACAACTGCCATCTTCTAGCCTGCAGGGAGTGAGGGGGATTAGGGATTGGAAAGGGGCTAATTTTGAATTTTAAGTTGTATTCTGTATTTTTATTGCTGTAACCCACCTGGATTCCTTGTGATTGGGTGGGCTATAAATAAATAATTTATTATTATTATTATTATTATTATTATTATTATTATTATCTCAGTGGCTTTCGATACCATCGACCATGGTATCCTTATGGAACACCTGAGAGAGTGGGGGATTGGAGGCACTGCACTCCAATGGTTCCATTCCTATCTTTCAAGCAGGTTCCAGATGGTGATACTGGGAGACAGTTGCTCCTCTAAAAGAGAGCTGGCATCTGGCATCCCTCAGGGTGCCATTCTGTCTCCCATGCTGTTTAACATTTTCATGAAGCCGTTGGGTGAGATCATCTGGAGACATGGGGCGCTGCGTTATCAGTTTGCTGATGACACCCAAATATGGTCCTCTATGTCTCTGACTGCAGCAGTGACTAAGGATGGCATCTCTCCTCTGAATAGCTGCCTTGGGTCAGTAATGGGCTGGATGAGGGAAAACAAACTCAGGCTGAATCCAGAGAAAATGGAGGTACTTGTGATAGGAACCCCAGGTCCAGGAAAGGAAAATTGTCAACATGTCCTGGACGGGGTCACACTTCTTCTAAAGGTCAAAGTTCATAGCTTGGGAGTACTTCTGGATTCGTCCTTATAGTTGTCATCTCAAGTAGATACGACGGCCAGGAATGCATGTTATCTACTCCAGTTGATATACCAGCTGCGACCCTACCTGGACCGAAGGGACCTTGAAGCAGTGGTACATGCACTGGTAACCTCTCATCTTGATTTCTGTATTGCATTCTACATGGGGCTACCCTTGTGCCAAGTTTGGAAGCGTCAATTGGTTCAAAATATGACAGCCAGATTGGTCACTGGTAGTTCCAGATCTCACCACATAACACCTGTATTAAAATCACTTCACTGGCTGCCGATCAGCTTCCAGGCACAGTACAAGGTGTTGGTTATTACCTTTAAAGCCTTATATGGCTTGGGCCCAAGTTACTTGCAGGAACTGAGCAATCCCACTATTAAAAAAAGTTGTATTATGATAAAGCTAGTTTTTATTGATGTTATTATTGTTAATGTATTGTATTTCATACTACTTATTGTATCTTTACCGACTGTACTTGTATGTATTTTATCAGGTTGTAACCCCGCCTTGACCCACTGGGAGAGGTGGAGAAATATAAATAAAATTATTTTATTTATTTATTTATTTATTTTATCTATTCAAAAGAAGGAAGCATAAGCATGTTTGCGAAGCCCAAGTTTTATAGATATAGAAAAAAAATAGAGAGAGAAATATATGCTATGTGAAAGGGAAGAAATAGTCTAATAAGGACTTGGGCATCTTTACTGGGTGTAATATACTGCTTTGAAGTGGTCATGGAATTAAATAGAGTGCCTAGAAACTTGTGTTGGGAGAACTCTTGTGCTAAGGTGTGCACAGTGTCTCTGACTCTTTCCCTCAACATTCTCACAAAGTGTACCCTGACACTATATCCAGCATGTTCTCTTAATATCATTTTCACAAAGCCTATGTGGGTGATTTCAGGGGAGTGCTAGACTGCTGTTGTTTTGCTCTCTATGTTCTGAGAGTTCTGAGTAATGTCAGTAAACCCATTGCTTCTGTGAAAGTCCAGTGCTCCCTGATGCCACATTTGCAAAATAAAAAGTCAGCAAATGGAGCATATTGCCCACAGAGTGTCAACACTTCAAAATTGGGCAACTGCTGAGTAGATACTTTTATAACCACTAGTTGCTTTAAATGGTTCCACTATGAAATTACTGAGTCATGAATATAAAGGACTAAAAATGACTTGCAGCAACAAAACCTAACTTTGTTCAGTGGCATAAAGAAAATACATGGGGAAATATATTTTTGCAGCTGGAATGATGTTCACTTAAAGTGCTTTTGAAGATGTTACCCAGACATATATATTCTGAACACTTGAGTCTTAGGAAATCAATAATGAGAACTATTAACTCTAGACAAGACTACACTTCGCTCGTTATAAAAGAAAAGTCATTACTTTAAGCTTTTTAATAGCAGATATATATGACTCAAAAACTGACTTTTTGAACTTTGCAGAAATTTGATTAGACAGATCAGCACCTGAAAGCTTCTTTTGTTTCTGGAAATAAGACAGTTTAATCTTTCTTGGTGTTTATTCACTAATAGACATTCTGTCAAAATAATTCATTGATCAAAGGGGAGCATGCTCTCATTTTTGCTAGTATATTACAAAGAAAGGGTCTTGAAGGTACTTTGGATCAATAAATGGGTTACAATACTGTGAGGAAGGCAGTATTTTTTGTCAAAATATACTTTGAATCAATGGTTTCAGTTGATGCTTGGAGATATGGAGGCCTTTTCTCTCTGAATAAACATGCTGAATATGCAGAGAAACATTTCTATAACAAGGAAGTAAATCCATGCTTATTTCATTCTGTGAAATGTAAGATTAAAGAATTTTTTAAAAAATTCTTCCTGGAGAATGAGATACTGAGAGGCCTTGCATATTTTTGATTTTTTTTCTTTCTGTGCCAAAACATCTTTTTGTGGAACAAATGTTTCATACAAAATATTAGAAGGGGACTGGGAAAACATTCTGAAATTGCTTCTGAATTACAGTATTTTAAAACTATCACTCAACTTTGGTCTTTTCATTTTGAGATTTTAGTTTCAGTGTTTTTTACATGTGTTATTTTTGGGGGGATTGCTTGTTTTTCCCCCCCAAAATGTAAAACTTTAGGACCAATAATAAGGCCAATAATGATAAGGGCCAATACCAAAAACAATAACAGCAGCAGCAGCAGCAATAACAACAACCAGTTGTCTTCAATTTATGATTGAGAGACTGCCAAGAGCCAAGAGCCCCAGTCATCAACAGCCCTGCTCAGGTAAGGGCATGGCTTCCTTGATTTAATCAGTCCACTTGTAGTGCAGACTTCTTCTTTTCCTACTGCCTTTTCATACTGTATACAAAAAATAGTATAAAGATATTTTTAATGATGAATAAAAAAAAATAAAGTTTTGCTATAGCTAAGGACCTGTGAATACAGCTATTGTCTGTGTACACTGCACAGTGAGTAAGTGCCAGGTGACTGCAGCTAGTCAGAGGACTCAGTTTGACATGGGGCTTGATTTGCCATTACATTCCGTAAAACTACAACATAGCTTCATCTAAGTGGCCAAATGGAATACCTGCTGTGACGAAATGGCATCCTTCCCATTACTGTTGCTCTTAGCTTGTTCTGTTCTTTATGCACAGCAATCCTGCAACATGACCATGGTGCAGACAACACTAGACTGTTCCCCCTGTTCTTCCTGTACAGATGACACAGGCCAATAGTCCCAGGCCAGGGTCAGCCAGACTGGATGCCAGTCCAGTGGTTCTGGTCTGACCCTGGCTCAAAAGATCCTTAGCACAGTCTAAAAAGACTTTCTGTTTGCAGCAGTTTCTTGGAAATTCCACCATGACAACTGGCAGACCACACATCCCTGCACGCCTTACCTACAGCCACCACTGTTTTCCAGGCGAGGATGCCCACTATGGCTTGTGAAATTGGAAGGGGGTACCTGACCACATGAGTGAAATCAGATGCTGCATTTCCACCCTTACAGGCTGTGGTAGGTGCCTTTAGAGGAAATATGGTGGGTTTTGACAGGTAAGCGGCATGTAGCAGCACTGCCATGGTGTAGCAGTGGGTGCACCTGTGAACATCACCTGTTGCCTTGCTGGTCTGTGGGCAAGAACATGCCAGAACCACAGCAGGACACCACAGAGTTAGCCCGTGGTATCCTGCCCATGCATATAGGCCCTAGGTGATGAATTTATACCTCTAGCTCACTGCCACGTTAATGATGGGTTAATTTAGTTAGTGGACAGCATGGTGTAAGATCACAAGATGTTTCCTTGTTCAATGGGACTTCTAAAGGTCTGGAACTTTCTAGGCCAAAGTTTTAAAAAGATACACTTGGAATAGAAAATGCTGGAATGTAATGGCAAGTCAGTGAAATGTGGATGCCTGATGCTTTGTTACATTGATGTGTTGTATCTTTCACATTACATAATTATTGTCAGGAAAAAGCCACATGGGATATATAGTCACAAGAAATATAATATGTATATGAATATATTTGAAACTAACATGACACAGCAAAAGTTATTGAATTGTCACACAGGTGTTGTAAGTAATGTAATTGGAGAGTCCTGAAAGCCAAGGACATATGAGGCAATGACAAAGTGAAAAGATGCAAATTGATATCACCTGAGAGTCATTGAGTGGACAGCAATGTATGATGCAATGTGAGGCCTAGATTGAGCCAAGTATGGTATGTCAATCATAATGTATGTACACGCCCAGGAGGTGGCAACTGTATAATGAATAGAGAGACAAATGTCTATATAAGCAATAATGTATGGCAATACTTTTTGTGGGTATAGAGGAGTATAGTAGTGTGGGTATTGAGGAGTATAGTAGTGTGGATTTTGTGAGTAGTGAATTGTTTTGTGCATAGTGTATATAGTAGAATAAAAGTAGATCTTTTATATAAGAAGACTACTGTGTTGACTGGTGTCTTGAGAGCTGAACAAGAACCAGCAGACTGCAGAGAAGATTGGAAGACATCTTCAGCCAATACTCAGAGCTACTGGTCAAACTGGTTGTTCTTCCGCTGACCAGGGTGGTGAGAGTGAAAGCCAGGAGAAGAGCTGCAACTCCCATCATCCCTAACAATTATAACACCGTGATTCACTTCAACAGCATCGTATGGAATCTGAGGTCTGCATCGTATGGAATCTGAGGTCTGTAGTTTGGGGAGACATTAGAGTTCTCTGACAGAAAATTATAAATACTTTTCCCTAAACTGCAAATCCTGGGATTTTCCAAGATAGAACATGGCAGCTAAACTGGAATCGTAACACTATAACTGTGTGGTACAAAAGGGTCCATACATATATTTATAATTTGGAATAAAAATCTCTTTTCTTTGTATCGGTTTTCACTGGCCTTTTAATCATTTGTATTTTCCTCATGTAGTGGAGAAGGAAAGCATTAAATGGAAGTAGTTCACTTCTGTATTGCTCAGTACTCTACTTGCATAAAGAGAAAAGAGAGAGGGGCGTGAGCAAATCCCAGTGGTAGCCCTTCTGGCTGTTGATGAGGAAATGCCTCCAAAGAAAGGGTGCTGTAACTAACCTGGAAGTGAGGTCCTTCTCCCTTGTTCAACAGGGCAGTGCAGGGGGGAAAAACCTTTTCACCTGTGCAGAGAGTTTACCCTCCAGTGTAAAAGGAACCCACGGAAAGCAAGGGCGGTGTAACAAGTGCACCACTAGCGCACTCATTACATAAGCGCCAGCGCACATGTGTACATTATTACGCCCTCAATACATACTAGGTTTGCGGGGCATGTGGGTGCTCTGCCCCGAGGCAAGCCTAGCACGTGACGAGGGCGTCACAGAGGGCCCGTATGTACGGGACCTTTCTTACGGCTTTAGGCCTTGTTTTTTGTTAGATTATTACAGTCACAGGGAGTTCATGTGAGTTTTACTTTGGAATCAGCACACACTGAAGAGTCTCTTCATACCCTAGCTTGTGCTCTGACTAATAACCACACACACAACCCATGTGACCTGGAGTTTAGGGTGGGCACTGGGCATGGGGAATCCTATTAGTACCAATGAACTGAGCCAAACACAGAAATGTTGTCCTTTGTGTGCCAAGCCTGCAGCTCACAGGGGTACCTTATGCACATTTGACACAATAAATTTTACATTCAGAGCTTGCTCCAGGCTAATTGGATGGTATGCTTGGGACACCACACACAGCCCCTATATTGTTTTGTACAATGTTCACATATAAAAGCAAAATACCTGAATAGCATATTGAACTGCACTTTAAGTTTAAATTTCATATATCAATAAGCATGCAGTTTGCAAGAGAAGGCATATGAGAAGGGGGAAAGATGCACTATGCAGGCATTCTTTAACCATTTTTATTCAGCATGTGTGAAGATGAGGATGATACTAGACCATGTTCCTTATCATCATTTTTGTCACCCTCCTAAATATGGAGGATGACAGTATGAAGAAGATTGCTGCTGCTACCTGTACTTCTCATGCCAACTGGAACTTTGATTTTTCCAGAGTTTTACATTGTGTTGAATGTCTCCATGGATAGCAGAGGTTATCTTAAATAAAATAAAATTAAAATAAAAATATCACCATGCATAGGAGGGCAACATGCATAGGAGGGCACCACAATTCAAAAAGGATGTGGAGAAACTGGAGTGTATCCTAAGGAGGGCAACTAAAATGGTGAAGGGTCTGGAAACCATGCCCTATGAGGAACACCTTAGGGAGCTGGGTATGTTTAGCCTGAAGGTTAAGAGGTGATATGATAGCCCTGTTTAAATATTTGAAGGGATGTCATATTGAGGAGGGAGCAAGCTTGTTTTCTGCTGCTCCAGAGAACAGGACCCGGAACAATGGATGCAAGCTACAGGAAAAGAGATTCCACCTCAACATTAGGAAGAACTTCCTGACAGTAAGAGCTGTTAGACAGTGGAACAAACTCTCTCAGGGTGTGGTGGAGTCTCTTTCCTTAGAGGTTTTCCAACAGAGGCTGGATGGCCATCTGTTGGGGATGCTTTGATTTAGATTTCCTGCATGGCCCTTGTAGTCTCTTCCAACTCCATGATTCTAACATAAATATGGATGTAAGGGTGGTACTGGCCTAGTTCCCCTCCTTATGTGAAGAGTAAATATCCTTAAAGAATACTTGCATGGGACTAGGCAGAAGAACTCTGGACAAAATATATCTAGAATACTTTCCCTAACCAATCAAATATACTCCCATAGCAACCAATTGATATGAGCTGTTTCTGTGTGCCTGAGTTTTTGCTGTTTACTTGACAGCTCGTAATATTTGAGTATTCTAGATGAATCTTTATTTAGATGAAAAATGCTGCTGCCTCTTCAAAGATGAACATATTTGCATTAGAATGCTGTGGATTCTCAGAACCCAAATAGCAGGTTGCATTATAGTAATGCCATATCAAATTGTTCCTCCCTTGAGCTTTACTTGCATATTATGGCTGTTAACACATCTACCAACTTATGTGGTTTGAAAATGGAACCCTTGAAAGTTACCGCTGAAGCTATGAAAATATATAAGAGGGTTAAAGTCTTTTGTAAAATTTCATTCATATCAGTTTGTCAAGAGAGAAAGATGTTGATTAAACTACAAGTACCACCACCAATAATTTATTTATCTTAAGTCTCGTAATTGTTCTGTGTATTGTTCTGGTTTCGAATTTATTTCAAGATTAATGCCATTTATTTCATTTTATTTTATTTTAGGATATGCAGGAACTGGACTAGGATAAAAAAAATATCAGTAGAAACATACCTTCACTCAAGTGAAAGCCCCAGCTACAGCAGAACCATTGAATCAATGAGGGCTTAATAGGTCAACATTTGTGCAAGTTCTATTGATTCAGTGAGGTTAGTCTAGTTGCAGCTAACAATTGCATTTATTTGTTAGTCTTCTTATTCAGTACTTATTCTCTTTCCCTCTGCTCTTTATATTCCCTTCCACACTTCTACTTTTCTTTGACAATGGCCTTTCTCTCCCTCCAGTACAATCTAATAGAGCATTTCCTTCTACTTGCTGTACTGTATGATGGAGTTGTGCTCTCCCAGTCTCTCTGAATTGTTTGAACAGTTTGGGGTGGGGGAGGCAGTAGCACAGCACACCAAATGGAGGTACCAAGTATAAAATGTATCTTCCAGGTCTCCCTCCAGCTTTGCTTGTCATGGTTATAATATTCTAGTATTTGCTTCACTAGCAATATTGCCCTTGTCTTATTAAAGTGCAATAAACTAGGAATCAGTAGATAACAGCAATATCATTGAAGATTTGTTTTTACTGTGTACTGTGAAAGACCATGAAATCTCTGATCTGAGCCAGTTATGAAACCTCTAGAGATTTTTTCCATGAGAAGTACCAGACAATGATTATACCAGTAGGAATATTTCCAGAAGTGACAGTGATAAGAAAGATATAAATTATACTGTCCTTCCACTTTGGAGGGGCATATTACTGGAATCATTAACCACAATCATGCCCAATTACAAGCATAGTAAGCACACACACAACAAACCAATAAATGCAGTAATTGTCTGCATGTAATGCCCATAATTCACAGACTCCTTGTGATTCAGAATACTGGGAAACAATAAAGTATGCTCTATTCCTTTGAGCAATGCCCTCCATGTGTACAGAATGGTGGAAATGATGGTGGATATGAATGAATCTAATATTCCCTTCCCATGCTTTTAGGTTATGTGTGCATCTATTTCAAAAATTTCAGTACTTTGCCATTATGGTCCTGCAAGCACCTCTTCAGATTCTAGAATTAGAATGGCAAAACTGATGCATCATCCCCTCTTTCTCTCTTTTGACAGTTGAAATGGTAAGAATGATAAGGATAGCAGCCAGAATCCACTTGGGCACTTACAAATGCATGATCACTGTAGTCATACAGCAATGCAGTAACTCCCAGCCCAACCCTGTCCACCCAATTCCAATACACCAGGTTGCAGTCAATGCAGTCAATGGGGGTCCAATTTTGCTGGAATGACACCAGTGTTGGGTCCAACTGGGTTTCTAAGGAGGGTGATCTGTCTTCTACAACAGAAATTCTGCAGCAGCAAAATCCCTCTACCAGTTTCTCTCATAGTTTAGTGCTTCCAGTAGTGGAACACAGAGGAGGGCCCCGCCAGCAGACATCAGCCGTATAACAGGCAGATTAAAGAGGGGCAATCCTTCAGGCAATGAGATCCCAAGCCATTTTGGGTTTTAAATGTCATTGCCACAACCTTTAATTCAAACTGAGGTATGTTGGCTGACCGGACAATTCCCTTAAACAAAATCTGGTTTATAATGTGGTTTATAAGTGATGTTTCAGTCAGGGGGTGTTCTCACTTGCGGTTCATTATAAAGTGACTCAAAATACTGCAAGTTTTATCCCGCTTTTCAAATCGCTTTATCTTCATCGTTCCCATTTACTTAACATTTTATTTTGATTCACTGTAATTGTCCTGGTTTTGTTCCCATTCATGGATGAATCGATGTATATTTAAACCGGCTCTGTTACTTTTTCGTTCACATTCACTTGTTTTGGCTGTCAATCTAAGCGACGTCATCATGATGCTGAGTCCTGTAATTTCTGGTCTCTCTTACTTTTGTTATTCGTGGAGAAGGATGGTTGAGGGAGAGAGAAAACTGCCTCCCCAAAGCACTTCTGCTTGGCTGCCTTGGAAGAAAGACCCCAGAGAGGCTGGGGGAAGTTCCTCCAGCAAAGCAGTCATCCTTCTGGCTTGGAGATTTGGGGAGTGATTTTTTTGGAGGGGCGGCAGCCAATTAAAATAGTCTGCATCCGAGGCTTTTCTGTTGCGTCTCCCCAGACAAGAAGGAGCCTTATTCGTCCTCCTCTGTGTCTCCCCATATTAACTGCCATAACTCAGTGCTAGGGAATCCTGGGAATGGTAGTTTATTATGGCACCAGCACTCTCTGGCAGAGGAGGATAAATGTCTCACAAACACAACAGTTCCCATAATTCCTTAGTACTGAGCCAGGGCATGTTAAGGGGTCTCAAACTGTATTATTTCTACAGTGGGTTTTGAACTACAGATGAGGTTTTTTTTCATAAATTAAAAAAGTTGTTACTTTATAATTCACCTTAATATATATATATATACACACATACACACACAAATATACATTCATATGTGTATATATACATGCGTGCAAACACACACACACAAGCTGCCTTGCTGTCCCTGGGAGAGATGTCTTAAAGGGATACACATACACCTCTCTGGCCCAGCCTCTCTCCTCCTCTTTGTTGCAGCCTGCCTGGCTTATGGACTCTGCATGAATGAGTATGTGGTTTTGGACTGTGCAAAGGGAGAGAAAGGGCATTTTAGAAGTCCTCCTGGACAGGGGCGAGCAATGGAGGACATGCCTTGGGA
Source organism: Sceloporus undulatus (assembly GCF_019175285.1). Lineage (NCBI taxonomy): Eukaryota > Metazoa > Chordata > Lepidosauria > Squamata > Phrynosomatidae > Sceloporus > Sceloporus undulatus. The sequence goes on along the minus strand of NC_056525.1, from coordinate 191,780,206 downwards.
AAGGAGGGCATGGAATCAGGCTGGCTTATGGACCCAGCCTCCTCCTTTCTCTCTCTCTCTCTCTTTGTGTGTGTGTGTTTGGAAAATCGGATCAAGGAGAAGGCAGTGGGTTTAAGTGACTAGAGACTCTGCATCCAAAGCCCAGGGTTGGAAAATCGGATCAAGGAGGAGAAGGCAGTGGGTTGAAGTGGAATACACACACACACACACACACACATCCAGGGTTTCCTATGTCTCCCCAGATTCCGTTTGGGAAAGAGAGAAGGAAAGGCTCTATTTCCCCCCAGATTGCTGTGCATCCACCCTCTGCTTTCCTCACACAGAGGGGAGGTTGCAATCCACCGGGGAAAGTCTATGCAAATGGAAGAAAATGGTGCTGGCGATGCAGAAAGAGACCAAAGAGGGTGACACCCCCAGGCCAGCCCATCGTGCTCTGCTCCTCCCATCCAGTTAACCCGATTCAGAGGCTGGTCATTCCTATTTAAATACTCCGATTCCTATCCCGAATCAAGGAAAAATAGTAGGCTTGATCCTTCTATTTTTTTACTGCAGGTTATAAGCCTCTAACCCAGATTTAAAAAAACACCCAATTCAGATTCGAATCGTAGTAAGAACGATTGCGGGTTACTCTAGAACAGTTCTAGAGTTAATTCGGGTTCAAATAGGAACGCTATACCTTGAATTCGATTTGTAACCCGGAGTATAAGCCAGTGAGAACACCCCCTCAGTAGTTCAGCTTCTGCATTATGCACTTGCTATGGTTCTTCAACCACATTCTCAAGCACCTTGTATCAAAGATTATATTAGCAATAGGATGATAACTATCACATACTTCTAATTTCACAGATGCCCTCTTCAGAAAAAGATGTACTCCTTCAAGGCAGGAGGCACCTACTTTTGACACAGTGTGGCATTTACCACCCATTGGACCTAACAAATCAATACATCTCTGCTAAGCCTCATCAGCCCAGATGAGCAAAATTCAAGCAAAAGAATGTGGGATAGACTACTTCGAGTATCATGCCCATATTATCATACTACATCCATTGAAACTAATCCCAAGAAACTGTCTAGATGAACGCTGGACAGTCCCCCAGACTGCAATAATTGTGGCATCAAGTTTTGGATAAATATGAGTGTGGGCTTTTCTTTTCTTTAAAACTGTTTTATTGTTCAAAATATGGATTTTCTGCTAAAACAGGGTATGAGGGGTCAACCCCCATTTTAGAAAAGAATCATGTTTCCTAGATGCACAGTTCTCTCAGAGAAAGTTTGAACACAAAAATTGTGGGCTTGCAGGGGCAGGAATAATGACACTGAGGCCATATGTGACTCCTAGGTGATACTATCCCTCCTCTGCCCCACACTAAACCTGTACCTCTAATTTAAAATAATAGATAATAGTAGCGCTTGGTTAGCTGTTTTGGCTCAGTCAGAAGTGGGCAATTTTTATGACTTTTGGGGGCCATCCCTCATACCTACTGTGGCCACATTAGCTTAATGATTAGATTATTGGTGACTATTTTAATACCTGGAAATATGAAACATCAAGATGACACAGGTCTTCTCTAGATGGAAGCAAAGGTGTTTGCTGCTATAGTATTCAAGTTTTTATTTTTGTTTTTGTTCTTAATGTCTAGTGTTTCTGATGTCCTGGACTATTTTCTGGTAATTCCTGCAATCACTTGTAGCACTTTATTCCTACCTCCCCATGAGTGCATTTATTTTACATTTTGAAGCATATTGGAACAAAAAAGCAAAACAAAAACAAAAAACAAACAAAAAACCCACCCCTTTTTCTCATTTTTCCTCATTTTTTATCTTTTTTAAATAATTATAGTGATATAGTCTATCAGTGAAATGGCACTTTTGCACTATGACTCTATAAATCTTTTTTTAAAACTTTCACTTCAAACCATGGGACTATCTTACTAAACTACCCTGTATATTTTTTAAAAGCAACATTTGAAGGTCTCTAATACAGATCCAAGAAATTGCTTCAAATAATCCCCAAAAGAATAGTATAATTTGATATGGTTGCAACCAAAACCAGCATAAACCAATAAAACCTCAAAAGCTATATGCTGAGAATTCACAATTATTTGGAGCTGATATAGAAGAACACATATCTTCTGTTCTGGAAAGTTTTTTGGGGGGAAATTCACTGTTAAATACAACTGTGGGTTTCAAAAAATAAATATTCATAATAATTTAACATGATAAAAATATACAAGAAATTTGTGGATGTAATTCTCACAAAATTGTTGGTTTAGCTTATTAACACTAAACATTTTAATTTCAACATTCCTTAACTCTTGCCTCACCATGGAATTCACTAGACATTCTAATCATGTTGCTCATTGCTTGATTGGAAATTGGATTAATTTGGAACTATGGAAAGGTCAGCTGGCCAAATGAATTACTTGTTGAAAAGACATAGCCTGGTTACATTCCAGACTGCTTGTGGATGTTCCCACTTGTAATTAGGAGTCATTTTCATCTAGAAAGGAAAATATAAAATCTCCAGCATTTTTATCCAATAGTAATAATGTGAAACACTTTGAAAATGGAGTGAGAAGTCTGACAATTGATAAAGAAGGTTGTTAAATACAGTTCAGTGTGGCATTACATATCACCACCACAAAAGGACTCCCCTCCTCCCTTCAATCAGTTAATTTTAAGATAGCATGGAATTGCCTTTGTTGGTTTCTTTATAGCAGGGCATTCCACAGTTTGTTTTAAAAAAACGAATCAGGAATATAAGGGGGAATGCACAAAGGCACAGAAACCAGTCCACCCTAGAACTGGGTGTGGAAATATTGCACCAGCAATAGCTGAGGGAAAAGGTGCAGCTACAGGAAAGAAAGGAAATTAGGAATTTGTCCCCAGATAATAATTCTATTCACTATGAAATTTCCCTTCAGTTCTCAAATTTCTAGCATTACAGAGAGTGAGACACTGAAAAATATGCAAACCTAGAACTCTTAGACTGCTGTGCTTGCATTCTCTTGTTCACTGTACCTGCCACTTTTTTGGATGCCTAAACTGTATTTCTAAGTGCCCAATTGGGCTTTTAATTTACTGCAGTGCTAGAAATTTGGAGACTAGATGAAAATAATTATTATGAGGGGCAATTGATAAAGCTGGACTTTGGCTGTGGCTAACATTTAGCCCTTACAATGGAGTCAGCACTGGTGGATGGTGATGGAGTATATCACCATTGTACACTGTAGGGAACAGCTGGTCTTTAAAGAAGATGTGTATGAGAAGTTGGTACCCTGATTCATTCCTTTGCAGCTGCTTCCATTTAGTTCTAGGGATGTTCTGGTAGACTCCTGTTTCAGAGTTCAACTGGTCCACACTTCCTGGACTACTTTTGAATTAGATATAATATCTTCCAGAATTCCCACCTCAGTGAGTAGCTGACAGATGTCTCCAGCAAAACTAAACATTCGGAACTTGCACCAAGCACTGTTTTAATTGCAGGAAGAGTGTACATTCATGAAGTATGTGTACTTTACAAAATACATGAAAACATTCACATCTGGATGTATATCTGAAAAGATAGATTTTAAGAGATATGAACATTCTCAATTTTAATCTAGTGCCATTGCCACATCAGGATGATTGATACTGGATAGATATCTAGATAGGTACTATCTATCTATCTATCTATCTATGTCACCACTTCCCCACCACTACCATGTGCTCTTAACTCCTCATCCTCACCATGGTCCTAAAGGCGATGGTTCACTTTGTTTTTATTGTATGCCATTATCTTCACTGGAAGTCCACACACACACACACACACTCTCCCTTTTCCCTCACTGCCTCCTGGATCTTTCTACCATTTTGATATGGGCATATTGCCCGTTTGGGAATAATTTTCATGCTACAAGATCAAGATAACCAAAAACAAGCAACAAGCCAACATGATGTAGTGGTGTGAGTGCTGGGCTAGGACACTGGGAGATCAGGGTTTGAGTCTTTGCTCAGCCATAGAAACCTGCTTAGTGACCTCGGAAAAATAACATTCCCTCAGCCTCAGGAGAGGTTTACCTTAGACTTGCCATAAGTCAGAAATAATTTTCAGGCACACAACAACAAATGCACGTGTAAAGCATACCAAAAATATGATGCAAGAAGAAAAAAGTGCATTCCATTCTCATATTAATTAATTTAGTTATTTATTATATCAGAATATTGTTAGATATTCTTGCAAGTCAGAACATTTCAGGAGTTCATATTGCAGCCATACAATGAAAATACTTTGATTTTAAATTGGCTATTTCATGTGTACATGTGCCTTCAAGACACCTATCAACTTATAGTGACCTCGTGAATTTTTAATAGGGTTTTCTTAGAAAAACTCAAAGGTAGTTTGTCATTTCCCACTCTGAAATATAGCCTGCAGCACCTGATATTCATTGGTGGTCTCCCATTCAAGAATTAACCAAGGCTCACCCCCTAACAGTTTCTGTGAAATGTCACTACCACAGAGCACACTAATTCCCATGTTCATTGAATAACCTGTTCAGTTACATAGTTTTTCATGCCTAATAACAACATGTTCAATGGAACTCTTGAAAAACAACATGTGGTTCTGTGAATAGCTGTCAACAGTACCATAGGAATATCCTGTCAGGAGTTATGGATAAAAGGAAGATTTGTCTAACTTGTGTCAACCAGTCTCAGAAATGTTGAGCCAGCCAAAGATCTTGATGCAATGATTAGCAGGGTGTTACCAAGTTTGGTTTTATATAAAATTTTGGGTACATGCCGTCTGTGCTATGACCCCTGACTGACCCCACAGAGGACCCTCCATTAACATAAAAGCGGAGAGACCACATAGGCAGCTTACCTGAACCAGGCAGAGCTCTAGAAAAAATGGAATTAAAATTTTCTATAGGAAGTTTGGGAGGCGCCAAGCCAGATTCGCCTCTGTTAGCCCAAGGAAGACAATAGCTTTGGCTTCCTCCTTAGTGAGCCAGTGATCAGCTTAATGGCTCAGCAATCAAGGCAGCTGCCCTTCCGAATTGTGTCCAGACCTACTGCATTGTGCAACCCATTGCTTGCTCTCGGCTTAACAATGCCCTGGCAATCAACGCCTTTGTCTAGCAAGTCCCCATAGCCCCAGGATATGTTTAGCCCTATATAAACCCCTGGTTTTCACACCCTCCTTGGGCTTGGTTATGGTCTTTGGGTCTGAGCACTGAGTTCTCTGAGCCTTGAGCTCTGCTGAAATCTCTGTCACCGGGTTGCTAGTTAGCTGGCACCCATTTGAACTCTGTTCCCATGCCTCCGCGGCCTTCTTTCCCTCACTTCCGCGGCCGTGAATCACTGTCCATCCAAGCTGCATCCGACTTCCAGGAGAAGACTTCTAAGGTAATATTCCCCAGCGGTATCTCTCTTTCTCATCCCTACTCCCCAAACTCACCCCTCCCCTACCATAACATTGAGTGTGAGTGTGTTCCCCTTTTGCTCTGTGGCTTTAATAAATGTTTTAGTTTAATTGCACCTAATTGGTATCAGAGTCTCGTTCTCTTGGGGTGTACTGGTGACCTCTGGTATACACTTTGGGACACGATCCTGGCATGTGGCATTGTTAGGGCCACCTCTCGGCAATATTTGAGCTAATTAAAATTCCCCTAATTTGATCCTTCCTAACAAGGGGAATAGCCTGTGTGGAAGAGACACAACTGCATCTTGTTTTAAAACCTTTCAGTTCAGTTTTGGTAAGAGTTTATCAAACTTCACAAATCTCACATTCACAACTGATAAAACCTGAGATTCAATAAATGCCCAATTACATAGTTTTCCATGCCTAATAACAACATGTTCAATGCAACTCTTGAAAAACAGAAAATTCATCTATATGCAAATTTTCTATATTCAACTCTCTTCAGAACAACTGAATCAGGTACACACACACACACACACTTTGTTGGGGAATTAAAGTAGTTGACAGTATTTATACAAGGGAAACCACAGTTTTGCAGGTTTTGTGATAAGGATGCACAGATCTTTTGTTCTTTAGGGACAATGGTCCTATAAACTGAAGACTTTAGTACACTCTGAAGGCTATTTTTTACTTCTTTACAATAACCAAGAGAGACTGGAAACCAAATCTACTTGCTGAGTGTTCCCACCATATGCTCTCAGTGCTTGTGTAGCAACCTGATAATTATGTTCAAACCCTCAGTATGAATAAAATCTTACTGCTCCTGAGAGGGTATATAACTGTGATTATTTTGACACAATGGGAGTAACCAGAGGCACTGGAGGCATTGAGTAATCCCTATATGCCTCCAGATATCCTTTCTCTGTTCAGTGTAATTCTAGCATGGGCTGAGTACCTGGTTCCAATTATGAAATAAAATATTTCATCATATTTGAGATACAAGGGTTTTACCTTTAACATAAGATTGAGATGCCTGTTCTATTCTAACTTTCACATTTTGCATAAAACATAATTTGCATAAAACTGTTGTATCATGGGAAAGTTTGTTTTGAGTCCCATTTCAGCCACATTGACTTCCAGTTTGGTGATTTTTTAAAGGGGATAAAAATAAATATCATCACCATAATCATTGTTGTGGTCACCTAGGCACACGCATATATATAAATTGAAAATACAGTCATCCCTCCTAGATCTGCAACCTTGATTACGTGCGGAGAGGCAACCTCCATTAATTCTAATGGTGTGCGCACACAAGGGCGTGCCCTATTCAAGACTATGAGGCTTGAATACGCGTGAGCCTCCATTTTTGTGTGGGGGGGGGGGAGGAACGGATTCCCTGCACAGGAGGAGGGCCAGCTGTAGTAAGGCAGCTTAAGGCCACAAACAATTCATCAAATGCCTCTTCCTTCATAAGTGCATACCACATGGCAACAGTTACCATTTCCCATTTCTGCATTTTTTAGAGATTTATACCAAAACACTCTAAAATGAACAAATTATTTTCCAGCATCACAAGAAAAAAAAGAGAGCCAGCTCACAGCACCTTTTAGAAGACATCTCATTTACCCCATCAAGATAAATCAAGTCAAGATTTTCATGCCGAGGTGAAAAATCAGTACTGATAGCCTCCTGCTGATTGCTTAACTATATCCTAAGCAAGGAGGATCTTGGAAATCAGGCTTTGACAATGCAACCTTAAGCATCTTGGTCAGAAGCAAGTCCCACTGAGTTTAGTAGCCCTTGTGTGTATCCTTGTGGGTGCCTTCAAGTTCCCTGTCCTTCCTTTGAAATTATTAAGCTTATCGCATGGCATTTGGAGGAACGAGAACAGAACAGAAGGGAATGGAATGGGGGGGGGGGGGGGGATGTGTGTTATCACACAGGAGAACACTGCTGATGCTACCGGGAGTCCCCAATCTGTTCTCCAGCCATTCTACAGCAGCCAGTTTTGAAGGACAGCAGCCAAGTTTGAAGTGCGGTGCTCTCCTGTAATTTTGTAATATTTCATGTGGAGTTTAGCTTAATATTTCATGTGGAGTTTAGCTTGGTTCATTTTCCCCTCTCTCTCAGAATGTGTGCTTTGCTATTATAATGTTAAAGTGAACAAGGGAGTCCTTCTGTTATGAAATCCAAAGAGATTAGAGGAGCCCCATACGAACACAAAAAGTTCTGGAAGGGCTAGAAGACCACAAATTGAATGTGTCATAATGAGTTCAATTTATACATAGCAATGTTATAAAGCCTTATTTCTATGTGTGCCTTCAAGTTGTTTCTGACTTATGATGACACCAAAGTGAACCTCTTATAGGGCTTTGTTGCCAACATTTGTTCAGAACGGGCTTGCCTTTTGTCTTCCTCTGATGCTGGGAGAGCATGACTTGCCCAAGGTTACCCAGTGGGTCCGTGGAGGAATGGGATTCAAACCCTAGTATCCAGAGTTATTGTCTAATGCTCAAACCACTACACCATGCTGGCTCTCAAGCTTGTAGTTATAGAATCATAGAAACATAGAGTTGAACGAGACCACAAGGGCCATCCAGTCCAACCCCCAGCCATGCAGGAAATCTAAATCAAAGCATCCCTGACAGATGACCATCCAGCCTCTGTTTAAAGACCTCGAAGGAAGAAGACTCCACTGCACTCTGAGGGAGTTTGTTCCACTGTTGAATAGTCCTTATTGTCAGGAAGTTCCTCCTAATGTTAAGGTGGAATCTCTTTTCCTGTAGCTTGCATCCATTGCTCCGGATCCTAGTCTCTGGAGCAGCAGAAAACAAATTAAACGTACTAATGGTTTGAAAGTTTTGGCAAGAATGTTTCATCCAAAGTTCTCTTATTGTTTGCTTTTTATGATCACTTTGTTGTTTTCATCAAAATGGGAACTACATAGTGCAGGTAATTTAGTTACAATAGCAATGTTGTAGAAATGTCTTTTGGGAACAATTATTTTGCTGAAGAAATAAGAAAACTTCATTGTAACTCATGCAGCAGCTTTGTCAAAATTTGAGTCCCAATGTGTTACTGGAAAACACCATGGGTGATGGGAGGTGTAGCCCAGCAACCCCTAGCCTTTCTCAAGGCTAGGACAGGCTATTGTAGGGGGGGGGGGGGAGATTGTTAAAAATAGTGAAATGATATTACTGAAGACTGCTTCTTATCATGCACTTTAGAATTAGAATGTAGCAAGATATCTAAATACTAATAGGAAAGAAATATCTACCATAATATTTGTAAATGACGTAACATTTGTATGGATTCAATACTTGAAGAAGACTGTTAAATAAAAAGTCTTAAAGAAAGAATATATTTCATTGTATTCATACTATTCAACTATGTACTTAAATGTTTGCATTTTTCATTCCAACAATACAATTTACAATTGCTTGTAACAGAGTAGTGCAGGTTAAGAGAATAATCTCTTATGCTCCATGGTTCAAATCTCTCCACAGCCATGAGAAGCCATTGGCTGGTCTTGGTAAGCAATTATATTGCTCTCTATATATATGTGTGTGTGTGTATGTGTAAAATAGGAATAATATTATTGGCCTATTTTACTGCAATTATAAGAATTTTTAGACTAATGTATGCAATGCACTTTCAGCAAGTAGGACAACTATAGCGTTTAGTCTTGCTCTCATATTACCAATATCTATACTAATTATAAAGACCTAAATCTAATTTAGATTCCATCTGGAGTAAACCTATTGAATCAATGGGATTTATGTAACAATTGTGTTGCCACTGAGAGATGGATTCATTGGGTTTACATCAGTCACGCCTAGCAAATAGATTTGGACCGTGGTAACATTAAACTGAAAAGACTGCAATAACTGGCTTTACTTATGGTCTACCTAGTGCCACAAAATAATGAAATGTTTAAAAATCTGAAAGATGAGAACATTTCAATTCCTAGACTTAGTCAAAAAGTGCAGAACTGTTTAAAATGAACTGATTGTGTACAGAAAGAATTATGTCCATTGTCTGAACCTCAGCACTGGGGCAAATATTTTATCAGAACTGTGGTTTGTAACCCTTGCAACTCAAAAATGAATTCCAAGAACCTTATTAAAAGTCCAGTGCAGCTTAACCGTGAATTTTAACCTTTCTGTGGAATTCCATCATCCGCCACAATGAAGTTGACCCTTAGGGCAGTGCAGTCACATTTCTAAGTCAAATAATAATTGGTAAAGTAACCTGTAGGATTTTATTACAAGAAATATAACACTTAGTTTAAATGTACCCTAATACACATAAAAGAAATATCTCAGTAGAAACCTTAGGGGCTTTGAGATAGCAAACATTATTTCCTAGTTATGGTATTTCCAACTAAAATTCAAGACACATGAATTGTGAGATTAGCAAATATAGTGTTCCAAGTGGATGCATTTTTAGACAGAATAGCTGAGATCTAGAATCAGGCATGTGGAGTGCAATGCTCCTCTATTCAGCTTCATATGCTACCCACCAGTACCAGTTGAGCATGACTGGCTATTAACTGGTTGAAGACGGAAGGGAGGTGACCAAGCAGTGGAACTGTGGTGCATTCTAGCTGTATTTCTTCAGCCAGAGGAATTAAAACAAGCTTGATCTCTGTCTTGGAGAGCAACTTTATTTTTCCTCTTCCAGTTGGAAAACTACATCCAAAATGGGCCACAGTCCCTGCTGTTTTGCCATCTCACTCCCCTCTTCCTCAGCCAGTAAATGGTGATACAGTGAGCCCTTGGTATATGCTGAGATTTGGTTCCAGAACCCCCTGTGGATACCAAAATCTATGGATGCTCAAGTCCCATTAAATTTAATGGCATAGTAAAATGGTGTCCCTTATATACAATGGCAAAATTAAGGTTTGCTTTTTGGAATTTATATATTTTTAAAAATATTTTCAAGCTGTGGAAGGTTGAATTCATACAGAAAGAATCTGTGGATACAGAGGGCCGACTGTAGAAGCACTACACAGACTTTGACAGCTGCCTGGAGGGATCGGGTTTGGTATACTGCTTAAAGGAGGGAAAGCCTCATGCAGTGTCCAGAACAAAGTATATATGTGTGTAAACCTGAGCTGTATGTTTGTATGTCACCAACAGAATTCCAGCCAATGCTTGGAGAAAAAGTGATGACTTAAATTAGACTAAGATAACCTTGTAAAATTAACTATATGTGTTGATCTTGTACTTTCAGGAAAGTAGTAACCATTTGGCTCAGGGCAGCATTTCCTTAACTAATTATGGTTTTGAAAGTGGAAAGATGGAGCATCAGAGTGATTTTTTTTCCTAAGAAGGGGAGCTATTTATTAGATAAGGAAATAATATATGAAGAGGTAACTTGCTGGGATGGGAGGAATAAAATTGACCTATGCAACAAAAACAAAAAAATCCTCTCTCTACTGGAAGTTCTTCTCTCCAATAATGCATCTTGTTTTCAAATTAATTCGCTTTATATAGAAACAGGAAGCATATTTTCAATTTAATCTAATGGTTACTTCAAGGTTCTGCTTAAAGAGGGGACCAAAAATTACATTTGTGCTCCTAATGTAATAAATTGTAATTGCAAAATGTAATAAAAGGAAAGCTGAATTGTCTGCATTAGAGCAATAGCTGTGAATCTACAAAGTCTGGATTCAAATTCCAGTTGTACTTTGTAGTTATTCTGGCCATGCTGGTTTGAGTATTCTGGAAACTGTAGACCCCTCTCCTCTGGGGAAAAAAAAAGAAAGAAAGAAGAAAAGAAGATAAGTTGCCAAACTATGTATTTTCTGTACATTAGATCCTATCCAAGTCAGCACTCCATCTGTAAGAAATGGAATTGCTATGACCCACATCACAGTGATGTTGCCAAATAAACACTGTGAAGATTTTAAAGCTCTGGGTCAATTACAATAACTATGTAAGGGATTAATGGTGATATTTATTTTTCTTTCTAATCTACAGAAATAAAATGTTTGCTCTTATGATTATCTAGCTAGGTAGTTGCCAATGAATTGTTCCACCTTCTGCTCATGAAATGTAAAACATGCTTAGTCAATCATCTATGGCAATTTCCTATAATGGAAAATTGTTGCAAAATATCCTCCATGCCTCAGTCTTGGGGCTTTTCCTCCAGACTGATTTGTAAGATTTTCTTGTACAATTCCTGATAAATAAATCAATAATATGAAAAATGTAATTCTATGCAACTTTGGTCAGCATTATGAAATCATATCCTTTGTTCCATTTCACACTTTATCCATATATATTTTTTCTTCCTTCTCCTTGTTCCAACTGGATCTAGTGTTTCTGCTATATTCTCTCACTTGAATTCTGCTGGTACTCCCAATAGGCTCATTGAATTAACAGAAATTACATAATGTTCAGTATTATATAAAAGTCAGTGTGATGTGTTGGTTCAAGGGTTGTACTATGATTCTGGAGGCCAGAGTTCAAATCCCCTGCTGGCCATGGAAACCCACTGGATGATATTGGGTGAGTCGCATAACTCTCCACCCCAGAAAACACCATGATATGTTCACTTTAGGGTCTCCATAAATTGGAAATAACTTGAAGGCACACCAGAACAGCAGCAAAAGAATATCGACCCACCATTCAGTAGTTGATTTCAGTGAGTCTGTTTTACAGAGTTTAGGACTGTTTCCAAGCTCCATGTTGGGTTGAGGAAACATTTGCAATGCTGCACTGTAACAATACATTGAGGATCACAGAGCTAGAGCCAAGGCTCCCAGGGATGCATAAATCTGAGGGTGCAATGGGAGACAACTATTGCATCAATAGAAGTATAGTGTCTAGATCAAGGGAAGTAATAGTGCCACTCTATTCTGCCTTGGTCATGCTTTTCCTGGAATACTATGTCCAGTTCTGGGCACCACAATTCAAAAAGGAGGAGGACAAGTTGGAGTGTGTCCAAAGGAGGGCGATCAAAATGGTGAAGGATCTGGAATATGTATTATGAGGAGAGACTGAGGGAGCTGAGTATGTTTAGACTGGGGAAGAGATAGTAAAAGAGGTAATATGATAGCCCTGTTTAAATATTTGAAAGGGTATCATATTGAGGATGGAACAAGCTTGTTTGCTGCAGCTCCAGAGAATAGAAATATTAGAAGGAGCTTCCTGACAGTAAAAGATGTTCAACATTGGAACACATTCACTCTGAGAGTGGTGAAGTCTCCTTCACTGGAGGTTTTTAAACAGAGGCTGGATAGCCATCTGTCAGAGATGTTTTCGTTGTGACTTCCTGCATGACAGAAAGTTGGTCTGGATGGCCCTTGTGATCTCTTCCAACTCTATGATTCTATTATTCTAGTAATTCTTGGGAGACTGTGTTTTATAGCTATTTATTGGTGCAACTTGTGTATGAGAATATCTCAGTGTTCCTCAGGATTTAATGATGTGTGTTAAAAATATTGCTGAGAAGATATATGTTTTCAGTGTTATAAAATAAACTTACACTAAGGCAACACTTATCGGTAGGATGGAATATGCTGCAAAATATTCACCCATTTAATTAAAACTGGTCTTTTTAATGCAAGCTAAATAATCAGAACATAAAACAGTTCTGATGAAGATTTTAAAATAATTGATTAATATGATACAAATTTACACACAAGTTATCATTATAAGGAAAACAATTCTTTGGGAAGAATTTATTCCCATGCAACACTAATACATTAAAAGCTCAAGAGCTCAAGAGCACACCTATGTCTGTCTTGGAAAAATAAATGTACACCAACCTAATCCATGATCCAATTGATGTCATGACTTGCATGAGCATTCTTACTAATTAAAATAACGAAAAGAAGCTTTAGGTGGCAATGGTATAAGTGGGATTTATTCTGTTGTTCATCCTGCATTTCAAGATCAAAGCTTCCAGCCTTCTAATCTACAGAATCATTAGTGCCATTGTTTCTTTCATAAGAACTTTTCAAGCAAGTTGCTACAAAGATCTGCTTTTATCATTTATCTGTTCTGATCTATTTATTAATTCATTTATAACTGTTTTGACACACTTCATCCAATGCACATTACTTTCCTTGGTAAAAAGTTTACTTTGTAATACATTATTTACAGACATTATTTTTAGAAACCCACAACATTATTTATTATTCAGTATTATTTTCCAATAGCTGAAAAAAAATTAAAACTTCCCTTCCCACGTGTTAATATCTGTTTTCTTTCTTGGGAGTACAAGATAGACTAAGGGACAAGCATCCTTTCATTTGTAATATGATACCCACTTCCACAGAGAATTCTTGATGAGATGGCTTTGAGTATGTTCAGGGAAATTGGGTAGAAATTAAGGTTTTCTTATTTTCTTTCCTTACCTAGTTTTGTTGATTGGGGAAAACACCCTTTTTCTTTTTTTTCAGATTGTATTGCTTGATGTTACTGGTTTTCCTCTCATTGATACTGCAATGATCAGTGTGATGCTGAAAACCAGGAAAGATGGAAATGGTTTATAATGTTAAAAGATGCAGTTGTAAAGAATAGGAAAAGGAAAATTAATAAATATTGAATAAGTGTCATGCCCAGCTGTAAGCATGGCTTGGAGGATCAGAGGCTGAGTAGAGCCTCTGGGGATCTGAAACCTATCCAAATTTTTTTTTTGGGAGGAGCCAGAGCCCCAGGGCTTGAACCTGTAATGGAGGAAGCCCGCGGCGGCCCAGTTCTGCTTGGAGCAGAGTCTCTGTCCCCTCCAGAGTTTCACCAGTCAAGTTTGCCTGGTGCCGAGGTCTGTGGACATGGAGGAGGATCTGGGCAGTGTGCCTACTTCAATGAGCGTCGAGCAGAAAGGAGGGCCTTCGAAGATCTCGGAGGCTTTATCAGAAGCGGTCCTCGTACTCAGGCACAGCTGCTGAAGGCCAGCTCCTGCCTTCTTAAGCACCTGGAGCCTGTGGGTTCTTTGCCAGTGGATATCTGACTCTTTAGGGGAACGACTCTTGTCTTGGCTCCTTGGTTCTGTCGAATACCCGGAAAACCTTGACTTTGACTTTGCTCATCGACTGCCTATTGTTACCCTGAAAACCTCGGACCGTCCTGACAAATTCTCTTTGGTAATCCCTTTGGTAAAGTCTACATGCAACTCTCTGTGTAGCTTACACCGAACTTTGCTGTGCTGGGAAGGGGCGTTTGTTGTTGAGAACTAGCTGCTCTTATCAGCCCTTTGGCCTGCCTCCTGGAAGACTATCCACTTGCCTTGTAATTAGGCTGATAGCATCATGGCAAACGGAACAAGCTTCGGCCGAGGTGATGCAGATGATAATTTTGCCAGCTTTCTGCTCAGTGCAGGCAATTGACGCAGACTGTAGCTCCAACTTCAGAAATCACGGGAACCCTTCTGCTCCTGAACGCGGACGGAAATGTTTTGCTTCCTTCCTGATTAAATTCCAGGGGAGGAACACTACTATGCGGACAGTTTCTGCTAATTGCAAGTTTACATTTAAGCTCCGGAGGAAGGATTTTCCTTGATTGATTCCCCCTAATGTGGCTTTATCATTTTTGCTTTCTGGGCTGCAGCAAATGGGCTTACTCCTCCCTAACTGAAACAGGTACAGTCCCTCCTCACTAGTCTGCAAGGGACTTTATTGCAGAATGCAAGGCAACTGGGGGAAATTCCTGTTAAAGGCTGAGTCTGCAGAACGTCAGATCAAGGTCTTCGCCAAGGGACAGGAACCGTAGCTGAGTACTCGACCCACTTCCGCTGCTTGCTCAGGACTTGACATGGATTATTAGTGCTTTGCAGGCTTCAGTTTCGGTGCAGGGCTCTCTGAAAATGCCGTTGGCTGGTTGATTGAATTGGCACGCTCTGAGCCTCGATTCTCTGAGGCTGTTGATTGCAAAAAGCTACCCGATTAGACTGGCCGCCTCTCTGCTCGTATACCAAGCTCGTCAGAATGCCCTTCTGCCTCCGCCGTGTCCTGCTCGACCAGCTCCTGCAGCCTTACCTGTGGCTGTTCCCTCTCAGCCAACCTGAGGACTATGCAGTGGGAGGATCACGACCCCCGGTCATTGCGTACAGAGAAGGAAGCACAGGAGGAGGAGGGTTCTTTGCCCATACTGCGTCCTCATGGACATTTTGCTCGGGAATGCCTGCTAAGGGACGCCGCCCCACCCCGCGGGGAAAACGGATCCTCCCATGTTGTAGAGAGGGTTCACCACCTGGGATTGTCCCTCGAACCCACTTCATCACATTCAGCTTCCAGGAGGACCCTTTGCTAGTGGCCGCCAACCATGAGGCTCCCCTCCATGGAGCTCTTCCTGGGGAGCCAATGATCGACTCCGGAGCATTCCAGCTTTTTTCTGGCTTTATGAGCTTTTGCCCTCACGCCATCACATCCCACTGGAGGCTCTGGCTGAGCCAGGCGGTGGAGACTATCGATGGACGGCTCCCTCCGGTCCTGGGCCTGTGACGCAACAGACCCCCGTGCTCCACCTCGAGATCCAGGGCCATGTGGACGCAGATTCCGGTTCTTGCTGGCCGCAGTCCCGCACATTCCCTTGGTTGGGCATGCGTGGCTCTCGCAGCACGACCACATATCTCTGGTCTCGGATGGGAATTCTGTTGGCTCGGAATATTGTCAGGCAGCATTGTTGGCAGACCGGATCCCGGCTGCAGTGTGGCTTGCAGAGTCCCCAGCATGTTCGGTGGTGTTGCCAGAGAAATACCGCCGGACTTTTTGCCTGATGTTTTTGATAAGAAGGGGCAGACCGGCTCCCTTCCCACACCGCCCTTCTTGGACTGCGGCCCGACCTCGGTGCCGGAGGCCGTAGCCCCCTATTCCAGGGGGCGACTCTCTACTCCCTCTCGAGCCTGAGCTGACAGCTCTGAGGACTTTCGGAGAAGAAATCTCAGAGAGGTTTCATCCGCCCCTCCAAGTAACCTGCTGGGGCCCTGTTATCTGTTCGTGCGCAGAAAGAAGTGTCGGGGAGATTGCGCCCTCTGCACCGATTACCGGGCCCTCAACCAAGATCACCATCCGGAAAACCCGGGGTCCCCCCTGCCTTTTTATCCCAGCGCTGCTGGAAGCGGTTTGCGCCACCACCAAGGTTGGTTACCAAGTTGACCTCCGTGGGGCGTTCGTACCAATTTGGTGCTGGATCCGGGCAGGAGCGAGTGGAAGACAGCCTTTCAGCCCCGGCGTATGGGCATTATGAGTACACCGTGTTGATGCCCTTTGGACTATGTAATGATACGGCTGTTTTCAACTTTTTGTGAATGATGTCTTCCGGGACTATTTGGACCATTTGTTATAATTTACTTGGATGACTTTTTGATTTACTCTCCGAGCCAGGCTGCCCATTGCATGCCACGTCCGTGCTGTTTTCTCCAAGAGGCTCCTGCGGGAGCACAGGGGCTTTATGATAAGTTGGAGAAGTGCCCTTCGATCTCCGCGAGGTGGAACTTCTGGGTCTACCGTGTCTCTGCTCAAGGTGTGGCCCATGGGAACATCCACGGTGGAGTCGGGTGCTATCTTGGCAAACTCCTCGCCAACAGGAAGGGATGTTCAGGGGTTCCTAGGGAAGGTTTGCGAACTTTTATCGGAAAAGTAATAAAGGACTATGCAAAACCTAGTGACGAATCCGTTCTCTCAACTGTTGCGAGGGAAGACCAGGTTCGAGATGTGGCACAGCTGCTGCACAGAAAGTCCTTCGGCGTCCCTGAAGTGAAGTTACATCAGCCCGATTCGCAAAACCTCTGACCGCGCACACCATGCCTGGAAGCAGATGCATCTGATGTTGCATAGGGGCTGTGTTGACTTCAGTCAACAGGGCCCAAGTGGCACCTGTTGCCCTGCGCCTTTACTCCCGACAGCTCACCACCCCAGAGGCTTAATACACCATATGGAGAAGCCTTCTTTTTTTTCTCTTTTTTCCCTCTCTTGAGCTGTTGGCAACTCAAGGCGGCCTTTGAGGACCGGGAGGCATTTGCTGGATGGGAGAGGATTTTTTTCAACGTCCGTGGTGCACACGGATCACCGGAACTTGGCGCAAATACAGACAGTGAGGAGGAAGCTCTCCCAGAGGCAAGCAGCGATGGTCATCGTTCTTTGAACGCTTAAACTTCCAGTTCAATATTGTGCTCGAGCCCAGAACCGACAGGCCGACGCTCTCTCCCGGACGGCCAGGAGTATGCACAGACCCAGAGGGGAGCTCTGTCCCCAATCTCTGCGCCCAGCGAACTTCGCACGACTGCTCTGAGGGAGGCTACATTGCTGGATCAGATCCGGAAACTCCAGGGCAGGACCCATTGTGGCACAGCATTCGGCGGAGGGGGACACCTCTACTCGTGAGCGGGATGGCTTGCTTTACCACCGGGATCGCCTTTTATTGCCATCGTGGGTCCTTGTAGGGAGACGTCTCGCACGCTTTGTCATCGACTCGAAATCTGCTGGGCCCTTGGTTTTGTCAAACCCTGCACCTCCTCACCCCGGGAGTTTGGTTGACTCGAGTCTGGGCAGAGGTGGCTCAGTACGTGTCCACTTGCCAGTGTGTCACCGGGCTAAGGACCATAGGGGACGACCTGCAGGGCTTGTTGCTGCCGTTGCCAAACACCAGCAGGGCCTTGGAACCGTATCTATGTGACTTATCCACGTACCTGCCCCCCTCTGCTGGTGCACTACCATTTGGGTGGTGCGTGGACCTTTTCTCAGATGGCACACTTTACCCTGTGTTGGCCTCCCACGGCGAAGGGAGACGGCCCGGATGTTCATCCCGCATGTCTTCCGGCTTCTTGGCCTCCTGATGGTGTGGATTTCAGACCGCGGTACCCAGTTCACGCCCCGCTTCTGGAACCAGTTGCTCCGCTCCTGGACATCGCGCCTCACCTGTCTCGGCAATTCACCTGAGTCAGATTGTCAGACAGAGAGGACCATGGGACCCTGGAGCAGTATTCTCGCTGCTATCCAGTTTACCCGGCAGGACAATGGGTAGAAATGTCAGCTGGCGAGTTTGCCTACAACAAACTAGGTCCTGCCTCAACCAGCAGAACCCCTTCGTTGCCCACTGGGGGCTTCCATCCTCGAGGATCTAACTGTGTGGCTCCTGTCTCACGGATCTCACAGCGGCCGCAGATCAGTGGGCTACAGGAAACTCGAGCGCACAGTCCCTTGTTGAAAGAAAAGCTTGAGGTAGCCAAGGAGGGAGTATAAACGGGGAGGCGGATCGGGCGACGTAAGAAGCTCAAGAAGGTCCACCGTTGCAGGTGGGGGATTCAGTCTTGCTGTCCACAAGACACCTCCTCTGCAGCGGTCGGTTCGACGTTGGATGCCCGGGTTTCGTGGTCCATATAAAATTTGGCCCAGATAATCTGTGTTTCCGGCTCAGCTTCCCCGGACCATGCGGATCCTAACAGTCTTCCACCGCTCCTTGCTGCTCCCTTGCCCTCGGGGTTCGGCCGGATGCAGGTTCACTCCTCCGCCTGATCAAGTCCCTGGTGGATGGGGAAGAGGAATTCGAGGTGGTGAGCTTTGGATCCCAGTCGACATCGATGGTCGCCTCCAGTATCTTATTGAATGGGTTGCGCTATGGGGCCAGAGGACGCGTCTCCTGGGGAGGATGCCGAGATGCTTCATGCCCTCGTCTGGTTCAGGCCTTACCATCGTCGTTCTTGAACCGGCCTCTCGTCATTCCTCAGGGTGAGGATGGGCAGTGTAAAGAATAGGAAATCATAAATATTGAATAAGTCATGCCCAGCTGGAAGATGCTTGGAGGACTCAGAGGAGAGCTAGAGCTCTGGGCATCTGAACCCTATATGGAGGGAGCCGAGCCCCAGGGCGTTGCAACCTGTAATGGAGGAGCCGAGGATGGCCTAGTTCTGCTGGAGCAGAGGTCTTCTGGCCTCCAGAGTGTCAGCAGTAAGTTTGCCTGGTGCCGAGGCTGTGGACATGGAGGTCGGTGGGGGGCAGTGTGCCTACCTTCAATGAGCGCGAGCAGAAAGAGAGGGCCTTTGAAGATTCGGCGGCTTTATCAGACGGTCTTCGTAATCAGGCACAGATGAAGGCCAGCTCCTTGCCTTTCTAAGCACCTGGAGCATTGGTGGTTCTTTGCCCAGTGGAAATCTGACTCTTTTAGGGGAAAGACTCTGTCTCTGGCTCCTTGGCTTCTTGTCTGAATACCGGAACCTTGACCTTGGACTGCTCATGACCTGCCTATCGTTTACCCTGAACCTCGGACCGTCTGACAATTCTCTTGGTAATCCTTTTGGTAAAGCTTCGCAACTCTTGTGTAGCTTACACTGACTTTGCTGTGCTGGGGGGGGTTGTTTGTTTGAGAACTAGCTGCCTTCAGCCCTTTGGCTGCTTTCCCGGACAATAAGCCAAAATAAGAAGCATCACTACTTTAAAATTTAGGGGAATAAATGAGATAGGTGATGTAATTCTGTATAAGTGAATCATATAATAATTTTATATACGGCAATCAAAAGCATTTCAGGACACCTTTTATTTATTTGGTGAAATGGATCTGGAAATCTTACACCACAACTCCCTCCTCCAGTTCTTTATTTATCCGCTCCCTTCTCTTTCCTTCAAAAAATGAGATTCAAGGGGGACATACAAATTAAAACACAGCAGTGAAAAATGCACAAAATAGCAACATAAAATGGAATTAAAACAGTCAAAAACATTTAAAACAATGTTTATATAATCCTTAAAATTAAAACTGATAATAAGCAGTTTTAAAAAAAAATCCCAAGGACATGGGCTTAAAAAAAAAAGTGCCCCCTTAAAAGATTTTTCTGGAAAAATCTACATTTCTCAAAATCCTGTTTGGGTGAAGGAAAGCAAGGAGAGGGTCATTTTATCTCCTTAGCAAGGATGTTCCAAAGTCCAAGGCCAACACAGAAAGGTCTTATTCCACATCTCCACCCAACAAATGCCTGTAAGGTGGTAGGACAGAGAGAAGATGTGCTTTGTCAGGATAGTTTGCCCTTATTCACTACGACTCATTATATGTGGAATGTATCATGTAAAAGCAGGATTAGATTTGTAAGGAAGACAAAAAAACAAGAACATCAACCAATTTGAGATGTGCCAGATGATATCATATTTTTATTACACAAAAATATCAACAACTTGGACTGACTGTATGAAAGTAAAGGAATAAAAGAGTAATGCAGTTGCATATAAAAAAACTAAACTAATGACCAAAGAATAATTTATATAATTTTACATAGATGATTGAGACACTGAAATAGTGAAAGATTTTTTTTTCCTGGCTTTGGCCATTTCATAAACTGAAATAAGCGATTGTAGTCAAATAATCAGAAGAAGA
Source organism: Sceloporus undulatus (assembly GCF_019175285.1). Lineage (NCBI taxonomy): Eukaryota > Metazoa > Chordata > Lepidosauria > Squamata > Phrynosomatidae > Sceloporus > Sceloporus undulatus. The sequence goes on along the minus strand of NC_056525.1, from coordinate 191,759,491 downwards.
CTAGGATCTGAAAGACACAGGAGTATAAGGTCGGACACACACTTCCCTTAACTTGCCTTGCAAACATTTTCATGTACAAAAGGTGAGTCAGCAACAGGGAATCAGCTATTTGGATTGATCCAGCCCAACAGATATGACTTGTCAGTGTTGAAAATGGATCAGAATGACCATGTCTAGGCTTTGTAATATGGGGGAGAGGAATAGCCAAAGGTATCCACATTTGGATTCAGAACGCTGGTTTTTGCTTAAATTTAGGAAATACGGATGAGATCCTACTGTCCCAGGAATTACTCAAAGGGAAGAGTTCCAAATTGCGGATACTGAAAGGCCCACCACTTGCAAAACCATTCAATTGAGGAAGACAAGTGGGGAGTTGTCTAAGGAAAACTGTGGTGCATAGCAAAAGCATTTTCAGATGAACTGAGATGAACTAGAAAAGTGAAAACCACCAAAGAGGAATACAAAACCATAGCCAATACTTTTAGTGGGAAAACCTCAGAAGACTTAAAGCTCAAATAAACTCTCAGCTCATAGAGAAGGTTAACAATAAAAAAAACGGTTTAATCTGTTTATTGTGTCCGGCGTATAGTAGATTCAAACCACTGTTGGATCAGATTAAGTTTTGGGTAAATGACTAGTGGAAAATAACATCAATGAAACAGACAATTTAATGTTTTATAAGAAAGCATTTGTGAAATGTATGCTTGAGGAAGGGGAGGGAAGGTAGGGGTGGATGTGATAATACTAATAATAATAATAATAATAATAATAATACTAATAATAATAAATTTTATTTTATTTCCACCTAACCCTGCAGATCGAGGGGGATTACAGCAATAAAACAAATTTCGTCTAACAATACAATAGTTAAAAGCAAACATTAGTATTAATTCACTAAAATAATGGGTATTCAACTAACATTCAAAACTACCGTTCATACAATCAGATAAGAAGTGGAGTATTTAAGATCTTCTTTAAAGATCAGGTGGGTAGGCCCCTGCTGGAAGAGATCCATCTTTTAGTGCCTTTTGACGGCATCTAATGGTGGTGATCAGATGGCAAGCTCTTAAAATATGACTTATGTTGTATTTCTATATTGCTATATTTGTAAAAATAAATAAAAATAAATTTAAATAAAAATTAAAAAAATATTTCGAGTAGCAAAAAAGCTTGAAGCATAGTAGGGAAAAACTTAAAGAACGATCCAGTTGAGATGTTGTAATTTCCCTCCTGGCTATTCGCATCACCAAGCTTCCCCACCAAGGTTGTTCTCAGTTACACAAATACCGTATCCTGCTTGCGCATATAACTATGGGCATGCAATTTTGCTGAGAAACCTAGCCATAGTATTTTCCAGCAGATAATACTGGGATTTCGTTTCCCCACCTTAATGGGCTATGGGAACATTACTCTGCTGGGAGTTTTACAGTAGCAATCGAAACCTTCATGCCACAGTGATTCTTGGGGTGATTTCCTGTAATGGAGCAGCTGGAGACTGTTGTGTTGTGTTGTATTATTATTATTAGTTCTATTACCTTTAGTGATGAAGCGCTGTAAATTTACCACAGCGCTTGTACCCACTACCAACATCTTTTTCGTCCGACGGTTCCCGCCTTGGGCTCTACAATCTAAAAAGGACCATGACAAGAAGGAGAAGGGAGTGGTGGGGGCAAGGGTTTCAGAGGTTCCAGCCGTCCTCTCTACCTCCAAGGGCCTGGGCACCAAGGCCGATGGACTGGAGGGAGGCTTGGGCTTCCTAATGGATGGTTAATATTTTCAGCGGACAAATACGTACTCTAAAGTAGGAAATGCATTATACATACATAGCAATAAAGGACAATGGTTTTAAACAGCACCAAAACGAACACAAATGAGTAAGCGACAATTATGCCCTGCCTTGGGAGGCTTCTCTGACAGGATGTTTTTCCAACTCCGTTGGAAGCTGGTGTTAATGGTTAAAGAAGCGATGGCTCTTGCCTTCGGGGGAGAAGGTTCCCGGACGTGAGGGGCAGGCATAGCAAGTGAAAAAGGGGCGCATCCGGGATGGGCAGAGGAAATTCCTGGGCGGAGACATGCCCAGACCTTGACTACCAGACGGAGAGCCCGAGCGCGGGAAGGTGCGGAGAAAGAAGGGTCTGATAAGTAAGGAGGGGCCAGTCCATGGGGGCTTTAAATGGGGTCGACAGCAGTAGTTATATGAATGCGGAAGGGAAAGGGAGGCGGAGCCAGTGAAGGGATGCCAACACCGGATAGATGTGTCAGCAGCAGTGGGTGGAGGACGTGAGCGGTGGACGTGCTAATGCGTGCAGCTGAATGCTGGACAGCGATTTAAAGGCGGAGGTGAGAAAGAGTAGGAAGCCCGCCAGGCGGCTGTTACATTAATCCGTGTTAGATCCACTGGGGCAGGACCAGGATTTGGAGTAGAGGCGGAGGGATTTATGGTCGATTTTGGCAATATTTGTACAAAAAGAATCTACAAGCCTGGCTGTGGTCTGGATCTGTGGGATACACGACAGAGAAGAGTCAAGATAAAACCAAGATGCGGGATTTGCTGGCCTGGTTGAATAGAAATGATGTCCACAGAGGTACAGAAACGGAGTGGTGGAAGGGTGGGGGCTTAGGAGGACGGAAAGACACGAAGCTCCGTATTTGGGACATGTTGAGCTTCAAATGCCGATGGCGTCAATCCTGTGGACGCACTTGTGAGGCCAGACAAAACTGCTGTTCAAGCCTTTGGAGAAAGGTCAGGGGCGGAAAAGATTACAGCTGGGGTGTCATCGGCATAAAGATGGTAGGAAAGCCAAAGAGCTAATGAGTTTCCTAAGACCAGTGTGTAGAGAGAAAAACAGACGGGGACCCAGACAATAGAGCCCTGGGCGCACTCCAAAGATACGGGAACAGGAGAAGAAGGTCTGATCTTCCTGCACACGTACTGCAAAGATCTGCCAGACACGTCAGAATCTAAAACCAGCAAGACAGGTCTCGAGAAAACCCCAAGGTCATCCGAGAGAGATGTCAATTAGGAGGACATGCTCAAACAGGTCAAAGGCGCACATAAATCAAGAAGGATGAGAACAGAGTAAAGGCACATTAGCCTGTCCTGTAAAAGGTCATCGAAATCTTAGTGCGAGGCTGTCTCTGTAGAATGCCTTGGGGCGGAGGAGGAAACCACCCGACGAAAGGATCGAGGATGGAGTTGGCTCAAAGAAATCAAGGGACAGTGTGAATAACCACCCGTTCCAAAAACCTTAGAAAAAGAAAGGGAAGGTGGGGGAGAGAATGAAATGGACGATAGCTTAGACACAGACCCAGTGGGTTCTAAAGGTTGGCTTGCATGCCGTCCCCAACTGGGTAAACCTCCCCATCCTCAATTTAGCATTACACAAGGAAGGCATGATAGGCCTTTTGTGGTCCACACCATATTTATTTTCCCTTCACCTGTGAAAGGAATGTCCAGGAAGATCATTATTTAATCACCTTCTCATGGAAAAAATAAATGCCTATATTCTTGATGCTTCACCCTGAAAATGGGAGGCTTTAGGAAGAAAAATAAAAGTGGGTTTCCCAGGCATAGACAAACATATCCGATATTACATCTGCCACAGGAATTCCTAAAATTATTTACACAGTTCATTATAAAATTAACTCCCTTTTTTTTTTTATGACCATAGGTTTTGCATCTCTAAACAATGGCCATTAAAGCTGCTTTTTTTATTGCACTACCTACCAGTTAAATTGACATATTGTGAATTGTTTCATAACATATGTCACTATGTTTTCCACTAAAATCAGGACATGGATGCGCTCAAGCTCACATATCCCCTCGCTGCCCCTTCATTGTGTAAGAAAAGGAAAGGACATAGAAAAGCGTCTACTATTTGTTTTGCATTTGCTTTGTGTCCTGTTATTATCTGCACTCAGGCAAGGTTATGGTTTCCCTATCACAATTCTCCTGTCATAGCTGAAAATTCCCACCTGTTGTGATCACTGAATGGGACTACAAAATTGGAGGGAAGACGTAACCACAGGGACTGGCACACTTAGCAGCTGGGCTGAGGAACTTGTTTGTAATGGAAAAGGCCTGCAACCGAGGGTGGCTTCTCGCCCTCTGGGTGCATGGTTGGTTGCATGCCACTGCCCTCAGAGTGCCACATTTTCCGTTGGGATGTGATTTTAGGCCCGGAATCCTGCGACTGGTTGTTCTGTTGGTTTTACTTCATATTAGAGTAAACCCATCTGAATAAATGGGATTGACCAATAAAAAGTGGTTCTAACATCCAATAATTATTTCATGGATTTCTTTCCATTCGCGCCGTTGGACCAATCCATAGCACTCCAAGTGTTTAGTATGACCTCTTTATTGCGTCCCGAAATCACACCATCACAGACTCCAGCTAACTCCCGGCCCCCTTGTGAATACCCGAACCTCCCCTGCAACAGAGTGCTTGACCCTATACAGTGCAAGGGAACATGAACCCCCCCTCCCTGCGTCTCCCCCAGGCACGCCTCCTCCCCCCCCCCTCCCCGTGCTCCCCGCACCCCCCCCCCGTTCCTGGCTCCCCCCAGAGTGTTCACGACCTGGCAAACCTTGAGGTATGCACGGAGGCACTGGCCTCAAAATTCCTTTCGGTACATGGGTACACCTGTGTTGCCTCCCTCGGTGCTCCCCGAGTGGGGAGGGCTCCTAGTGCTAGCATTAGAAGACCTTTGCAGCAATGTCGATGTGGGGTTCTATAAACGATGTTCTTGAAGTTAGAAAACTTATATTGGAAGCAGTCATTTTACTCTATTAATTATCCACAGTGTTATTTTTCACCTGTCTATAATTTGCCCTTTCTCCCAATAAGTTAAAGTTATCATCTGACTGCTTGTGTACTTTCTTTGTTCTCAAACATCCCCTGTGAGTTTGCAAGGCTTGAGAGAATTAGCGACCAAAGACACCTACCTAGTTGGGACTGACCAACATCATCTCCATCCCCGAAATTGAAATTGGATCTCTCAAATCCCTGACAAATTCAAAGATAACATCACACCACATGGCGACAGTGGAAAAGATATGAGAGGCTATGCCAGAATAATTTGGTGTCTGTTCCTCCTGCCCCTGCCACTTTGCTTCCATGACTATAACGAAAATTGCCGTAAAGGTCATGCTTGGCGTATCCTCTGTCACAGGGTAGTATTATTCTATCCTTAACTTGTACTAGAAAAGGATTCAGTCATCCTTTCTAAATTCACCTCTAAGCCTGGTACACTGAGACTGCCATGAGGTAAATGCGGTATTTGTAACAACCCCAAAGAACACACATAATTAATTTTTTAAAAGCTACATCAATGTGGTTCTTTGAGAAAAGGGACTGTGACAACTTTTTGGGTGCCCACTGACCCCAAAGAGTCCTCAGCAAAACCAGTAACCTTTTATTTTATGCTCATAATAACATGAATCTCCTATTACATAAAAACACTTACCCTTTCATCATTGGCACAGAAGCATGATAATTCCTGCGTTACTACCTACTTCACTGTCAGGCAAAAACTGAGCTGAAATATTTCTGGTCTGTGCTCCGTCTGAGGGAAGGTTGCTTCAACGATCCCTATTTATTCTTCCAGTGAGCTTGGTCAGCAGTAGTGCCACTGTATATAACTCATGGTTTGACCATCCTTTCCTTACTGGACTTACTTGCTCATCTATCAGTTCTTGGAGCAGGAAAATCTGTGCCACGCCTCCGTTACCATTTATCCAATGAACATCTTTCCGAGAGATCCATTATATAATATTTACTTTTAAAACTGTAAGGTTGGCTCCAGGAGTAAGACCTCCATTCTCATCAGTCCATCTCTTTAATACCTAATGCTGTTAGCGAAAATGTGGGATATGGCCAGCCCACACTTGCATTGGTCAAGTAATAATTTTTACTTTTATCTTGACACATCTCATTATCTTCATTGCACCTCTTTCTAGGATTCAATAAAATTGTTTTAAAGACATCCAGATTTGTCTAATACCTTCTTGCATAAAATGGTAAATAACTGCAAGCTGTTTAAGTGAAAAGTGACAATGCACATTCCAAATTAGGGCGTGGGGAAAGGCGGCTGTGTGTGCAACCTTGAACCCTATCACACACTCACATGCATGGCTTTAAACCAGGCATTTTTTGTTTTTTTTTTGTCTACATTTCTTCACTGGGAACATTCAACAGGGCATGATCAAAACAAAATAAAACCACTCATGTTTCTCTTCAAATGCTGGCTACAGTTCTTCACTCCTCCCTCAATCACTTCATCACCCCCCAATCACCTTTAGGTTTTTACCTCTCTATATTTCTGCTACTCATTTATTCTTAATCACTTCTCTCTGAGCTGCATATGCTATGTCATTAGCTTGCTTGCTTTTTGTAATTTCACAAATTGACACCCGATATAATCACTTTTTAACGTGTTATCAAGAATAGCTGCCATGACAAATACAACATCTAACTTGCCAGCAGAGAATGAATGGTGATTCTTATATCCATGCACAACATCTACACCCACAGTGCCAGGATTAAATGAAAGATTCTCTCTCAGCCTCTCCTTTTTCTATATTAAATATAATTGAGGTCCAAGTGAATCATATATCAACATACTAAGACGATTGATAACACTTGGACTTGCAACATTGAACTCCATAACCCCACATGAGCAAAAATAAACCTTCTAAAATATAACAAATAAAGCACTAGTATTTTCTACTGAAAGCTCATTCTGATTTGTAATTCTGTGTATGTCCTTCAAGTTGCCTGTGAAAACTTTATGGTAACTCACATGAACTGGGTGTAGTTTAGGGAAAGTATTTTGGATTAGTTTGAGATTGCCCCGGTCAATTAATCCAATGATCTCCGTCTGGAGGCATGGAGGGGAAGTGTGGACCCTGTTAGTGCTTGGGGACTCTCTCAGCAGCCTCAAATACAATTGACTATGGTATTTCCTTTTGTGGAACTTGCGGAGAGAGTTAGGGATCGGGGGCCCAATGTGTTGGAGTGGTTTTTCAGCTCCTACCTCTCAGGAAGGTCAGATGCTGGGTACTTCGGGACAGTTTTTATTTCACCAAGAGAGACATGGGTGGGGTGTTATCCAGTACGCTGATAACACCCAAATATATTTCTCTATGTCATGATTTGAAAGCCGACAGTAGTAAGAAGTAGCAGTGAATAAGGATGGCATCTCTCCTCTCAATGAAGTCTTAAGGTGGTCTAATGGTCTGGAGATGAGGGGTGAAACCAACTAAAGTTGAATCCAGATATAAGACAGCGGTACTTGCTATAGGAACCCGGAACGGGATGGAGATATGTTCACCGGTCCTGACGAGGTCACACTTCCCAAAAGGGACTGTGTCTTAGTTTGGGAGTTACTCCTTGACTCCTCCCTTCAGTTGAACAACTCAGATAGATGGCAATGGCCAAGAGCGCTGTTATCAGCTTAGGCTAATATGCCACTATGACCCTATCTGGCACCCGGTGCCTAGAAACAGTAGTTTAGTACACACTCTCGATAACCTTCATTTGATTTTCTGCAATGCACTTCTACATGGAGGGGGGACCCCTTGTACCTCAACTCGGGAAACCTCAGCTCATCCAAACATGGCAGCTAGGTGGTCGCTGGAAAAATCAAGAGGGCGACCATATAACTCCAGTTCTGAATCTTTACACTGGTGCCAATTAGTTTCCGAACACATTACAGCTGTTGGTAATCACCCTTTAGTTCCTACATGCGTAGGTTAGCTTACTTAAAGGAACGTATCCTTCATTACATTCCACCGTTGCACACTCAGGTCTTCTAGGACAAATTTACTACAGACTAGAGACCAGACTTGCTGTGGTACCCAGACAACCTCTCATTGGCCACTCCAAATTTGAAAAGGACCTACCATAGGAGGTCCATCACATCATCTTTGGGCCTAAAAAGCCATCAAGATGGATCTCTTCGCAGGGCATTCCCAGATGATACATGGGGCCCTCTCCGCTTGTCCCACAATTATGTTTCTTTGAACCACCTCATTGCCATGGGGATTTAAATTTATGGTAATTTTTATTGTGATTTTAATAACTGATTTGTATGCTGTTGTATTTAAATTGTGGATTAGGAATTGTGTTATTATTTTGAGATGTTTATTTTGATTGTCACCTGCCCTATCCTTTGGAGAGAGGCAGGGCTTATAAAAATGATTGATTATTCTTACTATTATCATTCTTATATTATTTATTATTATTATTAGAATTTCAGAAGGTGTCCAAGGCTATGGAATACTCCAGACGTAGTTTGGCAGTCGCCTCCTCAAAATTCTTGTTGGTCTGTGGGGCCTTGCAAGGGGGGCTGACTTTATGGCAAGCCCATGGGGGGGGGGGGGCGGGACCCAGGGCCCAAGGAGAGGGCACGCGAACGCAGAGACCGAGGGCCAACGCGCAAAAACCAGGACATCACAGGACACGCATCGGAAAGGCGACCGGGGACTGCGAGGAAGGGGGAGGAGCACATAAAGTTCATGAGGACAAAACCTAAGAAGTCAAGACGAGGGGCAGGGGAAAGAAGGGGGCAGCCAAGAAGGGAGAGGGGGGCAATGAGGGCCCGGGTGGATGAGGTAAGAAAAAGCTATGACATGGGTGGGGGAGAGGGGTGCAAGGGACTGGGGGAGAGAAGTGACCCCCCGGCGGGGGACAGTAGGTCGGCGGGCAGGGGAGGATGCACTGACGAAAGGGGGGGACGAGGGCGGCGAACAATCGGAGAAAAGAAAACTTGGTAATTGCCCGGGACCGCAGGGGGCACAAAGAGGGCAAAGCCAGAAAAGCGGGTCCAAGCGGAGGCGGGAACGGAAAGCGCGGCGATACCCGGGAAGCCAAGGCCAAAGGAAAGACGCGAAGAAGGGGTGGGAGGGGAGCAAAGTACAGGGCTGCGGGCGGGAAGCATGGAGCAGTACACAAAGGGGAGGCGGGGGACGAAGGACAAAGCAGCAGGGAACAGGACAGCGGCCAGAGAGAAGAAAAGCGAGAGGATAGGCGACCGGAAAGCACAACAGCTACTTCACCCATCTTTTCCTCATTGTGGGGGGAA
>NC_056525.1:191749871-191750382 GCF_019175285.1 Sceloporus undulatus | reverse complement strand
AATGTTTTTAAGAAAGCATTTTGTGCAAATGTATGATTGAGGAAGGGAAGGAGGGTGGATGTGATAATAATAATAATAATAATAATAATAATAATAATAATAATAATAATAATAAATTTTATTTATATTTTCCACCTCACCCTGCAGATCGAGGTGGGATTACAGCAATAAAACAATTCCGTATAAAATACAATAGTTAAAACAATAACATTAGTATTAATTCACTAAAATAATGGATCATCAACTAACATTCAAACTAACATTCATACAATCAGATAAGAAGCGGAGTATCTAAGATCTCTTATAAAAGATCAGGTAGGTAGGCCCGCTGGAAGAGATCCACCTTTAGTGCCTTCTTGAAGGCATCTAAGGTGGTGATAAGATGGAAAGCTCTTAAAATATGACTTACTGTTGTATTTCTATATTGTATATATTGTAAAAATAAATAAAAATAAATTTAAATAAAAATAAAATATTTAGTAGCAAAAAAGGTGGAAAGCGGGCGGGCAGG
>NC_056525.1:191722888-191749861 GCF_019175285.1 Sceloporus undulatus | reverse complement strand
CAGTTAGGGAGGGAGGGGCCTCTTTCTTCAGGCTAGCCCCTGATGGTACTGGGCCAGCCTTCTCTCTCCCTCAGAGGCCGAACGATGACAGTTAGGGAGGGAGGGGCCTCGTTCTTCAGGCTAGCCCCTGATGGTACTGGGCCAGCCTTCTCTCTCCCTCAGAGGCCGAATGATGACAGTTAGGGAGGGAGGGGCCTCTTTCTTCAGGCTAGCCCCTGATGGTACTGGGCCAGCCTTCTCTCCCCCTCAGAGGCCGAACGATGACAGTTAGGGAGGGAGGGGCCTCTTTCTTCAGGCTAGCCCCTGATGGTACTGGGCCAGCCTTCTCTCTCCCTCAGAGGCCAAACGATGACAGCTAGGGAGGGAGGAGCCTCTTTCTTCAGGCTAGCCCCTGATGGTACTGGGCCAGCCTTCCCTCTCCCTCAGAGGCCGATGGATGACAGTTAGGGAGGGAGGGGCCTCTTTCTTCAGGCTAGCCCCTGATGGTACTAGGCCAGCCTTCTCTCTCCAAGGCCTGGACCAAGGCAGATGGACTGGAGGGAGGGCTTGGCTTCATAATGGATGGTTAATCATTTTCCAGGGAAAATACATACTCTCAAGTAGGATAATGCATATACAGTACATAGCAATAAAGGAAATGGTTTGATAAACAGGCACCAAAAGAACATCAAATAGTAAGCGACAATTATGCAATGCCTGGGAAGGCTTCTCTGAACAGGATGGTTTTCAACTCTATTTTGAAGCTGGTTAAAGAAGTGATGGCTCTTGCCTGTGGGGGAAGAAGGTTCCAGGAGTGAGGGGCAGCAAGTGAAAAGGGGCGAATCCGAGATGGGGCAGAGGAAATCCTGGGCTGAGACAGCAGACCTTGACTACCAGAACGGAGAGCCCGAGTGGGAAGGTGAGGAGAAAGAAGGTCTGATAAGTAAGGAGGGGCCAGTCCATGGAGGGCTTTAAATGTCGACAGCAGGAGCTTATACTGAATGCGGAAAGGGAGGGGGAGCCAGTGAAGGGATGCCAACACAGGAGAGATGTGGAAGTGATAATGCGTGCAGCTGAATGCTGGACAGAGATTAAAGGACGGAGGTGAGAAAGAGGAAGCCCAGCCAGGAGGATGTTACAGTAATCCAGTCGTGAGATCACTGGGGCATGGACCAGGATCTTGGCAGTAGAGGCGGAGAGATATGGTCGGATTTTGGCAATATTGTACAAAAAGAATCTACAAGCCTTGGCTGTGGTCTGGATCTGTGGGATACACGACAGAGAAGAGTCAAAGATAAAACCAAGACTGCGGGCTTGCTGGACTGGTTGAATAGAAATGATGTCCACAGAGACAGAAAAGGAGTGTTGAAGGGTGGGCTTAGGAGGAAAGACAAGAAGCTCCGTATTGGACATGTTGAGCTTCAAATGCCGATGGCGCATCCACTGTGAGACAGATGTGAGGCAAGACAAAACTTGCTGTTCAAGCCTTGGAGAAAGGTCAGGGGCGGAAAGATACAGCTGGGTGTCATCGGCATACAGATGGTAGGAAAAGCCAAAAGAGCTAATGAGTTTTCCTAAGGACAGTGTGTAGAGAGAAAACAGAAGGGGACCCAGAATAGAGCCCTGGGGAACTCCAACAGATAAGGGAACAGGAGATGAAGTCTGACCTCCTGCAACCACTGCAAAAGATCTGCCAGACAAGTAAGATCTAAACCAGTCAAGAACAGAGTCTGAGAACCCAAGGTCAGAGAGTATGTCAATTAGGAGACAGTGATCAACAGTGTCAAAGGCTGCACATAAATCAAGAAGGATGAGAACAGAGTAAAGGCCATTAGCCTTGGCCTGTAAAAGGTCATTCGAAATCTTAGTGAGAGCTGTCTCTGTAGAATGCCTTGGGCGGAAACCAGACTGAAAGGGATCGAGGATGGAGTTGGCTTCAAGAAACTCAAGACAGTGTGAATAAACAACCCGTTCCAAAACCTTAGAAAGAAAGGGAAGAAGAGAAATCGGACGATAGCTAGACAAAGACCCAGTGGGTTCTAAAGGTGCAATGATAGTCCCCCAACTTGGTAAACCTCCCCATCCTAATTTAGCATTACACAAGGAAGGCATGATTAGCCTTGTGGTCACACTCATCATTTTATTTTCCCTTCACATGTGAAAGAATGTCTCAGAAGATAATATTTCAATCACCTTCTCATGGAAAAATAAAGTGATATATTCTTGATGCTTCACCCTTGAAAATGGGAGGCTTAGGAAGAAAATAAAGTGTGTTTCCAGGCATAGAAACATATCAGATATTACATCTGCACAGGAATTCCTAAAATTATTACACAGTTCAGTAAAAATAAATCCTTTTTTTTTATGACAATAGGGTAGCATTCTAAACAATGACCATTAGCTGCTTTTTTATTGTCACTAACTACCAGTTAAATCGACATATTGTGAATTGTTTTATAACATATGTCACTATGTTTTCCACTAAAAATCAGACATGATGAGCTCAAGCTCACATATCCCCTCGCTGCCTCTTTCATGTGTAAGAAAAGGAAATAGAAAGCGTCTATTCTGTTTTAGAATTTGCTGTCCTGTTATATCTGAACTCAGCAAGTTATGTTTCCTATCACAATTCTCCTGTCATAGCTGAAAATTATCCCACATGTTTGTGATCACTGAATGGGACTATCAAATTGGAGGAAGACTGTAACACAGGGACTGGACACACTTAGCAGCTGGGCTTGAGGACTTTGTTGTCAAGGGATAAAGGCCTGAAACAGATGGGGTGGCTTCTAGCCACTCTGGGTGCATGGTGTTTGCATGCCACATGCCTTCAGAGTGCCCATTTTCAGTGGTGATGTGATTTTAGGCCTGAATCCTGGATGGTTGGTCCTGTTGGTTTATTCCTATTTAGAGTAAACCCATTGAATAAATGGTATTTAAATAAACATTGGTTTACCATCCAATAATTGATTCAGTGGATCTATTCTAGTTTGGACAAATAATAGCATCCAAGTGTTAGATGACTTCTTTGGAAATCACCCCATACAGAATCTTACTTTGTCTTGTGCTACTATGCAAAGATGTTCTTGCCACAGGCAAGGAAATGATGTGCCCAGGCAGTGCTGGCAGTGTCACTACCTGAGCAAACCTTGGGTATTCACAGAGGCACTTGGGCTCAAAATTCCTTTCGGTACATGTTACACCTGGTTGCCTCCCTCGGTGCTCCCAGATGGAGGGCTCCTATTGCTAGCAATTAGAAGACCTTTTGCAGCAATTCTATTTTTTTTTCTATAAACGATTTTCTGAAGTTAAGAAAAATTATATGGAAGCAGTGCATTTACTATATAATATCACAGTTGTTATTTTTCACATGTCTATAATTTGCCTTTCTCCCAATAAGTTTAAGTTATCACATATGACTTTGCTTGTACTTTCTTTGTTCTCAAAAAATCCCCTGTGAGTTTGCACAGGCTGAGAGAATATGAGTGACCCAAAGACACCTACGTAGTTGGGACTGAACATCAGCCTCACTGAAAATTTGAAATTGGATCTCTCAAATCCCTGACAATCAAGATAACCATCACACCACAATGGCTGACAGTGGAAAAGATATGAGAAGGCTATGCATGAATAATTTTGTTGTCTGTCCTCCTGCCACTGCCACTGATTCCATGACTATGATAAAGAAATTATGCAGTAAAGGTCATGCTTGGAAGTATCCTCTGTCACAGGGTAGTATTCTTCTATCCTTAACTTGTACTAGAAAAGATCTCAGTCATCCTTTCTAAATTCACCTCTAGCTACTGGTTATACTGAGACTGCAGTGTCATAGAGGTAAATGCGGTATTTTTTGTAACAACCAAAGAACACAACATAATTTAATTTAAAAGCTACATCAATGTGGTTCTTTGAGAAAGGACTGTGAAACTCTTTTGGGGTGCACTGCCCAATAGAGTCCTCAGCAAAACCAGTACTTTTATTTTATGCTCATAATAAAATGAATGCTCCTATTACATTAAAACACTTACCTTTCATCATTGGCACAGAAGCATGATAAATTCCTGCGTTAATACCTACTTCACTGTCAGCAAAACTGAGCTGAAATATTTCTGGTCTGTGCTAATGTCTGAAGGGAAGGTTGCTATCAACGACCATATTTATTTTCATTGAGCTTGGTCAGCAGTAGTGCAATGTATATAACTCATGGTTTGACCATCCTTTCATTACTGGAATACTTGGCTCATCTATCAGTTCTTGGAGCAGGAAATCTGTGCCAAGCATCAGATACCATTTATCCATGAACATCATTCAGAGAGATCAATTATTATAATATTTACTTTAAACTGTACAGGTTGGCTCCAAGAGAGTAAGACATCCATCTCTATCAGTTACATATCTTTAATTCCTAATGCTGTTAGCTGAAAATGTGGTGATATGGCCAGCCACACTCTGCATTTTGGTCAAGTAATAATTTTTGATTTTATCTTGACACATCTCAATTTATCTTCATTGCTCCTCTTCTAGGATTCAATAAAATTTTGTTTTAGAAATCCAGTGTCTAATACCTTCTTGAATAAATGGTAATAACTGCAAGCTGTTAAGTGAAAAGTGACAATGTACATTCACTATTAGGCAAGTGGGAGAGGGAGCTGTGTGTGCACATGAACCCATACACACACTCACATACATGCTTTAAACCAGGCATTTTTTGTTTTGTTTTTAGTCTACATTTCTTCACTGGGAACATTATAACAGCATGATCAAAACAAAACAAAACAAATAATGTTTCCTCTTCAAATGCTGGCTACAGTTCTTCACCCCCTCCCTCTAATCACTTCATCAACCCCCCCCCCAATCACCTTTAGGTTTTTACCTCCTCTTATATTTCTGCTACTCATTTTCTTCTTATCGCTTCTCTCTGAGCTGCATATGCTATGTCAGTGAGCTTGCTGCTTTTTGTAATTTACACAAATTGACAACAGATATAATCACTTTTTTAAAGTGTTATCAAGAATAGCTGCCGTGACAAATTACAACATATAAAATGCAGCAGAGAATGAATGGTGAGTCTTATTATCCATGCACAACATCTACACCCACAGTGCAGGATTAAATGAAAGATTCTCTCTCAGCCTCTCCTTTTTCTATATTAAATATATTGAGGTACAAGTGAAATCATATATCACCATACTAAGAAGACTGATAACACTTGAATTGAAACATTGAATCTCCATAACCCCACATGAGAAAAAAATAAACATTCTAAATATAAAATAAAGCACTAGTATTTCTACTGAAAGCTCATTCTGATTGGTAATTCTGTGTATGTGCCTTCAAGTTGCCTGTGAACTTATGGTAATCACATGAACTGGGTTTAGGACAGGATTTGGAGTTGAGATTGCCTTGGTCACTTTAGTCAATGATCTCTGTCTGGGCATGGAGAGGGGAAGTGTGACCCTGTTAGTGCTCCTGGACCTCTCAGCAGCCTTCAATACCATTGACCATGGTATCCTTTTGGAATGCGGAGAGAGTTAGGTATCGGGGGCACTGTGTTGGAGTGGTTCAGCTCCTACCTCTCAGGAAGGTTCCAGATGGTGGTACTTGGGAACAGTTATTCAACCAAGAGGGAACTCAAATCAGGTGTCCCTCAAGAAGCTATTCTGTCCCTAATGCTGTTTAACATTTACATGAAGCCGCTGGGCGAGATCATCCGGAGACATGGGGTGGGGTGTTATCAGTACGCTGATAACACCCAAATATATTTCTCTATGTCAGATTGCAGCAGTGACTAAGGATGGCATCTCTCCTCTCAATGAATGTCTTAAGGTGGTAATGGTCTGGATGAGGGGAAACCAACTAAAGTTGAATCCAGATAAGACAGAGGTACTTGTTATAGGAACTCCGAAACTGGGTATGGAGATATGTTCATCGGTCCTAGACGAGGTCACACTTCCCCTAAAGGACTGTGTTCTTAGTTTGGGAGTACTCCTTGACTCATCCCTTCAGTTGACAACTCAGATTGATGCAATGGCCAAGAACGCTTGTTATCAGCTTAGGCTAATATGCCAACTATGACCCTATCTGGCACCGGTGACCTAGAAACAGTAGTACACACTCTGATAACCTCTCAATTTGATTTTTGCAATGCACTCTACATGGAGGTACCCTTGTACCTAACTCGGAAACTTCAGCTAATCCAAAACATGGCAGCTAGGTTGGTCGCTGGAAAATCAAGAGGCGACCATATAACTCCAGTTCTGAAATCTTTACACTGGCTGCCAATTAGTTTCCGAACACAGTACAAGCTGTTGGTAATCACCCTTAGATCCCTACATAGCTTAGGTCTAGCTTACTTAAAGAAACGTCTCCTTCCATACATTCCACCGTGCACACTCAGGTCTTCTAGGACAAATTTACTACACACTAAGAAGACCAGACTTGCTGTGGTTACCCAGAGGACCTTCTCATTGGCCACTCCTAAACTTTGGAAAGACCTACCATAGGAAATCCATCACATAACATCTCTTGAGGCCTTTAAAAAAGCCATCAAGATGGATCTCTTCCGGCAGGCATTCCCAGACTGATACATGGGCCCTCTCCGCTGTCCCACAATTATGTTTTCTTTGAACCACCTCATTGCAATGGGGATTAAATTTTATTGTAATTTTTTATTGTGATTTTAATAACTGATTTTTATGCTGTTGTATTTTAAATTGTGGATTAGGAATTGTGTTATTATTTTACTATGTTTTATTTTGATTGTAACCTGCCCCGATCCTCTGGAGAGAGGCAGGCTATAAAAATTATTATTATTATTATTATTATTATTATTATTATTATTATTATTATTATTATATGAATTTCATAAGGTTTTCCAAGGCATGGAATACTCAGAAGTAGTTTGGCCAGTCGCCTCCTCAAAAATTCTTCTTGTTGTGTGCCTTCAAGTTGTTTCTGACTTATGGCAATCCCATGGGGTTTTTTGGGTACCCATGGCCAAGTGGAGAATTGAACTCTGAACTCCAGAGACATGGTCCAACTCTCAAACCATTACATCACATTGACACTCATCCTGAAATTCTACTGAGACTGAATTTTAGTAGCACCACTAAGATTTCATATGACAAACCCAATAATCAATACTATTTTTCATTTTGAAATTAAGGTGTCATCCACAGAATGAAGATTTTCAGTTATTTCCCTGGGGATAGTTAAGAAAAGCATGACAGGTGTGGGAGGGTTGCAAGGGAAGGGGGATATAGCTGACCCCCCTTCTGTTTACATATGTCTTCTTTCAGTGGAGGATCTATACTACATGTTGGATACTAGCCTTAGTAACAATCTTAGAAAATAAAACTGGCTAATTGCATTGTACCTCATTGTTTCACAAATATTTAAATCCAGAAAATGGTTCCATCTGATGCTGGAAATGAAGCTCTTCTAAACCTGGGAAGCCAATGCAAATTAATACTCAGAACATTTTTTGAGTTTGCATTCAAAGACATTGCTCTGTTAGTCAGGATCAGTACACAAAGGGATCTTGAGACTAAGAAAAAGAGGCAGGTAACATAAACTTTCATAGATATAAATCAGATGAAGTAGACTTAAATCCACAAAAGCTTATTCTACCAATCTTTTCCTCATTGATGGGGGTGAAGCAAACCAGTGGCTCAGAGCAGCCTCTGACCTCTCCAGCCTAAATCAGCCAGGGACCGTGGTGACCACATGGCCCTTTTTGAAAACAGGCCACCATCGTGGTCCCAAACAGGCTGCCAGCAAGAAGCACTTTTTCTGCGCTCCATTTTCCAGCTGTCCTGGGCCACCTTAGGCAGTCACGGAATAGTCTGTGGCCAATCTAGGGGCATACGCCACACCTTTTGCCCCAGGTGTTTCAGACCTTAGTCTCATAGGTACAGGGATGTGCACACACACACACACACACACACACATACATATACTGTCTGTGGAGGTTCAAGCTGGAAGGCAGACAGCAGGATGGTAAAAGGTCTGGAAAACAAACTATGAGGAAAGGCTGGGAAGCTGGGAGTATTAGGTTGCAGAAGTTTGAGAAGTGATGTGATTGCCATATCTAAACACCTGAAAGGACACCATGTAGAAAATGGAGTGGAGTTGTTTGCTAAGTTGGAGACCAGAATATGAGCCAATTGATTCAAATTACAAGAAAATGGATTCCAGCTATGACTCTGGAGACAAGGGTTTGAATCCCCACTCAGCCATGGAAACTCATTGGGTGACCATGGGCAAGATACACTCTCTCAGCCTCAAAGAAAGACAATGACAAACTCCCTCTAAAGAAACTTGCCATGAAAACCCTGTGATACTATATAATCCCCTTATGGTCACCATAAGTCAAAATGACTTGGAGGCACACAGCAGCAGCAACAACAAACAGAAAGAACCTCTAGACTATAAGAGCTGTTAGACAGTTGAATAGACTCTTTCATGGTCTTTAAACAGATGGTGAATGAGCATCTTTCAGTAATGGTTTAGTTAAGTATTCCAATATGACAGGGAGTTTGATTCTATGATTCCATGAATTCCTACTTGGTTCTTCAGACCTTCTTGTCCAGGTAGATTGAAAAGCAACAGCAGCATTCCAAGGCAATGTGTTGAAATACAGCAGATGTCAGGGTAGCTATCAGTTGTCTTGGTCATACTGGGAGCAAAGTATCTGGTATCTTCTTGTGCCATTGTTTGGTGCCTGTTTCCCTGCATTGTCTAACTGTTCTTTGTACTTTTCTATTTATTTGTTACTTATTTGTTCCTGTCTTTATTTCTTCACTAAATGATACAGAGCTCTGGATTGTCCTGTCTAAACTTTTTAGTGTCTGCTGCCACATTTCATTCATTAAAATTATTTTTACCATCTACTCCAAATTTTAATGCGACATCATTGCTCATTTGATTTGTCCTGATGACTGATTCACATCGATGTAGTGGTTTATTCTGATCCTACTCCTGGAAAGTACTCATCGCATCAAGCTCCTTAGATCATGACTAAACAGAGATTAACATTATTTAATTATTTAATAAACAATAGTAGCACATATGAAAAAAATAACTATGAAGTAGGTTGAGAGGATCATTTATTCCATGACTTATTAGCTTTGTTGGATCTAGCCTTTTTAAAAATAAAATAATAAAAGCTGAAAACTACTGAGCTTCTTGAATACTTTAAATCCAGGTTATGGTTCGAAGTGTAGTCTGTCTCTATATATCAGGCAGTAATTTGGAAAGTTGCCTTTGACATTTAAAGCTTATATTCCAGTAAGAAAGCTTAGTTTCCAGGGCTTTTCACATGAAATTATGAAAGACTTTAATACTGGTTAGAAGCTCTCAAACTCTGTCTTGGATTTTAACACCTCTGAATTATTGCATCAGAGATATAACTTTTCTGTCAAGTGATGTTCAATGTGTGGGACATAACTTCCCTGGAAGTAGAATATTCACTCACCTCTCCCCAGCCAAACATCTCAAGTAATCAATGATGAAGATGATGACAACTGCTACTGCAGCAATTATGACAATTGCTACCGCAGATGACAACTCCTAATGCAGCTATAATGATACATGGAGATGGTAAATCTAGATAGTTCTGGTTCTTGATGGATGTTGGGAAAAATGAAACAGTATTTCCTTCTGTAGCTTTGGAACAATTTGGACTCCCTCTCCCAAATATGTGCAGGTTTTCTTATAGTTTTTGGGAAATTGCACAGCATTTGGCACAGAAACTGAAAACTGCACATTCTTCAACACAGAAAAGAAGTTGTGCACATTCAAACTGGTGAAGCCTGAGATACAGTCAGCCTGAGTCTCTTTTCCTGCCACATAACATTTGAGTTGCACAATATTCAAACCAGAAAAAGTTGCAGCTATGAAGTCAGACCATTCACCACATTATTTGAACTTTTTCCAAGTATGGGGGGCAGGGGTGACATAAGTGGGTGAGATTTTTTCTCTCTGTCATAGTGAAAAGACTGTAAGCATAAATGTTTACAACACATCTATGTGTTTTCATGGACTCCTGCAGTGTCTTTCAAACTTCTGTGCAGTTTTCAAAAATTGTGCAGTTTATGTTGAGCCAGGAACAATGACAAAAAGCTCCCACAAATTACGTGCTATTTTTCTTTGCACACAAGCTTTTCCAAGGAGAGTTCTTGAACTCAAAATCTGACCTCAATCAGGAATTCCTGCTCTATCCCAAGTAATAAAATAATGACCATTAACAAGAGTACCCAAAGATGTCTGTGAACCAAGAGGCATTGTGAGTAGTTATTAAACTCTCCAAGATGAATGATTTCTTGGCATTCCTTTCTTTCTGTCTGAAACATCCCAGATGCAGTAAGGAAATTCCAGATGACAGCACCTTAAAAGCAAACATTTGACTCATAAAATAGACATCCAGCTATGTCAATGAATAAGAATAATCTCATCCGCATTTGAATTGTGATATCAGTATAACTTTTCCATTTTGGTGACAAGAGGCTCCATCTGCCATGGGACAGGAACCTCTGTTTTTAATTCTGCTCCCAGCTAATTGCAGAAAAGCAATGTTTCAGTAGTGCTGAAAGGCAAATGTAGAAACCTGTATTTTCTGTGGAAATATGTAATCTAAGGTATATGCTTCTACTAGCAGGCAGCATTTACAAAATTGGATTACTGGTGAATTAGAGGAAAGGAAAAGGGGCCCTAGGCTTTTCTGTGATTCCCTTTTCCCCCTCCCTCACCCCATTACTACTTTTGAATCTTTGGTGGGGAAAATAAAATAAAATGATTAGGAATAGTTAGGGAGAGGAAGGTTGGCTAGAAGAAAGGTTAGGCCCTGTATTTCAGATTTCTCCTATAATTGTTCCACTTAATGCCATGAAGGAAAAGCAGAGTTATGAACTTCTTACCACTATCATCTTGTTTTGACTTTGGCCAGGACTATAGTCAATTAAGAGGAAATGCTGGAAAGAATGGGATGGTGGAAAGCAATTACAGTCAATCCAGAAGCCACCCCCAACTACCCCCCCAGTATTCTCTGCAGAACACACAGGTCTCCAAATGGGAAGTAAACAAAAGCAAGTGGTCAACAGTTCACATGTTTTTAAGCTAAACAAAAAAACTTGGGGATTGAGCTTTATGAACTATTTAAAAGATGAATCATTACTTTCAGAGACTTCAGAGAGACACAATTTATTCCCTGTTTATTTCTGACAGAAAAGGGGCCACCTGAGGGAGTCTAGAGATGTCAAAAGCTGGAAAAAAAACATCCTTGTGGAACCATTAGTGGCCCAAGAGTTCTACTTTGACCACCCCAGAACTTAAAAAAAAAAAAAAAGCCGCAAAAGCTTTCAGAAGGTGATAGTCAGGTGTGAGATAAAGCCTCTGTGTGTGTGATTCTTAGGCCCTATACAGACAGCCAAAATAAAGCTGCTTCGAGTCACTTTGGAGGTATGGTGTTTCAATGATGCATGCATCCTAAGAGTCTGGAAGCTGCACCAAAGCTGCACTCCAGTCCTTAGGACTGGAACATGCCTTTGGTGTGGCTTCTGGACTCTTAGGATGCATGTATCAGTTAAACAGCATACCTCCAAAGTCATCAACACCAGATCAGTGGTGAACTAAGCTGTCAAAAAAAGTTCAGAATTTACTACAGCTTTTAAAGGGAAAAAAAGGCCACAGAGACAAGTATCTAATTGGGATGACTTAGAGGACTCAAATAAAGGAGATATTTTGAACTAGACCAGCTACTGAAGTCTTTTGTTTTCTCTTCTTGATACGTAAACTTGTTTAACATAGAGTAGGTTAAGTGTACACATAAGTGTAGTGGAATTTACAGGCTGGATTTCTAGCCGGTTTAGAGACTGAAAATCTGGACCCAATGAATGGCAATTATTTCATACTGCATAACAAATGGACGTAAAACTTTGTGCATGTATTTTGTATGGGATCCAACATTCTGAAGCCCAGTCATTTCTTTCTTTCTTTCTCCCTTAGGCCTTCTGTACTCCAGATCTTTTCCAAAGTTTCCCAAAGTCTGCTGCACCAGATTTTGAGGGTGGATGGGCAGGTGTTGGGAGGAGAGAGGAATAAACTTCAACCACATTTAACTGAGGGAGCAGTTCAGTCACTGGCGTATATGACTGTACAATTATAAGATAAACTAAAATGTGAAAACTAGTTAAATACTGGCAAACCAGTTCTTCCCATAAATATTTCTCTATGCTTGAAACTCTCCAATTATGCTGTGTCTGGCAGATGAGACGGGAAATTTCACAAGAATATCTGTTTCTACTTGTTCAAAGAGAACTTTAAAACAGACTTTGAAGCAGTGCTTTGGCATTTTGTATTTCTAAGTGAGAACTAGAGCAAGAGATAGCCATATTAACAATGATAGAATTCTCACCAAATTAGCCTTCTGAGAAGCCTCTCTTATTAAAAAGAATAGCTAACTTTAAACTATGTCAAGTTTTGTATCTGTGATTCTAATAAGGGTGAATAATCAATCAATTCCATTACTATGTTATGGCTTCATCTTTCTTTTTGTTCTATCTCATAATGTAAGTTCACACATATATGTCCCCCCAGTGCATGTGGACTAGCCACTATAGATGAAAATGTGTAAAACAGGGGTTTCTTAGGCAAGGAAATTCAGAGGTCGTTTTGACAGCTCCTTCCTCTGAAATATAGCCTAGAGCACCTGGTTTTCCTAGTACTAACCAGGGCTGATGCTTCTTGGCCTCCAAGATCAGACAGGATCTGGTGCCTTTAGGGTATTTAAGTTCCCTAATACTCATCCACACTGTACTTCTGATATTTTCTTAGGCAATCTTATTCCTAGATTTTGGAGTTCTGAATAGTCTTGCTTTAATTCAAAACTGGAAACAATGAACACTCCATTGTTCTTTTTTTAAAAGAGGGGGGAATACAAGGGAATATTTCATGATGTTGTGCTTTGTAAAATGTTACATGTTCTTCTTTTAAACAATAAAGAAAAATAATGAAAACAACAACAATAACACCTTCCATATTTTTACAGAACACTAATCAAGCAAAGTGTTGGTTCCTTAAAATCTTTTTATCCTTCTGAATTACTTAAGTGCAAACACATTTTAAAAAGCCAAAACACTATAGTTCTGTTTCACCATTTAGTAATTGTGCCTAATGATGATTATGGGGGCATGCATTGAAGCCCTACAGCTCATGTCTGCAGCTTTGCTATATTTACTGAGAAACTCTAAAGGAAAAATGTAACTGCTTTTAGCCCAAAATTGTTACAAAACTCCACACAGATGTGCATTCTGCCATATCAAGTTTCTTGATCACTTGAAATTCTGTAATCACATTCACATGAACACAGTCATAATCCCTTCAAATCATACCAATTAACATGGAGGCACAACCTGCATCCCCATCCCCCATGAATACAATTGCCTAACACCTGGACAAGGATAATGGGGAAAAAAATCAATCTGGATGGTATGGTGCTTCTATTTAGCCAGAACTTTATATAACATTCATTTATATATACAGTTCCTTATATTCATTCCTTTGTGCACTGCTGCCTTGGATCCCATATTAAGAGAAAGGTAGATATTACTTACTTAATTAATTCATATATTGTCATCCTTCCCTGCTTGAGAGTTAACCTTCATCAGAAGGTGAAGCAGACATACTGCAGCTGGAGCAGATACCTGATTCTAAGTCCTCTTCTAGGTCTACAGGATTCACAGCAGGATGAGAAGTTCAATGAAAGACCATTCTCCAGGAAAGGTGAGGCTCCAGTGTCCGGCATAAACCCTCCCCCACAGACAAAGCAAAAGGTTCCATATGAACTGTAGTGAAACATTCTCTTAAAATACTGTCTGAACTATGGACGTGGTTGAGCTGGCTGGTGTAATAAGGTGGAATTTTCCATCAGTTAAGTTACTTGAAGCAAACTTTTAGTTCATCTCTAGACCTGTTTACTGACTCTGCTACCTTGACTGTTCTGACTCTGTTCTAATTTACAGCTTCTGATCCAAGACTGTTTGACATTGCCTATCTCTTGTCGCCATGCCTTCTGAACTTTGAGCACTCTGAATTCTACTTCAGCATGAGAGTAAGACAGATAACATCTACTCACAAAATAGTGCCTCTGATAAAACAAATATCCTGGGTTTTTGTATTCGTCTTCTTTCCAGAATATATTTCCTCTCCCATTGTTAATTTCTCTCCATTGGCTCCGTGAGGGAGCCGCAGCAGCCACACCGTGCGGCTCCCGCGCGGAGCAAAAAAGAAGCTCCATTTTGGAGCTTCTTTTTGCGGTGCCTCTATGACGTCGCGAGGTGCCTGGGGCGGACTCGCGACATCATAGACGCCGCACGATGACCGGACGCACAGCGTCCGATACGTAAAGATGGTGGCGCCCGTATGAACAGGGCGCCACCATCTTGTATGTATTCTATACGTACTAGGGTTAGGGGGGTGCGGAAGCACCGCCCCTTCCTAACCCTAGTATGTATAGAATACGTACTAAATGGCAGTGTGTAACCCGCCACTGATAATAATTTAGGGCCCAAACAGACAGGCCAAAATAAAGCTACTTCAGGTCACTTTGGAAGTATGCTATTTAAATGACACACAAATCTTAAGAGACCAGAAGTTGCATCAAGACTGCGCTCCAGTCCTTAGGACCGGAGCATGGCTTTGTCGCAACTTCTGGCCTCTTAGGACACATGCATAATTTAAACAGCATACTTCCAAAGTGACCCAAAGCAGCTTTATTTTGTTCTGTCTGTTCAGGCCCTTACAGTTTTAATAAAGATAATAGCCTGTGGCATTAATTATGAAAACTACAATGCCTTAAGTTTATGCAGTTGCCTTTCTTCGGCACAGCCAACTACTCTTGATGAAAGAAAGGGAAGATCTTGCTGTTGAGGTTCTACATAGGCCATGAAAAATCTCAGTTTTTGTCCTAGCAGGAAAGAAACCATTTTGACTATTTGTTTCATTTCTACAGATTAGATGCTGGCTTATTATGAAAAGGGATTTTCTTCCTCAGCCCATGTACAGCTATGTTATGCAGCTGCAGGAATCTTTGGAAGCATGATCCCATAAACAGATATTAGAGAAGGCTCATTTCTCTTTTGGCTACTTCATTCCATTGTTGTGCCCCAGTCATGTACACAAGGTGCATTATGAAATGGTGTTCTTTGGTTCTGCAATAAAGTCAATTCCCTCAGTGACTTTCAACACAATCGCTGGACTGGCAGCTTGCCATCTAGAAAACTGACATTTGGTTCCCATGGGGCTACTGAACAGTATTGCTCTTCTAGTATTAGTTGCAAAAGGAAATGGAAAAGTGTGAGGCCTGCAGGCACCAAAGTTCCCATTCTCAGTGTTAGGGAATTGATCAGTGTATTTCTGCACAGAGTAGCTTTGGAATACAAGCATAGTGGAACATCTGACAAGAGTGCCCACATATGTCCCACAAGCTAAGGGTGTCCCAAAAGCCTACAGAGCTCTGAGGGAAAACACTTTAGCCCTGATTGTATTATGAAATACTTTATGTTAAAACAATAAACACATCATTTTAAATTAAAGCAAGGCATATAAATACTCAAACCTTTCCCAGTCATTTGGAACAGAATCTAGAATCTGTCATGGCCAGCCAAGATCAGCTCTCTGAGTATGAGGAGGAGGATGAACCTCCTCCAGAGCAAGAGCTAATTGAGGCTACACCAGGTGGTAATCCTGCTCTGCCAGGTCTCAGCTGTGCTCTCCCAGTCCCATAGGAGGAGGCCCAACCAGGTCCTAGTGCTAGTGAGAGGCCTCCTGTGGTGCAACAGTCTAGTGGTGACTCTGGGGAGGAAGCTTGCCTGGATGTGCCTAGTTACAAAGAGAGAAGGGCTGAGAGTGCTTGCAGGCGCAGATCCAAGAGGATTGCAGAGAGGCAATTAGCCAACTAGCCTCAGGTGGCATGGGGGAGAGTTTCCCTTACTTAAGCTGTAGAGAGGCCTCCACTCAGTGCCAGAGTTTATTGCATGATCTCTTGGTGTGATTGGTGCTGGCACTGGCTCCTTATATCTTGACTTTTTGTTGCTTTGACCTCGGACTGGATCCTTGTTATCTTCTGGCTGCTTTGAACTTGGACTGCTTTGACTACTCTGACTTCTGGTATCCTGACTTCGGCTTGGCTTCTCGGACTGCTCTCACGCTTACTCCTTGCAAGGTCTGTGTTCTGCTTCCACTTGCTGGGCTAAGCTATTCTTATTGGCGTGTGTCTGTGTGTGCTGGCTGTAGTCCAGGACAAATCTTCCTGTTCAGTACACTTCACACACAAAATTAAGCATTGGATGTTGAGATACTGTAACCAATATAAAACTTCAAGAACTAAGGCGCATTCCAGCTGCGCCAATAGTACGTGCTCAGCACATACTACGAAAGGGCATCCTTTCCAGACACCCTAACCCTAGTATGTGCCGAGCACGTACAAAATGGTGGTGCCCATTCTACATAGGCGCTGCCATTTTGCTTAGCGTCTGCGCAGCGTGGAAATGATGCTGCAAGTGCACTATTGGTGCCTTGCAGCATCATTACCACACTGCAAAAAGAACCCGTTTTTTGCGGGTTCTTTTTGCTGTGCCAAGGAATCACACGGTTTGTCTGCTGTGGTTCCGTGGCGCAGCAAACACTGGCGCAGTCTGGGCAGTCTGCCTGAGGCTACTAGCTCAAAGCACAAAGGTGCAGCTAGAAGCTATGCCTTCTATTCTTTTTGGTTTTACCAGGGTCTCCAATCACACTGGAGATTTCATGTGATAAATGCAAATAGAATTCTTTTTCAGATGTTGCCATTTAAAATGGAAGGGTCTACCCTGAGAATGGCAGAAAGAGCATGCACTCAGGCATATTGACAAGGCACACATATGTAGGAGATCATTGGATCTCTATATGTTCCCCCTTCAGCCATGCCATGGACAAGCCAGCCCAGGTCCTCATGATAAGCTGTAGCAAATCATTTATAACTGACAGTCCTCCAATGTCCAGGGAGATCTTTCTAGACCACCTGATTCCTTAAGTTCTGAGATTCAAAGGATGGAGGTGTCCTCAGCATATCTGAAAGGTGGTCCCATTCGACCCTGGGCCTGCAGCCTGAGGGGCAAGTCAGAGAAAGCTATTTGATCTTGGATGTCTATGAGAAGGAGACACACTGATGCTGCCTTCTTTGTTGCCCCTAATGCTACCCTGAAAAGTGACTAACCACGAGTCCACTAACAAAACAGGACTGGTAGGCAAAAGTACCCATTCCTCTGGAACAAGTTGGATAAGCAGGAAAAAATTTCTAGCTGGGTGCACAGTGACCAACTGCTGCCTGTATGGACCACAAGGGATAGAATTAGGATACAGAAAGATATAAAAGGGTTGTGTAGGCTGTAGGCAGTTTAACACTCTGTGCATCTAATAACATAGGTCTTTCCTCCCTCTGGCCACTTGGAATGTAATTCTTCACTAAGTTTCTTCTTGAAGGATGCAGTGAGTAATTTTAGCATTTTTCTTCCCACTACAAGAAAGCATTTGAAAATCACAGTTTCTGAAGCTTATTCACAATTCAGGACTCATTCTAAGCAAAAATTTACATATAGGTGTTTTGCACAGAAAACAGTATTTTCTGTGCAGGAAACAGCATTTTGGGCACAGAAAATATTATGCAGAAAACGTTGTTTCCTGGACAGAATATATATTTTTTCTATGCAAATTATCCATATGCAAATGTTGTACAAAATAAATTCCTAACTGCAGTATTTCCAACACACAAAGAAAGCTTTTTCTGTGCCAGAAATGGTATTTCATGTAGAAATATCATTTTCTGGGCAGAAAATGGTGTGTCCTGCAAAAAAAAATTATTTGTATTGAAAAAACCATTTTGTGTAAATTTTGCACAAAATGAGTCTTAAACTGTGAAGATTCGTCTCATCAGAGTTGATCAACACTCAAAAAACATGTTTTTGACATCTTTCAAAATACTTTGGTGTATCTTTTCCATCCCTACTGCCCTCTTTCCTGACATGCATGACAAAGATGGCCCTGCTTGGCCAACCTCCCACAACAGATTGTCCCACAATAAGGCTAAAATTTGTTGCAGAAAATATTCAAACCTTTTCACCTTTTAAGAGGCACTCTGCAATTAATTTTTTGCATTCCTTTGTATTTTAAAAATACAGCATTTCCTTTCATCAGGGTCCACAGGGAATGTGATACAAACTGTTGATTCTTTTAAAATGAAGTAGAAAATCACAGCATGGAATCGTCCAGCAGCCCCTTCACTGAAGCCATCACCTTTTATGAATCTTTCTCATTTTGTCAGACACTTCTGAAGATGTATTCAGACTCATTAGGCTCCATGACATTTTACCACAATCACAGCTGGGGAGAAACCTCACCAAAGTAGAACATTGGGACCATGCTTGAGACAGCCAAGAAAAGACACCCTAATGAATGGTGCCATCACCTGCACAACAACCCCAGCTTTCTTGGCTATAGCATTCAGTTTCAACTAACTCCATTCTTGCTTTCAGAAACACAGTTTTGGCACATCTGTGCTAATCAGATTCTGAAGCCACTGGACTTTGCTTCAGTAAACACAACCTCAAAAACAGGCAAAGTGACAAGGTGAAATTATTGTTACCATAGGGATGAAGCGCACTGACGGAAAAGGGGCAAGCAGGATGTATCTAATTTTATTAGGCTTTGTAGACTGGACTCTTGTAGCCAAGATGATGTGTCTGATGCATGCTTTACAAAAGCGAGGGGTGTATAATACATTAAAAAATAAAACCCTTTCCTCTTTCCATAAAATAATTATATCTGAATTATAGAAAGTTCTTAATACATTTCTATAACATTTCACTGTTGGAAAAGGCTCTGTTTAAAAGAGGGACTATTTTCCTGTTATACAGTTATTCATGCTCTGTATGAGCTTTGAATTTTTTTAAAAAAGAAAACATTCATCTATTGGTGTTTTAAACAAAGCAAGTGAAAGATATGACTAAATGGCTGTCATCTTAACAGTGACCTACATGTGCATAAGTGCAGTTTATGTGCATTTAAGTCCTTTTTTGGATGGGCTGCAGAGGGATATTCTCTTGTCCTTGGATTCCATCCAAAAACCTCACATCACTCAGCAGTTGTCAAGCTGTTTCTTCCCAGAGGAAAGAGTGAAAGTATTTCAAATGAAGATCCAGCTACTCTGACCTCCTGGGGAGAGCAAAAGATGGGTGCACTCTGTTTGACAGCACACCCACATTTCTCCTCCCCCTTGACCAAGTAGAGACAATTTTGTTTCTCCATGATCTGAATCATCTGCCCCTTCTTCCCTTCTTCACCAGCAAAAGAAAACAGTAGGGGATTCTCATGGGGCTTGACAGCTGCTGGAAGTGGGTGGGAGGAGGCAGGACTGTATTTCTATGTAGCATCTCAGCTAGCAAATGCCTAATATGCAGGGGTGGGAAAGAATAAGATAAGGAAGTGTCATGTGGTTAGGGCTGCATCCACACTGCAGAAATATTCCAGTATGACACCACTTAAACTGCCATGGCTCAATGCTATGGAATTCTGGGAACTGTAGTTTTGTGAGACATTTAGCCTTCTCTGTCAGAGAGCTCTGGTGCCACAACAAGCTACAAATCCCAAGATTCCATAGTAATATGTTGAAATGGTATCAAACTGGATTATTTCTGCAGTACAGATGCAGCCTAAGTGTGGAAAGTATAAATACACACGTGTAAGAAGAAATACAGGGGGCCCTTGATATCCACTGTGAATTGGTTCCAGGACCCCCTGTGGATACCAAAATCTGTAGGTGCTCAAGTCCCATTAAATACGACATAGTAAAATGGTTTTCCTTATATAAAATGGCAAAATCAATATTTGCTTTTTGGAATTTATTATTTTTAAAAATGTTTTCAAGCTGTGCATGAATGAATCCATGGTGGGGGAGGGAATCCATGGATATGGAGAGCTGACTGTAGATCATGATACTGCAGCCACGCACTCACAGTCGTAAGGTTGTGAGTTTGATATCAGCTAGGGGCTCCAGGGTTGACTCAGCCTGACATCCTTCTGAGGTTGCTAAAATGTGTACCCAGCATGTTAGGGGCAATTAGCTTACACATTGTAAACTGCTTAGGGAGTGCTTAAGTGCTCTGATAAGCCGTATAGAAATGTACTTGCTATTGTTTTGACACATGGATTAAAAATCCAAAGATATTGAAATTTAATAAGAATACAAACAAGAATTACTTTGTTGTTGTGTGTACCTTCAAGTTATTTTCAACTTATGGTTTATGGTGACTCTAAAGCAAATCTATCATGGGTTTTCTTGGCAAGATTTTTTTTTGGGGGGGGGTTGCCTTTGCCTTCCTCTGAGGCTGTGTGATTTCCCAAAAGCCACTCAGTGGGTTTCTATGGCTGAGCAGGAATTCAAACTCTGGTCCCTAGACCTGTTGTCCAACACTCATACCACTACACCACACTGGCTCCAATTTTGCTCCTTTGGACATCATATTAAATTGATTCATGCATAGGTGGTAATATCAACTCCCTTAGCAGTGCTAGGCTGTTGCGCTAGCCACAGTGGCAGAAAGTAGCCACAACGGTTTTAGTGTGCTTCTTGTGCCTTCATCATACCAAATGCTTTTTAAAAACCCTTTCTTTAGCTGTTACGTGTCTTGTTTATCTAAGTGTGTGGGTGGGTTTTTTTAGCAGCAATTTTATTACATCATGCTTATATAGTCCTCTTAGACTAATTCACTAACTAGGGCTTTATTTGTATAGCAATATCCTAGCGACAATTATTCCCACTCTCACTTGGATTATTGTGGTGTTACAGATGGGACTGTCATTCAAAATGGACAAGACTTGTGACCTAAACTGAATTCTTTTCTAATTTTCTTCTTAAGGAAACAACAAGTACATTGCACTATTTTCTATGTGTTTTGCCTTCTTGTATAATTAATCTATTGTATTATGTTTGCTGTGCTATAATTGCTGGTGGGTGTACTTTGCTCCCTTTGCTTTGTAATCTGTCTTGATTCTGCAAGGAAAAGGTGGAATATAAATAAATCATATTAAAAATCATATTATTGTTCATTTTTTTATTTTAACTTTATCTTTTTAGAGAAAAATAAGCCCTAAACTGCATAGTCACATCAGTCAAAGATTGTTCGTTTCATGGTTTCTCAAAAATCAATGAAAATATATTCTCAACATTAAAAAAAAGTTTTTGAAATAATTTTCCATCCATCATTCTTGTTTTTTTAATTAAAATGTATTAATACATTCTAAAACAAAACATGACAACAAACAGTACACTAAAACAACAATAAATAAAGGCAATAACCCAGATAAGGCCCTGAAAATTATAGATAAAAGGTGTGTATTCAGGGATCCTGAAAGACATCTTTCCATAAAAATTTAGCTAAAATTGGGGGGTGTCTAGAGACTAATTCTTGCTGGATGTATTCAATAAATGGGTGCCAGATCTTATGAAAGGTCAATCCAGAGTGTAAGCCTCCTGCTCTGTTGCTATTATCTGCCATTTTCTCCATTAACTACAAGTCCCAGAGTCTAGTCCACCATCCTGCAATATTCAACTTTCCAGTTTTCCCGTTCTTAGCTATCTCAAGCCTGGCAACAGCCAGAAGCAAACCAATAATTTCTTTATGCTGCAGGGCTTTATTTTCATTCATAAAAATGGAGAACAGGAGCAGAAGTGGTGATAATTGTATACTTTATTTAGTGATCTTGGAGATCAGTTGTAAAATTTCTGTCCAATACTCATACACTAGAATCCATCATTCTAGTAGATACTTTATCCCAATTCAAAATGCCAGTGACATCCTTACAAGCCATAAATGCTACTTGCTCTGTTTTGAAAAGTTAATTATCTGAGTACCTGAAACTTCTGTAACATTAGTCATTTTTGAGCCCACATCTGGGTAGCATGGTTAATTTTCATAAGACAGAAGAAAGGGAGAAATTGAAACAAAATTTAATTTTTGCCATAGTTTGTTCAGTTCACATTACAAAATTATCTCTTTTTTATAATAATTTTTATTAATTTTTTAAAACATTTAAAAATCAACAATTATCATCCATTCACAGCATACAGCATATGGTAGTTTACTAACATTAGTTGCTACACTACAAGTGGTATTTCCAGTACAAACAAAAGTAGCACCATACGCATGAATAACATACTTACATTATTCAAACATTACTTCCTTTCTACCAGTCTATCTTTTTTACTTGGAAGTTTTTGATTTTAGATTATCTGTTAAATAATAATAACAAAGATAAATTTGTTGCTCTAATTATACTTGAACTTACAAACTCTTATTTCCTCTTACAGTTTTCATTTAAAGAATATATAAAATGAGCCCACTCTATCTAAACATAAATTAAGTATCATTGGAATTACAATGAAATAATTTTTGTCTTTCAGCTGCTATGTTACTGAAAAAAACCAAACCAATAGCCACAGTTTAGCTTAAATCTATTTGAGGACTGCATTTCCCCCCATTCTTTCTGAGGAAAAGAAATAATATTATTCTAATCTTTTTAAAATACATTTGATGGTTCATTTCTAATGTCTTGTGAGAGTTTGTCCATCTTCATTATGTCCAGTAGTTTGAACAACCAGTCTTCTTTTGTGGGGGTTTCCTTTAGTTTCCATTTCTGAGCATACACTATTCTTGCTGCTGATCACATATAAAATAATATTTTACCATACTTTTTTTCAAATCAAATCTATTACATTTAGTAAAAAAAAAAAAAAAACCTCAGGCGAAAACTTAATTGTTATGGTTATTATTTTCTTAATTTAAAAATCATCTTCTAAGATGAAAAATCTATGTCATTTGTTGGGGGAAACTGAAATGTTCCACTTTAAAGAATGCAATGAATAACAAAAACACATAGAGCAATGAATGATCATGCAGAGTCTGGCATCTTAATAATATTCATTCACTTCATTATTATTAGCCACAAATCCTTTGAATGTGTTACTTAGCTGTAGGTGTCCTGTCTTCTTTTCCTCCCTCCACACAAAATATACAAAACATCGGCTTTTAAATATTTTAAAGCATTGCATGTATTGCTTTTCATCCATCTTACTGCTAGGATCAAGTGATGCCAAATGCCTTGATATTATTTTCTGGTAGCCATTCCCTCTCAATGAGCTCATCTCTTTCTTGTGTATTTTAGAACAGATTATCTTGGGCCCTCCTAGTTTTGTGCATGTGTCTGCATTCTTCATGATAAAATCAAGTGTAAATTTAGCAGCAGAACACAGCAACCTTGTAATTGAGCTATTATAAGATGTGTGTCCTTAAATCAAGCAATTGCTTTATCTCCTTGCTTCCCCATCTCATTCCTTATCTTATTCCCTCCTTGTTACTATAATTCACCAGGCCTTCCTGAAATGTTGGCAGCCAAGAATGGGGCCTTTATTACTGCCTTTTTTATTTGCGCTTAATATATTTGACACACATTAAAACAATTGTTCCAGTACTGCATTATAATCACAGATGGTGCTATGAACTTTTTCAGAGGTCTATGAGATGGGAAAGAACAAGGAAAACTGCTGGAAAAATTATCATGGTAGCTTTAGAAACCCACTGACTTTTTGTCACAAAGAGATAGTTTTAAAAAATCATGCAGGGGAAGAAAAGTCACAGCTCTAGCTTGAACCATGCTTCAAAGGCTAGCATGATTAATGTTGTGCCCTTTTGGTTGGCTTAATAAAATCACTATGATGTGCACTTTGGATTTTCTTTTATGGTCAACATGGCAATCCCTTCATTTTGGGGCTGTTGATTATGATCTCTCTCTCTCTCTCTCTCTCTCTCTCACACACACACACACACACACACACACTGGGGAGGAAATATATGTAAGACACATAGAAAGGTTTCAATGTGAAATCTGACTCCCTTCAAACTGTCTCTGTGAGAACATTAGTGTGATACCTTTTCACAGAAATGGAATGTGTTATCTCTCCAGCTACTATTAAACAGGAGCACATGCAACGCAATAAGTGTTCTTCAAAAAGATCCTCTCCTTGATTTTTCAACCTATGTTATCAGTTCTCAAGGAACACCATCTCTCCTTCAAGTTCTGCCTCCTCACTACTGATGATTATCCAGCTTCTTCTGAGCATGTGCATTGCTCTTTCACATAGTGACCTCTGTTCTTCTTGTTATATCTCTTGATGCATCTGAGCTCTTCTGTTCTTTCAGTAGCCAAGAGCAGGACCTGTCAATGAAGTGCAGAAGGCTGTGTGTATCAGAGTTACCATCATACAGCCCTATTATTTGTCCAATGACAGTGCTTTGTGGTGAATGTTTCAGAAGTGACATTTACAATGATGGGGAAGATTTTTTTTCAGCAAGAGACTCCAGCTCAAAGTGTCTCCTGAGCCATAATACTGTCAATCAAAAATGGATATTTGCAATGAAGTTAAAATGAAAAAAGTACCCACAAAAATCTAATCTATTAGCAAGCAATGGAAGTCTTGTGAAAAAAAATGCAATTCAAACTCTGCAAAGCATTTAGATTCATATTTATACTTTCAAATGTTGAGTGTCATTTCTCCTATACTTGACTTTTTCATTCTACCATATCAATGAACATTTTCCCCCAAAGCTAAATAAATATGACAAAACACAGAATCATGAAACTAGTTCCTTCACCCTGTTTCCCTTTGAACTTGTCTGATTTATGTCCATTTATCCTCTGGTGCTGAGACTGATCTGTTTGCTCAATATAGAATGCTGAAGGGGATTGTTGACAAAGGATGATATATATCACATTAGAGGAAGAGCAAAAGAAAGTACTTCTAATGTTGTGCTCATAATGTTATGGGATAAGGCATTTTGATGACATTTCCTGAGTAGATGTGTGGGCAGGATAGGCATCTGGGTTTGTGGTAAGGACTTACACCTGTCTCCTGGTTGTGCAGACGATGTTATGAAAGGCCCTTTAAATTGCTTTTGCTTCATGACTTTTTCAGGAAGTAGAGACATTCATGGGGAACAAATGGCTATTGGACAAGATAGTCAATATATTCTGCTTTTTTAAAAAACCTTCTCCATACATTGTTTCAGATTTTAATGGGAGATGCAAATTGGACATTTTCAAGCTTAAGACTTGAAATCAAGTCATTCAAAGGATACTTTTAAAATATTTCTCAGTGATGCACTGTGAAACAGTCAGATTAAACACACACTGGTACTTGTATACTTTCTTATTTATAGTTCTCCCCATCTTTTGTCTCTTCTTTCTCACTGAAATTAGTGGCACTGATCCAAAGCATTAAGAGCAGACATCCAAGGTTTCCCCAACAAGCTTTAACCAATTCCATTCCACATACTACACTACTGCTTGCTCTGCCATATGCCATGATGCACTAGATAATTTTAAAAGACTTGCAGGTGCTAAGAGTGGGGCTATGTAGAGAATGGCCAGGAATCCACATGGCATAAGCAGAGTGTCATTGATTCTATTCTTGCCAATAACAATCAAACAATAAATAAATATGTATTGTGAGAACATACATGTTTTTGCAAGCAAGATTAAGCCAAAAAAAAACCTGCTTGAGATTGTTTTTCCCCAAGTTAATTTTAAGCTACAGCCAATTAAAAAAACCTTCTTTTCCTGATACATAAAAGCAGCTACATGGGGTCAGGTCATTTCAAACCAGCTTTATGACAGGATATGGAGTTGAGACAGCTATGGTTGGCTTAGTCAATGATCTTCATCTGAGTATCAACAGAGGAAGTGTGGCCCTGTTGGTAGTCCTAGATCTCTCAGCAGCATGTGATACTATCGATCATGACATCCTCGAGAACTAGGAATCAGAGACATTACATTACAGTGGTTCCTGTCCTATCTCTCAGGTAGATTCCAAAGGGTGATGCTTGGGGCCATTTACTCCTCAAAAAGGGAGCTTAAATTTGGCATCCCTCAAGGCACTATTCTGTCCAATATTATTCAACATATATATGAAGCCGCTGGGAGAGATCATCCAGAGACATGAGGCAGGGTATTATCAGTATGCGGATGACACCCAGATATCTCTCTCCATGCTTCGGAATACATCTTTGACTAAGGACAGCATCTCTCCTCTCAATGAATGTCTTAAGGTGGTAATGGACTGGATGAGAAAAAACATACTGAAACTGAATCCAGAAAAGACAGAGATAGTCTCTGTTGGGGTCTCTAATCCAGTTATAGGAATATGGCAACCAGCTTGGGAGTGCTCCTGGACTCGTCGCTTCAGATGTCAAATCAGATAAACGCAACAGTCAGGAGTGTTTGTTATCAGCTTTGGCTGATAACGCCAGCTGTGTCCTTTCCTGGAACAAGGGAACCTAGAAGCAGTGGTACATGCGCTTGTAACCCCATGACTCGACTTCTGTAACACACACTCCATAGGGCTATCCTTGTGCCTAGTCCGGAAACGTCAACTAGTACAAAACATTGCAGCCAGATTAGTCACTGGGACAGCTAGAGGTGACTACATAACACTTAATCTTAAAACCTCGTCACTGGCTGCCTATTAGTTTCCGGCCACAGTACAAGGTGTTGGTAATGAACTTTAAAGCCCTTCATAGCCTGGGTCCAATTTATTTGTCGGATCGCCTCCTTCCATATAATCCACCCCGCACACTCAGGTCTTTTGGGGGAAAATTACTGCAGCCAATAAAAGCTAGGTTGGCTGTGGCTACTCAGAGGACCTTGTCATCTGTCACTCCCAAATTATGGAATGGCTTGTTGGAAGAGACCGAAAACATTAATATTCTTGACAGCTTTAAAAAGGCTGTCAACGTGGATCTCTTCCAACAGGCCTTCCCTGAGTAATCTACTTGGTCTACTACTGATTTGGATGATACAGAACACCCCAATGCCCATGTCTCTGTCATTGATTGTCTTAATAGTTTAAAGCGA
>NC_056525.1:191707531-191722878 GCF_019175285.1 Sceloporus undulatus | reverse complement strand
TATTATTATTATTATTATTATTATTATTATTATTATTATTATTATTATTATTATTATTATATATAAAAGAATTATTGTGTAGTTTTATAATGCATTTTATATTGTATTTTATGACTTTTGTAAGTCATCTTGATCCTGTTGGAGAGGTGGGGTAAAAATAAATAATAATAATTATTATTATTACCTTGTTCAATATCATGTCTCTCACAGAAGTCACTTCTACTCGTGTCCCCTAGAAACTGATATTCAGAGTCCATTTGCTTCTGATAATGCAGATAACATACCTCCATCATGACTCACTGCCATTAATAATTTTATTTTCCCTTGGTACTAGTCTCAGCCACCACAATTGTTCTTAGATTGAGGATAATAAATGTATAGCCCTCTAGATTTAAATTTGTGTAAATTTACAGCGCTTTATAAATAAAGGTTAATAAAGGTTTTTAATTATAGAATGCGGGACTGCAGCTTCTGTGGTCACTCACCACTGGCTATGCTCAGCAGGGCTGACGGGAGATGCAGTCCCACAATATCTGGAGGGCTACATCTTCTTCATAACTAATGAAAATACAGCACATGCTATTTGATTGGTAAGTGAAATCTGTGATACAGTCGGCCCTTCTTATACACGGATTTTTTATACACGGATTCAAGCATACATGGTTTGAAAATGTTCCAAAAAAGTATAAATTTACCTTGATGTTCCATTTTTTATTAGGGACACCATTTTGCTATGTCATTATACTTAATGGGACTTGAGCATACACGGATTTTGTTATACACGGGAGATCTTGGAACCAAACCCCAGCGTATAACAAGGATCCACTGTACTTCTGTTATTGAGTTGAACCCTCTGGAATTCGTGACCTCCAACACAAAGAAGAATCTTTCAGGTATTTTTCAGATCTGAAAAATATTTATATAAAATGGGGCCAATCACTGCCTATGGGGAAAGAAACAAGCAAACAAAGCAATGCTGGCTTTCAGGATACAAATTAAAATAAGAGTGGGGGACCAAATATTTTCATTAGATTACAGCAGACTTTTTACTCATAAAATTTCATGGAGACCCTGGATCAAAAACTCATTACATTCCATCATTGTTTTCATTTTGGTTTTTGTGAAATGGCTTTTAAAGGCAGCCCCCAGCAGCTACAGGCTCTCTTGATGTCTAAAGCCAGCTTAGAGTAATAAAAGAAAATAATTCTCTACACACAGGAAACATAATGAAAACATTTTTTTTTTTTTGCAATAAATGTAGACTGTTGTATTCAAGGCTTTATTTTATCCAGGCTTCATTTCTTGACCCTAAGGGCAAGTGCTCATGACAGCTGGTCTAAAGATGCCCACAGGAGCCAGAATGTGCTTTTATTGCAACATTTTACACAATGGCTATGATTCTAATGCCAGCTGAAAATTGCATAGCTGTTTCCTGGCTGCTTCTGAACTTTTTTACCATATCACATTTAGGTTCCACCTACATAGCAAAAGAGTTAGGGCCAAAATAGAATGTAATTTTATTCACACACTTGTACTTACTAAAATGATTACTTCAGGATCACAATGTGTAGAAAGGTATTTTAACCACCGATGTGGTCCAGATGCAGATCCCCTCATGTCTGGGACTCTGATCGGCATCCTACAAGTGTCTGATCATTTCAGTAATGATAGTGCTGGCACTTTATTGTAGATAAGACATAGGGGGACTAATAAGATGTGAGGAAGAGTGATCTTAGGCACATTTACTGGAGAATATGCCCCACAGATCACATTGGTTCTTACTTTTGGGTAAAGGTTTTCCATTTATCTGTCCCAAATCTCTCATCATTCAGAAGTATTGGGTGATCCCACCTTTTGAAACTATGAGAGGAAGAAAAAGGTTTCTCTGTTTATTTTCTCCATACCATGCAAACCTTTCTACACTTCATTCATGTGTCTCCTAACTTGAGTTTTTAAAAGCTAAACAGTTTCAAACATTGTAACTTTTCTTCATATGAGAGTTGTTCTAGTCCATTGATCTTTATGTTTTCATCAAGCTATTTCCAAATGTAATTTGCATATTGCTACATGTACAGATTCTGACAAACATTGACCAAACACTGGTCAATTAGAGCTTCATAATAAATATACATCATCATCAACTACAAATTCTCTATTGTTGCAACTAATGTTGTGGTTAATATCCCATCTTTACTGCCCTAAGAAGTTAGGAGGAAAGGCAGAATGTGCATTTGGCTACCATAACATAGGCCTTCTGTCTGCACAGGCCAGAACACATGGATGGGCAGCCTGGAAGATCCTGGATGCTCTGACCTCCCCCTATTACCTGGACCTCTGTTTCCACACTAGGGTGGCTGCATACATGGATGTTCTACTGAGCTACATGATGATGCTGCTGCTGCTGTGGGTTGCTTACTTCAGAGGTCAGAATCAGGCACCCAGCAATGATCTCATGGGTGCACACTTCATTTTGACCTCAGAGCAAGTGACCCACGATGGCTTTGGACACACCCAGCAGCTCAGCATGTTGCCCTTGCTGACAGCAACTCCAGCACAGAAGTAGAGGGTTCCAGATCTTCCTGAAAGATCCAGAGTGAGAGGTATGCTTCTTTATTTCATTTTAATTGTGTTATATCCCAATTCTGGTGCTATATATGCTGGACATCACCTGGATTGTTCACACCAGAAACATGCGGGGGGGGGGGGTTGGACCATGCAAGGTCTGAACAGGAGGCTTGCAGAACATGGGGGGGGGGGGGTCTTTTGGCCCATGCAGACAAGGCTTCAGTTGGCCTTTGAAAAAGCTATGCTCTTATTCATGCATTAATATAAGATGTAATGGTCCTTGGTTATAAAATAATTAACATCTTGTAGGGGTTGGAAGTTTAACTCATTCATATTTAGAAGGAAGAGTATTCTGTCCATTTCAGAATTTGCTAATGTGTGAACTACTTCTTACTTGAAACAAGCAACAGTTGGAAATTCTTTTCACACTGCAACTCTAAAGGCTGGAATGACTTCCAGCTACCCTCTCAAGAATGAAAGTCATAATATAGGTTGCATCCCTTAGGCATAAAAATGTTATGGATTTTGATGCTACTCTTCATGTAGTACATCCTGTTGCATTGCCTGTGGGCAGATCTTGACAAAAGCTTCACAAAATTGTCTGATGGAAGATAGTCTCTTACACCATTTATTTTCTTTGCATCTTATTTTTTTCACACTTAAAAAAGGAAGAGGAGTGAGTCCCACTCAAGAGTGAAGGTTACAAAGTGATGGCTTGTCTCAACTCTCCCCACCAATTCCCTTCAAACATAACAAAATAGTGGTGGTGACACAGTCACATGTTATTGTTTTTCATTCACATAGTTACAGTCACATAATGTGTGTAGCTTTATAGCAACATCTACTTTTTGTAAAATGTTAGACTTCTGTTGCTGCTGTTATTTTTCTCAGCTTATAAATCTGGAGGTGTGTATAAAGAAATGCACAAATAACAATATAGTTCTTTGACTATGCCATTTCACCATGTGTTATTCCAGCAATCTGTTTTAGCTACCTGGGGGTACCTTTGAAAAACCAATTCTAAAACCACAGTATGTAGCACTCAGGGAGGAACTGATTTTGCTGGTCCTAAGCATGAGGACACCTGGCAAAAGTTCATAAAATAAAACAATATTTTGTAATTTATTATTCAATTAAATTCTATTTAGAGATATGAATTTAAATGCGAAATTTCATACAGATTGTGGTTTTAATTACACACTGATGTAGAAAAAGTATGGGAAAGCCCAAAATAGATAGACCTATTCATGCTTAGTCCTCACCACATGTCTTTTTCCTTGTTCTTCTGCATGAGTATTGTACAATGGCCAAGGAACCGAAATAAAAGTGAAGAAGTCCCTACTCAAACGCTTGCTTCACTCTAAAGATCATTTCATAGCCTCAGACATTTCCTACTATTTCATCCTTAATTCCCATCTGTAGTGAGTTCTAAACATCTATGTCAACTGTATGCAATCAAGTTCACAATGCAATAGGATCAAGAGTCAGCTTTTCATCAAAGCCTTTGTAGTTACATACTGGACACAGACCTCCCAAAGAAATCCCTTTGAACCCCAAGCTAAAGAGCAATAATTATATCAGTTCTGTCAATCTTGACCTTCCTTGACCATAGTGTACAGCATTTCCCCCCATTTTATCCTCTTAATAACCCTGTGAGATAAAATAAGTTGTGAGTATGTTAGTGACCAGTAAGCTTCATAGATGAGTAGGAATAGGAACCAGTTTCCCCAGTCTAATTATTAACCAACCAATCAGCCAACTAACCTAACCAACCAGCCCACAAGATATGTTTGGCCACTATTTATCATATTTCTACTCACAATAACATTTTGTGTTTCCATTAATAACAATTAAGAAATTTGTTCTGGCTCCGTCATCAAGCAAACTAACCTGATCTTGAGCTAATGTGTCAATTGGCACTTGATTATTTTTCATATTTTGCATTTCTCTAAATGTTGCAATGTAGGTCTCCACTTCAAAACAAGAAATATAAAAATGTGTTTAAAATACATACATTAGCATCAAATGCAGTTAGATATATGCTTTGAGAGAAAATGCACTCAAGTATAGTGTTTAGATGCTGACATATTTTTTTTTCTTTTTAAATTCACAGATGAATACAAAACCAAGATAGGATACAATCAGTGGCAGCTGATGGCTTCCATGTTAGTGGTGTGATTATTCTGTATTGGGTTTTAGCACAAACTTCTCAAAGGCTTTTCAAACTGCTGAACCTATTTTGGAGGATAAAGTTCAATGTCTTTCATGGGTTGTGACTCTGCCCTCTCCCAGCACAAAGTTTGTCTGTTCTTGACTGAAGAATCCATTGTTCTTGAACAATGTTAGTTAGCCTGTATCACCAGATTTTATTCACTGATGATTTATGATTGACAATAAAGGCACACAAGTCTCTCAACAACAAAATAAGTGGAATTACTAGAAAATTAACACATTACAAAGGGGGTGGGGATTTGAGGAACTTATCCTCTTGCAGAATTACTCAGTGATAGTCCTTCCCTTAGACTAACCTGAAGTCCTTTAACAAACCAAAGAACTCCCTGTCCTTGTAGTCTCTGAAGTTCCTTCTCTTCCTACCACCATGCTACTCTCACAACATTCTATCAGCTCTGTTTTCCGTCCCCTCCCTCTCAAATGTCTCATTCCTTTGTATCCTTTTTGTATCCTGTATCTTGGTTCCTCTAAATGCCTCTCATCTTCCCCATTCCATTTCCTTGGGTCCTTTTCACTCTCTCACACACACTTTTTTCATGCTCCTAGCTCTTCTGCTTGCTTCTAGCTGATTCTTTCACCTCCATATCATCTTTTCATATTCACTTCATCATTCTCCCTCACATTTACTCCAAAACTGCTAAACGTTCCTCCTGAGATGTATTCCCTCTTCTTCCTGTCAATTTCTTTCCCTTCTGTTTCTTGCAACTCCCAAACTCCAACCTTCCTTCTCCTTTCATCCTCTACCCATCTGTGTCCCACACTTTCCCTCTTCATGTCCACTTCTCTCACTTTTCCCTTTCCCAGTTCCTTTGCACTGGGTCTGCCACATCTCCTCATCCACACTCACCATCCTCTCTCTCTCTCTCTCTCTCTCTCTCTCTCTCAATATTGTATGTTCCTTCTCCAACTTCCTCCCCACTACGTGCTCCTTCCCATTTTGTATCCCCTGCCATCCCCTTTAACCCAGCTTCCTGCAACCATTTCAACTTCCATATAATCTCACTGCATGGCCATGGATGTCATGGTTTAAGACACACATGTTACTTATGTGGGCATGAGTGGCTTTCAGCTCCCTCAGTGGGTGTCTTTCTGGGTAAGATAAGTTAGGGCAAACTATCCAGCCTTGGTATCACTTAGCTAAGAGCTGATGAGGCAAGACATCTTGTGACTGCCCCAACCTTGAACTAATGCCTCCAGAAAGTAGTCAGAGACAATGGTCGAATTATGGTTTTACAATCTGCTTCTTGTACTGGTTGAGTAGAAAGATGAGTCAAGAATGTCTATCACCTGAGAGTTTGGAAAGTTTTTATTACTGAGAATAATCAATAATCAGTCAAAGCATCCTGAACAGCCCTCTCAGCTCTTTCTGCAGCTCCTTTTGCCCTGTTTGTGTCAGTATCATGTCACAAAAGTGTCACGGCCTTCCTTTCCTTTCCAAAAGAGAAGGAGACACTCTTTTCTGTGGAGACAATGTGACATGTTGCAAGAGAGAACTCTAGCAACCTCTAACATGATAGAATCCCACCACAGTTGCCACTGGGATTTCTTGAGAAAAAACAAAAAGAAGAAGAACAAATCTTGAGAGAATAATAAGAGGAAATAACAATCTATTCAGATCCTGATTGAAGCAAGACATTTTGTTGGCAACTGTAATCACTCTGGAAACTGTAGCAGCAACCACCAAATTTAGGAGGCAGAAGGGCAGCCCCAATGCGTTGTATGTGTGGCAAGGAGAAAGTTCTATGCAACATCCTCTCATTGGTTACCCAAAGAAAGGTACAGGAA
This sequence comes from Sceloporus undulatus, assembly GCF_019175285.1. Taxonomy (NCBI): domain Eukaryota; kingdom Metazoa; phylum Chordata; class Lepidosauria; order Squamata; family Phrynosomatidae; genus Sceloporus; species Sceloporus undulatus. The sequence goes on along the minus strand of NC_056525.1, from coordinate 191,716,296 downwards.
TGGGAGGTCACCACCAAGTATCTACATTTAAATGTTGGGGAAATTAGCTTTGCAAGAGGCTGGAATACCTTTAGGATGATAGGCACCTGTGTACCAGGAATAACTGAGGAGGACTCCAGGTTTGGGTGAATTAAGAAAAAATTATTTCGAACAAATGCAGAGTACAATCACGCACACATACACACAATAGCAATTCAGAGCTAACTAAATGGAAATATGGAAATGGGAAAGTGGAGTTTGAAGAGGTTAAAGAAGGCCATATTTATCTGTCCAAAGAGTAGACCATGGAAAGCAGGAAGTGGCTCAAGACTGGGGTCTGAGGGTGACATATGGAACACAGTTTGGGACAAATGTATGCATACTGTGTGTGCAGAAGCTGGGCTTTTGAGATCAATATTTATACTCTGAGGATGTGCTAGCTTGTAAAGTAACAAGCCATGATGTTCTTTCCCAGGAATTGATAATGGGGTTCCAGAATGGTTGATGGCTTTAACTTTAGGATGACAAAAAAACATGATTGGAACAGGACAACCCCAGGGTGAATGGACAGGGAGGTTGACAGGAAACACAACAGGGGGTAGGCAGACAGAACTGGCTTATTAGTTTGGTGTAATAGACTTCCTTTGTCTCTTGGTGCAAGAGGAAATGAAGATGTCTTGGAGGAATGTTACTTAATTCAGATTTAGTATATCCATTTAGCCTTGATTGGATTATTATTTGGATTGTCCACATGCCCTTGGGTCTTACCTCCTTTTCTCCTGAAAATCTTACCTAGTGTTCCAAAAAGGTAATTGGGACCTCTTAAGAACATGCTGGCTCCAGATATGAAATATGAAAACATGGGGACTCCAAAAATAGCACAGGCTATGGAGTGTATGCTAACACATCTCCAGTAAGCTACCCACATCTGGGCTAAATTAATGGTCATTTAGTCCACCATTAAAAACTGAAAAAGCACAGTTAGCAAAAGCATGATAAATAGGGAAGGGATTATTTCTGTACAGAATTCTCAGACCTGCCTTTGTTATCTCACTATTTAAAGCTAAGCTCAATAAGAAGTCACCACTGATGTTGAATCAGCCCCAATATATTCATGCAAATTACCCACGAGTTATTCCTTAATTAATCTTAAATTTGATTTGCAGAAAATCTTTACACATCTGCTAACCTTGAAAGAAGTGATTGCTTTCTTTATATATTTAATCTTTCTGCTGTACATGACTTAAGGTAGGGTAAATATTTGTTACTTCTTCCTCCTCAAGAAAAAATAATCACCTCATCATGCTTTAGAAAAATCTGCAAATGTATCTAAAATAATACAGAAATTAGAAAAGAGGTTATTCAATAAAAGCTTTCATTTTCTTTCTGCATATTAAAAACCTCAATTAAAGTAACAGTTATGATAAATTCCATCAAACTGTACACTGAAATGATGTATATTGTCAGAATTAATGACAGTTTTCTATGTTTGTACCAATAGATGGTGCTAGCATTTACCATATTTTTCTTTTTACCTCACCCTATATACATATTTTCTACAATTGCTTAATAGCAAACAGCAAGAACACCAGCAACAAAAATAATAACAGCTACAATCTCGATCAAAACCACCTATTTATGTGCTAATTAAATCAGAAAATGTCATTCCATTGACACTGTACATTCTTACAGTATCTTTGTTAGGTGCTCTTTGTTGGCTGCTCTACTTTCCATCTGAAATGCATGGAAATAACAAACGTGTGTTTGTCTGAGAGAGAGAGAGAGAGCGAGAGAGAGAGAGAGCTTTTTCACCTCCTCAGGTTATTGCCTGATACCCAAATATTTGTGTTGCACTGTTTAGCCATTGGGCAATAAACAATTACATTTCATGAAGGCCAGAGAGGAAACAATATGCATATGCCATTAGAACATTTGAACATTTGAAGCCAGCCCAGTATCAGAACTGAACTGTAAAGTATCCTGAATTCAAAGGCTATTCTGAGCTATCTACAAACAGACAGACATCTGAGTGCTACAAACTCCATATATTAAAAATGAGGGGAAAGCTTCTAATAAGACATTCTGAATAACATATTAATTTTGAATATGCAGAGAAAGTTATTTCTTTCTTCTTTTTAAAATATGAAGTATAATGCAAAGATTTGATCCCCCTATTTGCAGTATAAAATCATGTGAATTTATCGAAAAGTAGATAACTGAGAAAGAAGACCAACAAATCATGTGAACTTACTAAAGGGATGGAAAAGATTTTTATTATTTTTTTTAGATTTCACAGTCTTAATTAAAGTATAAACTTTCGACACCTTTCAAGATATGTTGCAAACAGAAACACATCTCACCTTGAAAACTTCCACATTCTGCAAGGCCATCTCACCTTGAAGGTTGTTACATTTTGCAACCAGATTAACACATGAATGGCTATAAATGTGCACAATATTTTTAAAAATGCATGCAATGCACACAATGAAGAAAGCATGTAAATTTGTCTAAATGCATAAATAGAGAAACACATAGGAAAAATACTTTAAAATGTGCATAAATTTCCATTAAATACCCAAAGTGAAATCTTGCAATCCCAAAATAAAACATGAATGGAAAAAAAACCACACCGAAGGAATTCAAAGAAATTCAAGGAACTAAAAAAGGAAACATCCATATGCTTCTATTGTTCTTATGAACCTTCATATTCACTTTAGCTTATGGTGACCATATTATTTATAAGGTTGTCTTAGCAAATTTTATTGAAATGAGTTTTTCCGTTGCTCTAGGGAGGTAATTCTTCACTAAGCTCCCTCCTGAAAGCAGCAACAAGTAATTTCATCAATTTTCTGCCTACTGCAAGTAAGTCCTTTAAAAGCATGCAGTTTTTCAAAGGCTATTCACAATGTAGGATTTATTCAGTGAAAAAAATCACATGTGGTTGTTTTGCATGTTACTACATGGAAAACAATATTTCAATGCAGAAAATGCAATGTTGTTTTCTGCACAGAAAGAAAGCTGCAAGTGAGCTAAGTTTGCATGTGGTTGTGCTGGAAAAAAGCATGGAAAATAATATTTCAATGTGATATATTAATTCCTGTGCAGAGAATGGTATTTTGTGTGTAGATAATGCTCTTTTTTGTACAAAGAAGCACATGTGAGTTTTGCATAGACTAATTCCAGAACTGAAAAAATTTTCATCAGTCTAGTTTTATTCTTGTCAGGGTTCCTGACATTGAAAATTCATACTTTGTGACTACTCCAATGTTTTTTTACTATTCCTTGCATCCCTATATTGCTCTCCTCTAAGGAAGAGAGAGTATGAGTTGTCCAAGGTCACCTAGGGGCTTTCCATGGCTGAGTGGGAATTCAAATTCAGGTCTTTATGAGTCCTAGTCCAGCACTCAAACCACAATATCCAATTGACCCTTCTAGTTTCCTGATGGTGTTTAAATGAAGGAGGATAAAAGATAAAGTCAGACATATATTGAATATAATTGAAGTACACGAAAAGAGAATTGACAAAAAAACTGGCTCTGATCTTTATATACTTTCAAAAAGCATTCAATAATGTTAACTGGTTGTTTATAGAAGAGACATTGAAAAAGATGGAAATGGGTAAAAAATATTGAAGATGGGTGGATAAGATATATCAATCACAATCAGCAAAAATTGTAATAAATGGAGAAAGAAATAACAATATAAAGATATCAAAAGGTTCAAGGCAGGGGTGTCCCCTATCCCTGTCGCTTTTTGTTACAATATTAGAGGTGCTCAATAACACAATAAGGGAAGAGAAATTAGTCAGAAGGGTTAGAATAAAAGACAATGAATTTAAACTGCATGCATATGCCAATGATTTGGTTATTTCTTTAGCAGAACCATCAGATGATATTTTATGTGTAGATGAAATATTGGACAAATTCAGTTGTGCGGCAGGACTAAGAATAAATAAGGAAAAAACTTCTATGTTGACAATGAACTTATGTGAAAAAGAGATATAAGAGTTAAAAGGAAAAACCCAATATCAAATTAAAAAGAAGGTTAAATATTTAGGTATAAATATTAGCTCGCAAAGTGTAAATTTATTTAAAAATAATTATGAAAAGACCTGGAATGATATCAAAAAAGATTTGGACAAAGGGAGTTTGGCTTGGCAAAATATCTGTAATCAAAATGAATATATTACCCACAATGACTTTCCTGTTTCACAATATCCCTATTATAATTAATGACAAACCCTTCAAGAATTGGCACAGAGATTTGGTAAAATTTATCTGGGGTGGGCAAAAAGCTAGAGTAAGGCTAAAAGAAATGCATGACAGTACTAACCACAGAGGCTTAGCTCTCCCTGATCTTAAAGTTTACTATCACATGTGCTGTTCCAAATGGATTACTGATTGGTGCAATTTAGAAAAAAGAAACTGTTACAGTTAAAGGGAAGTGATATTATTTTTGGATGGCATGCCCATTTATTTTACAGAAAACTAACCACTTATAAAGCATTTGAAAATCACTTTATTAGAAAAGCCGTAATCAGGACATGGCTAAAATATCAGCCATGGATTTATAGAAAGATTCCATTGTGGACATCTATTAATGAAGCCTTTTACAAAAAACAGTACTTAATCGATGAAATATCCAAAAATGTAACTATAAAAACACAAGAAGAATGAACAAATGAAGGATATACAATCAGTTGGTTCACGTATAGACAACTCAAAGAAAGATTCTTAATTGATAAAAAAACAAAAGGTTTCAAAATAGATAAACTTGAATTTGATGATATTATTTTCTCTAAAAATAATCCACATAAAATAGTGAAATTATATAAATTTTTGTTATCAGAAGAAATGCAAGAGGAATATATTAAAAAATCAATAGTCAAATGGACTCAGGACCTACAACACCCTATTCCACTGGAATAATGGGAAAAAACTGGAACAAAAGACTTAAATACACAGACAGCTATGCCTTAAAGGAAAATTATTATAAATTACAATATCGCTGGTATTTAACATCAACTAAAATAGCAAAAATGTATAGTGGTTTTGACTCCAATTGTTGGAAATGTAATAAAGTTCCAGGGTCGTTATATCATTTATAGTGGAATTGTGAATATGCTTAAAAAAATGGAAACAAATCCATTGTTGGATTCAGGAAATCCTAGATTATAAATTCAAAATGGAACCTGAATTTTACTTACTAAATATGGTTGCAGAGGATGTCTTAGAAAAAAATTATTGAAGATTAATATTTCATTTGATTACTGCTGCAAGGTTAATATATGCATCAAACTGGAAGAATAAGGAACAAATTGATTACGATAAGTGGCTGTTACAACTAGTAGATATCTCAGAAATGGACAAACTTACCTGTTTGATATGTGGATATTCGTGGGAAACCTGTAAAAGAACATAGAAACCATTAACTTTTTTTGTACAAAGAAAAAAAATTAGCTTTGCTTTAGTTTGAATAGGTTTATGTAGCTATATTGTTAAAAATTTATACATATGGATATGGGTGATAAATATATACCTATTTATATTTATATTATTTTTGGTGCCTCCCAAATTAGTAACCTCTACATATTTACAGACAATCATATTATTAATTTTTAATCTACTTTTTTACCTTTCAAGGAATCATATCAAGATGAGGAAAGAAAAACGAAAGAGAAACATGTGGTGGCGCAGTGGTTAAAGGCCTGTACTGCAGCCACTCACTCAAATCCATAAGGTTGCGAGTTCAAGATCAGCAAAAGGGCTTGAGCTTGACTCAGGCTTGCATCCTTCCAAGGTCGTTAAATTAGTACCCAGATTGTTGGAGGCAAATTAGCTTACAGTTGTAAACTGCTTAGACACTGCTTAGGCAGTATGAAGCGGTATATAAATAAAGCTTGTTTGTTGTTTGTATGTGATGTTTTCAAAAAAAATCTCTTGTTTATATAGATGATATAAGGATATATGTTGGTCTGTAAAAATTCTTGCTATGACATAATTTTAAAAAGTAAGAAAATCAATACAATTTGAATTAACATTTTGTTTCTCAGAAAGAAAGGAAGTAACAGAAACTCAGGAAGGACAATTTATGTTTAGTCTTGTGTCTGTTTGCCTGTTGTATTGTAAGTTTGTTTTATATATTATGTATTTTTGTTATGTTTTGGTTTTTATTGTAATATTCCAATAAAGATTAATTTTAAAAAATGCAGCAATATTCTTTTGCATTGACTATAACCAATTCATTAATCTACCTTGTTGCTTCCAGGACTTTGAATTCTGTGCTGTCAACTGAAATGACGAGTCCAGGAGTACTCCCAAACTGCGCACACAGTCCTTCAGGGGAAGTGTGATCCCATTCAGAACTAGCTGACATATCTCCATTCCCAGATTAGTGATCCCTATAGCAAGTACCTTCATCTTAACCTGGATTCAGTTTGAGTCTGTTTTACCTCTTCCAGTCCATTACCAACCAAGACAGTCATTGAGAGGAGAGATGCCTTCCTTAGTCACTGCATCAGTCCAAGACAATAGAGAAACATATTTGGGTATCATCAGCGTACTGATAACACCCCGCCCCATATCACTACATGACTTCACCCAGTAGCTTCATGTAAATGTTAAATAGCATGGGAGACAGGATGGTGCCTTGAAGGACGCCAGATTTTAACTGTTTTTTTCAGAAGAGCAGCTGCCTGAGAGATAGGAATGAAACCACTGCAATGCAATGCCTCCAACTTCCAGCTCTCCCAGGCATTCCAGAAATATACCATGGTCAATGGTATCAAAGGCCGCTGAGAGGTCCAAAAGTACCAGCAGGGTCACACTTCCCCTGTCGGTGCTCAGATGGAGATCATCAACTAAGGCGACCATGGCGATCTCAACTCCATATCCTGTTCTAAATCCGGTTTAAAATGGATCTAGAAAATCAGTTTCCTCCAAGACTGCTTGGAGTTGAATGGCGACCACCCTCTTTTTCACCTTGCTTAAGAATGCTAAAAGCGACACCAGCCTGTAGGTATTTTTTTCCATGGGGTCAAGAGAAGGCTTCTTTAAAAGCGGTTTGTTCATGGATTCTTTTAGGCATGATGGAAGTTGGCCTTCCCTAAGGGATGCATTAATTATATGCTTTAATAACATTTTAGTTGTATCTCCCCTTGGACGGCCAACCAAGACGGGCAGGGATCGAGGAAGCAGGTCATCTTTTTCATACTGCCAAGGAGCTTGTCCACATCCTCAGTACTTATCAACTCAAAATGACCCAGTATAACAGTATAGGTGGCCGTGCTGGATGCCTCTCCTATTGCCTCTGTAATAATGTCGGTATCCAAGTCAGCTCTTATCTGAGAGATTTTATCAGCGAAGTGATTATTAAAAATGTTGCAGCAAGCTTTGGTTGGTTCTCATAAAGGGTTCTGGGTGGGGGGCATTTGTGTTAAATCCCTTAGCACCCTGAACAGCTCTGCCAGGCGAGACTTCACAGACGCAATATATACAGAATAGAAAAACTTCTTAGCTGCTTTTATTGCCACTCCATAGGATTGAAGAAAAATCCTATGACGTGTCTTATCAGATAAGAGTTGAGTCTTCTGCCAGCAGCACACTCATCATTGTCCAGCCCACTTCATTCGCCAAAGATCTTCCGTATATCAAGGCTTATGATTTGAAGAGAGTTGGAAAGGATGCTTGGGAGCGATTGTGTCTACAGCTCTGGTGAGATGACTGTTCCAGGTATTGACCAGAGCTTCAACAGATTCACCGGCATTACCTACCATCAAACCCCTTAGGGCTTCTTGAAACCTGATGGGTTCCATCAGCCTTCGAGGGCAGACCATCCTAGTAGGTCCTCCACCCCCAACCAGGTGTGTGTGTGAACAGTGACTTCCAGCACAACCTTAACCAAGAAATGATCCATCCATGACAATGTGCAGATAATAACTACTTCTGCCCATGGATGTGCCTGTTCCGTGCAAAAGACCACACTGAGGGTATGACCTGCACAATGGCGTCGGCTCGGAGACTATCTGGGATAGGCTCATGTTTGTTATGGAAACCATGAACTCCCGAACTGCACCTGTTAAGTTCTTTAAACCAGCCTCAAGAGGGATGTTGAGGTCATCCAGGCCTAGGTGACTCCAGCATCAGCTTCATCAGCTGTTGTGTCAGCTCAGCTAGGGAGTCTGTTAGGCAACAGGGTAGACAGTATACCTACAAAATCCCCAGCCTATCCCTTGTCTTCAGGCTGAAATAAATGCGCTCGATGTGGTCCATTTTACAGAGAGGTATCCTGGCCAAGGTGAGATTACTTTTATGGACCACAGCCGCCCCCCCCCTTGCCCATGTCCCCTAAACTGCTCATTGACAGAGTAACCAGCTGGTAGGGCCTGAGCCCAAGTTGCTGAAGTGTCATTTTCCAGCCAGGTCTCCGTAATACATACCAGATCAGCTTCTTCATTCACTAGCAGATCATGTACAATGTGGGTCTTGTTTTTCACTGACCTGTCATTACACAAGAGCAAAGTTAGGTTCAGTAGATGGTTAGGTATGCTCTCCATTTCTATTAGGGTAACAGGTTGAGTGAAAGGCGAGATGGATTTAAGACATTGATCCTGTCTTCCACTGTAACAACATTTCACCCTGTTAACGCCGTATCTTCCATTACCCCGCACTACTTGTATTGCCGCTCCATAATCAGCCACAGTGGCCTCCCCCTGTCCGCTAACTAAAGTATGTTTCCCCCGGATGCCCCGCCTCTCTCCATTCTCTCACCCCTCTTCAATCCAGAAG
>NC_056525.1:191695240-191707521 GCF_019175285.1 Sceloporus undulatus | reverse complement strand
AATATATAATTAGAAGTCCTGTCACCCCAGATTGGCGGTGCCATTATCGGTATAGTAAAATATAGAGTAGGAAGCGGAACCGTACCCCGAACTCAATTAATTGTTTAGCTGTTATTTGGCTTTCCAACCACTAAGGAGGCCCTTTGGGCTCCCTCTGAGTTGGCTCAGGGAGGGGGAGGAGTGGTGTTATAACATCTGCCACCCAAGCCATCCCCCCTCGTTTGCCTCACCTCGCCCTGATGCCACTGTAGCCCCGGTGGAGGAGGGGGAGATGCCGGCATCCTGGCTCCGCAACTCTTTGGACTACCTTATGATGGTTCCTATTTTGGAAGAGAGGGAAGCTTCTATAACTGACTATTTTTTTGTTTTTAAAAAATAAATGCATTTAAAATATGTGTGGAAACTTGCATTTCCTTGGAACATCATCATCATCATCATCATCATCATCATCATCATCATCATCATCATCATCAGACTACAACTCTTGCATGTTAAAGTGAATGCCCACTAAATTGTTAAAACTGAGCAGGGGACAGTTTGGGTTGTTACTGTTTTCTCAAAGCAATATTTGAAAAACATTGGCCTGTTACAGACTGCCAAAATAAAGCTGCTTCGGATCTCTTTGGAGGCATGCTATTTAAATGATGCATGGGTCCTAAGAGTCCGGAGGCCACGCCAAAGCCACACTCCATTCCTTAGCACTGGAGTGCAGCTTTGGTGCATCTTCTGGATTCTTAGGATGCATGCATCATTTAAACAGCATACCTCCAAAGAGACCCGAAGCAGCTTTATTTTGGCAGTCTGTAACAGGCCATTGTTTGATTAGACTACAAGTACTATGTGCTGTTAAAAGCAATGCTTTCAGTGGTGTTAAAACAGAGGGAAACTGTTTTTCCTCTCCTTTATACAGATGAAGATTTCCTCATTTGTCCCTCTGTCGAGGTATTATATACTTATAATACATCTTGGGGGCAATGGCTGTGGTTTGGTCAAAGGGAAAACCTTTATTATCCAGCAAGGAGGATCTGGCAGAGTTACAGTGGAGTGGTCTGTGGTGGTCATGGTTTGGGCAACTCTCCTTTCTGGGAGGAGTTGGAGAATGAAGGAGACCCCAGATATTTGGACAGGGGCAGGTATAAAGTCAATAAGAAAATGAAGAGCACCGTGGCATAGAGCCCGAGAAAACTTTTGCCACATCTGGAGATCAGATATGACTGATTGGAGTTCTATCACAGTGATAGGGTTCAACTGCCTGACAAAGGGACATGCAGTGTGGCTTTGGGACTGCTCTAGTTGGTCCTATGGGGACCAGGACCTAAGGTAAGCTTTACCCCTAAGGTGACAGGATAGTGTAGAAAAGGAGGACGTTCAGGTTCGGGGTGTGCACCCGTGGGCCATCTTTTGAGTGAAAAGGGATTAGTTGGCTTATGCTCTGGGTTGGGTGGGGCTTGAGTGTGGGTGGAGGAATCAACTCTGGCCTAGGTTGACCCTCCCCAGAATTCCAAAGTCATATGGCTTGTGGGAGTGACTAACCTGAGAGAGTCTTCCTGGGCAGAATAATCAGCTAGCCAATATCTGCCCATAGAAGCACAGGAGGGCATTTTGACCTGGCTACCTGCCCATATTTATCTGGGAATATGGAAGAGAAGGACCCTATAGCTCAGCTGATTTCCATAAATTAATAAAATTTATAATAAAATTATAATAAAATTAATAAACTTGGCCCTGGATTACCTCATTATTGTTGTCTGCCTCTTTATTTGCAGGTGGATATAATAGAGGAATTCTATTTACCTGCAATTAAGAACAAGTTTACAGATGTTATTATTTTCACCCTCTTCTCTACTTGTATGATATTTACAGGCATGCCTCCATTTTTGTAGACTTCAAGTCCGTGGTCTCAATCCTTCGTGAACTGGCAAGCCAATGGGGCTTGAATATCTGCAAATTTCCATTTTTGCAGAGGGGTCCAGAACGGATCCCTCAGAAAAATGGAGAAATGACTGTACTGTAATGTCAAATAATTTTCTAAGACTACCAGAAGACAAAAACAAAGCCTATTCATGCAAGTATAAAATAAAATTGCTTAATTATACGAAATGCAGAAGGGGCTTTTAAAATCTCCTGCTGATTATACTGTAAGTACTAATACAACACATAATTTTTACAAAAATGAAGACATGCTGAAGCAAAAAATAGAATTAACGGTGTCATCCATCATCATGATGCTCCTGAACATGTTATCCTTTTTTGTTTCGGTTTCATTTCTTTGCCCCTGCCCACAAATGTTCTCTTATTAAACTTAGCCAGATCTTAATTCATAACCATCCTGAAATAGTACCTATTTAAAAATGTATGAGCATATGGGAATGATCATAAAACTGTAAGACTGAAGACGATTTCAAAAGTCACCAAAAAGAAGATCTGCCTTAAAACAGCTATTCACGTGGCTTTTCTGAAAGTACATCGTTCAGATGCCATGTGTCATAAGGCAACTAAAATGCACAATTTTCTGGTAGAGCAGATGTAAATATTAAATTAATTACTTTGAATTGATGTGTCCTAGAAGTGTCATCAAACTAAGGCAAATAATGTCATTTATATCATTATAAACATGTAAGCATCTATCAATTGCAAACTAAATCATACTTCCAATCATGCTTAATAATTCATCCTACAAACAGAATGCAGTGAACGTAGTTTGCACAATATGGATGCTGCCCATATTGTGTTTTGTTAGTCAGTCTTTTGTGCATTTTTCTGTTTCCTAGATGGCTTTCATATTAAGAATTTATTCTGAAATTGCCTTTCAAGGGGATAAATTGCACAGAATGGGATTTATGTCTGAGTAAACATGGCAGCATGGTGTAGCGGTTTGAGTGTTCACAACAACTCAAGATCATGGTTCAGTTCCCTGTTCACCCATGGAAACCACTGGGTGATCTTGGGTGAATCACACTCTCTTAGTCTCAGAAAACCACGTTAATTTCATCTTTGGGTTTCCATAAGTTAGAACTGACTTGAAGACACACAACAACAACAAACATGCATCTCAGCTGTTAAGGTGCCTCTCCCAGATCAATAATGCCTCTTCTTGTCTGCCTTTGCCATTGGGATTGAGCATTGGGAGACAGCCACAGTGGAGATATTGAACTATATTAGCAAGAGTGTGGAAACACAGTAGCAACTTTGTTTAACAATTATGTACCACCACTCTGAACATGATCATCTGATTTTGGAAGCAAATCAGGCTTTGGGTCTCATTAGTACTCAGCTAAGAGACCACCAGATAATATGAGGGATTTCCAGGTAGGACTAGAAAAAGAATTCTGCCTGAAAACCTGGTAAGGTGTTGCCAGGCAAACCTAATAATATTGACAAGATGAACCAATGTAAGTACAGCATAAGGCAGCTTCCTGTAGGCCCTTTCAGGACTATACAATTATAGCACTATAATTCCATGCCATCTTTCCAGCCTATGGTATCCTGGGATTTGCTATTTAGGGAAGGGCATTTGGTATCTCAGCCAGAGAATTTTAGTGCCTCACCAAATTACATATACCAGGATTCCATAGGATACAGTAGTGGCAGCTGAAGTGGGATCATAACACTATAATTCTGTAATGTGAAAAGGTCCTATGCTGCACTTCATTGTGCAAGAGCAATTCTTAGTGTGGAGGCAGTGCCATACCCAGAAGTTATGAATCTGGTGTGAAAAGAAATTAGAGGGGATATATTGATGAAGTAATAGGTTGATATAGTGAAATGGAAGTAATTTGATGTGGGGAAGTAGTGCTATAGTTAACTAGAGAGACATACGAAGGAAGCAAGAAACAGAAGGGGAATATTCTTGGGACAAACGGGAAAGGGGACTGTAATCCAAATGAAATGCAAAGAAGGGACAAAAATATGTAATGACAGGAGGAGTCATAGATTATGGACCTGATGGCTTCCTGAGGGAAGACGTGATGGTAAACAAGATGTCTCCCAGGAATCATCTTGTTTCCTGGGAGATATGGATCAATATGAGAGATGGGGAAGCTGAAGGAAAAGTGGCAAGTTTAAAAAACTCTTTGATGTGGGGGAAAGTGCATGGACTGCAGGCTGGGAGAAGGGAGGTTGAGGGAACACTTAAATATTGGCTAATTTGGGGACAATTCAGATTTGACACTACCATGCCTCTGGTGAACCACTATCTTGGATTCCTGAATAAAGCATTAGTTAATTTACTCTAATATTCTGTCCTGTTTGTTCAAGCTTGGGTCCACTGATTATGACATTCAGCCATAGATAATAACTGGAGAACAAAATCTGACTGTTCCAAAAAAGTATCAAGGAGCAACACTACCCTTTCTGCAGTCCTTGACTTAAATACTAATAAATTTAGTATCTGTGTAACATGGCTAGCAGAGCTGATGCTATTTACCTCTGGAGCATAGTGCATTGTGTATGGACCACATGTAACTAGTCCAAAGAATTTTCAGTACAGAGTAGGGGTGGGCAACTGTTAGTGATTGAAGGGCCACTTTAGTCCTCTGTGGAATTTGGGGGCCACATGCTCCAACTGTACTTTATTTTTATTTATTTTTTTACTAGAAAATTACTTTGGCTGAAATGCTCCCCATGACCTCCTGGGAAGCAATTTTGCTATGTACTTTCCCCCATTTTAAACCTGAGAGAGGAGTTTTTAAAAATAAAATAAAATAAAATAACTTATGGTGGAATAAATTAAAATTTAAAAAAACATAAGAGATAAAATATAAGGCTTAATCAGAGAGGAGAAAAAAAGATCAGAGGAAAGAGAGAGAAATTAGTATAAATAAATAGTATAAATTAGTTTAAATAGTTTAAACTAAGGACAAACCCAGAGGATTAGAAAGATGAGAGGAGAGGTTGGAGAGGAAAGAATATGGTAGGGGAGTAAAGAGAGAAAGACAAAGAGGAGAGGGAGAAGGGAACCGGGGCAGAGGGAAGATCTTAAAAGGAAAGGAAGACTTGACGGAAGGAGGATGGGAGGATGGGACTGTGACTTGGAAAGTTTCAGATTATATGCAGTATTGCCCCACAGTTACCAAGACACAACAAAACCTCCTCAGCTGCTCCAAGCCTCTGTTTGCCTCCCTTCCCCCTCTGGGCAGCATGTAGATGAATTTTCTCCTGAGGTTTCACTCCTGTCTTCAGGAATATGGGACCTGCTGCTTCAACCAGTCAGGACATTTATCAGAGGATTCAATCCAGGATTTTCCCAGTTTTTCAGGGGCAATAACAACCCTACATTTGAGTACTACATGCAAATTTAATTATGTTCGCAAGCATGCACACATTACAAAGGCTAGAGTTTAAAAAAGGAAGGATCTTATCCTTTTAAAAAAATGTGCACCTTATCTTATTTAAAAGTAACAACAAAAGAACACAATGCATGTGGGATGTAAGGCTGGAAAGGGAGGACATTCATCAATATATCCATCCCTAATTCCTAAGTCCTACTTGTTTCTACCACCCAGACTAAGTGGTAAAGAAATGTTACTTTGGGCTATTTTTGTGCTACCATTGTCTACATCTGTTCTATAGAAACTACCTTTCTTTTAAACTTTTCAATATACTTTGGAGAAGCATTATCAACTAAAGTGTGTTTGTGCGGAAAGGCATATCTGAGAGCTTACACGTTGACAATAACAATGCATGAAAGGCTTTCTTTTTGCAAACTTTAGCTCCAAGCTGCTTTACTAATTCCACTTCAAATAATCTGATTGTGACTTAGAATCAAGGACAAAAAATGGAGAGTGAGGGCAAATGGAGGAGCTTATTATGAAGTGTAGAAATAAAATGCTGTAGAGGGGAGTAAAGAGTCACTGTGATTTACTTAAGGGTATCATATTCACATTGTCATGGATATGCCAATCACAGCATACTGAGAAATCTTTCCATCTGGTAATTCTGCTCTTTATAGTGCCAAAATGAGTTTCTTCAGGAGATATCTAGGACAGAAACATGCATTACCATTTCTATAAATAGCACTGGGACAATATTACTTTTTAACTGCACAAACCTATAATACACAGGTGACATTGTTCAAAATTCAAGAGGGAACCAAGAGATGATGGGCTAAGGGGCAAAGAGACTGAAGAATGATGGGGGAAATATCAACCAGGTGTCGAGGGACAGGGAAAATGGTGTGTTGATCATGCCAAACTAGATGGAAAGATATGGGAAGCTAGTGTTTTATATACTTATTCAAAATGGGTATACATATCTTTACCAGCACTTCTTCTTCTTTGCAGCCCACTCCCTTGTACTTCTAAATATATGAAGGTGGTTTTTTTTTAAATTTTACTTAATGTTTTGTACATTTTTAGACCAGTGGAGAAGTGTTTTTAAAAATGCCAGAAGGTGCATTCTTGGACTATAAATATTCAAAAGGACTATTGAGAATTTCCTGTCCTTCAGGGTGAACTTCAGTGACTGAGACTGTTTGAAATTTAAAAAAAAACCTAGCTATTGCTATCTTTTGATCTTACCTCATTCAGCAGCCTTGGCATGGATATATTATTCAGTCCATATCTATATTGCATGATTGTCTTGAAGATACTGGGTGCGTTGATTTGGATTCAGGTAGATCAGAGGGAAAATTGCTGAAAGGGCTTCTCTGATGATTACATATCTACTGTGAAGCTTCTTCCAAATTTAGATAGTTAAGCACTTCTATTCAAGGAAGGAAAATGTTACAAATAAATCATGGAATAATGTTTGATCTGGACATTGCTCAATGGGGAAAGGAAAAGCTGTCCATTTTAGGAGTCACATTCTTGCTTTCATGCAAGTAGTTTAAAGCTCACCAGTCACTTACAAGTGCCAGCAATAGTTACTGACATCATGATTCTATGGCTTACAATCAGTGATTCACAACTAATTTTACACAAATTGTCTAGATGTGAGCCCACTGATTCTCTTTGAAGCTGATGACACTAATTCAGGTTCGGTCTTACCACTGAAGGCAAGACAGTTTGTCTATTGCCTGAAAATCAAGTTTGAAGTTGTGTGTCTTCAAATAATATGGTGACTCTAGGGCATACCTATCATGGATTTTTCTTGACAGAATTTATTCAGAGTTGGTTTGCCTTGCCTCCATCTGAGGATGAGAAAGTGTGACTTGCATAAGGTCATCCAGTAGGTGTGTATATACTAGTATGCACAAGTGCATATGCAAGTATGCAAAAAAAAAAAAAATGAAGAGCGTCATTGTATGTACAAGTGTGTGCATGTGTGTTTGTGTGTGTGAGGGAGAGGGAGAGTGAGAGGGAGAGAGAGAGAGAGAGAGAGAGAGAGAGAGAGAGAATTTGTGTGAGAGACTATGTGGCTGTACAGACCACAACCTCATGCCATGGGCGCGATCCAGCCTTTGGAGGGTGCAAAAAGGAGCTGCAAAAAGAGGCTCCTTTTTGTGCCCTCTAAAGGGTGCCACAGCCATGGCAGCACAGCTCTATAGTGTCCTTTCAGCATGGCATCATTTGGAGGCAGTGCCGGAGGTGCGTCATGATGGCATGTGCCACCTGGAGTGGCATACACCATCATGGTGCCCTGGGGTGGAGTTACAGCAAGCATTGTCAAGACGCTGTGCCCTGACTCTGCCCACAGGAAATTCTTTCGAACTAGTCTGTACAGGACCTGTGTTAATGAACATATCTGAAGAAGAGAGAGTCAGAAAAAGAGTATTACGGAGTGCATGTGTGAGAGAATTAATGTGTGAGGGAAGTACACTCACACAGTGAGGGAGAGTGTGTGAGAGAAGTAATGAATGTGTGATTTTGAGAAAATATCACATAGTATGTGTGCAAGAGAACATTAGCATGAGAAAAAGTTTGATAATGTATGTGACTCAATATCTGTGGGGGGAGAAACAGATCATAACTTGGGAGTGTGTGTGTGTGTGTTTAAGAATTAACTGGCTTTGAAGATGTGAGGAAGAAAGCAAGCAAGAAAAAGTGTGCAGCTGAACCTGTGTGTATATGTATGCATGAGAGAGAGACAGAGACAGAGCGCTTTGTGTGTGTTGCATGTGTGCAACAAAGAAATAAAAGGAATCATATAAAAGGACCCTGTGAGAGTAAAAGAAAAAGAGCAAGAGAAAAAGTATGACTGAGTGTGTGAGAGAACAAGTGTAAGTGTGCTTGGGGGGCCTCTTGAAAGCTTTTCCACTGTGCCTGATGCCTCCAACAGATGCCCATTCCATCTTTCCTTGGGGCCTGTCTGTCACCATCTGGTGGTATATTATTATGTCTGAAGAACAGCAGAGTCATGATGTGAGTGTGTAATGTGTGACAATGCCAGGAGATTTAGTGATAAATGGCCTTGGAAGGAGCCAGACCATCAGTGTGTATTGGACTCAGTGTTGCCAATCACTCTCAAAGGAAATCCCCCTCAAAATCCCCAAAATGCCCTCAAATTCCCCAGGCCATCTGGGTCAGGGGGCAGGACTTCTGGCTCAAGGGACTGCAAAGCACTATGGGAAGGCAAAAGGGGGCAGGGATTTCTGGGTTGGCTATTTTGGGGGGGAACTTCTGGACTGGCCATTTTTTGGGTGGGAAAGGCATTTTCGGCCATTTTTTGCAGGCAGGAAGTGAAATAATTCCGCATAAATGGAAAGGCTTTTAATTACCCAACGGGAAGGTTTAATTCCCCGGAAATTCCCCATAATTTTTTATACCCAGAAATTACCCAGAAAGACTTTTTATTACCCGGAAACCAGGGAATTCCCCAGAAATTGGCAACACTGATTGGACTGCACCTGTAACTGTATGGGTAATGTGTAACTGTATGATGAAATGCATGAGCAATCCTGCCTAGAGGTTGCATCAGCCAAGAGTATAAATGTCACAACTCAGAGTAAGCAAGTGTGAGTCATAGTTGTGGAGCTGTAGAGAGTCAGTGCAGTGAGTTGGTCTCTGTTAGTGAGTATACTGAAAAGTTCCTGTATTGCTCTGAGTTGCTGAGAACTGGAGGAGGAGGAAGCCTGCATTTCGCTTTCATCCTGGAACTCTACTCTGCATTTGTATATAATTATCTCTGATCCTCTGTAAATAAATCCTTCACATTGAGCAGCCCGGTCCTGCTTCTTTCTTTGGAGAGTATCTCAAGGTCCTGCTAAGATACTGAAGAACACTCATGCCTTGTCTCACCATGACAAAAGTAACGGGCTCAGAAGATTGCATTGCTGCATAGTGAGTGAAGGAGTCTGCTATCAAGTGAGTGCAAGTGCCCCCCCCTCCCACTTAAGTTTCATGTCTCCCCTTGAGTAATTCTCATGCTGCCCCTGGGAGTCCACCCTCACAATCTGAGAACTATGCTTTGATATTCTATAGTGCCAGTAGATGTCATAGGTGCAGTTGCAATATTTTAAAATAGTTTTATATTATATAGGCAATATGTTGTAAATATAATATTGTAGTCCTAAGTTAGACTCTATGATCATCAGATCTGTCTACGGAATCATTTCAAGATATGAGTACTGAAATACACATTACTGACCAAGTCACTATCCTCCTATCTCTATCTTGAAATGTAATATGGATTTATTATACTCCTCCACCTGGAAAGAGATTATATAAAAAGGTAATAATATTGTACTTGACTCTTTAAAAATAAGATTAAAACAGCTACTATTTAATCAGAAGTCACTGTCATTAATTGCTATTCTGGGAGGGAGTTTGGCATATCCCCGGATAGCACATCTGTTACCTGTATGTAGACAGCAATCAGTTAAATTGGTTTTCCAGCAAATGGCTTGTCAAAGTCTTGATGAAAGAATTACTTTTGTTGCCAATCTTTCACTTCTCTCCTTCTAACTGTCCATCCTAGGCCCACGTACAAGAACATATAATATAGGGAAAAGAAATTTCATCATTTCTCCAAAGCCTTTACAAGCAAAAAAAACATCATTAAACACCTCCTACTTCCCTGCACAGTGAGATGTCCGGGGATGCACTTTACCAGGTCCAATGAACTTTGGATGCAAGAACTCTATTTCTTAACTGTTTTATTTTCAAATATACAAGAACTATGGTCAGTCCTACCATTAGACAGAGTAAACTGCTCTAAGCAGGAAGAATGGTTTGTGCAAGTTGATGGATATTTTGGTACAACCCCCCCCCCCCCCCCCACACACACAACCCTACCATTTTGGGGCAAAAGGTGTGGGTTTTTTGCCCCTAAACCACTCTGGTTTTTAAACACACACACATTTCTGTACAGAATACTTTCTCAAATCAAATACCAGGTGAAAAGAGCACAAAGGTCTCACCTCTGTTATTCTTACCAGTGGATTTCCTGAATGTAGGCATACCCATAGTTTGGCAAGGAAACAGATACTGATGAATATTCTTTCCATTCCTGTGCGGAAGAGGGTCTTCTCTATCGTGCTGCCTCCCTACTGAAGTGCCTTCCTCTTGGAGCCCTAACACTGGTTTCTTCTCAGTGCAAGGCTAAAATTTGAATTTTCATCATAGCCTTTGAGAAGTAAAGCTATTACCAGATTAGTTTAATCTGTTTTAAACATTCAATTGTTTAATGCTTTTATTGTACAACTATTTAATATCTTTTAGAGAATTTAAATGACTCCTCATTGTTGAAACTGAAATTGTAATAAATATATATTTAAATCGATTTTATCTATCTGCTGGTCTGAGAGCCTGTGATATAAGATGGGATGTACATATTTTAATAAATAAGTGAAATGAATAAATATTTGCTACTCTGCCTCAACAAGACATAGAGGGAAGCAGGCATTCGCATTGTAAAAAGACAATATAAAGACAATGGGTTGAATTCAAATAGGGACATCTGCAAATTAAAGTGTCTCTTATGCATGTGGATGTCATTTTTATGGGTGCTGCGGGGTTACGGTCAGCATCCAAAGCCTCCCAAACTACTATAAAGCCCTTGAATCCAACTCATACAGCTATTTCATGCTTTGCAGCAAGCATGCATGATCAGAGAAGCACCTGGCTACATCTTCATAGCCAGATGCACAATGATGACATCAGCACTGTGGTTAGCAGAAGTTATTCTGGGGGTCTCAGCACTTCTGTAATCATTGTGCATCTGACTAAGAGGATGTAACCAGATGTTTCTTCAATTGTGCTTGCTTGCTGAGAAGCATGGAATGGTCATACAGGAGTGGGTATATGGCTAATTGTAATGAAAGTCTGCATGTGGATATTTACGTTATGCTAAAGATGTTGGATTGGTACAGTCCTCTTAAACCTTGTCGCCTCCTGTAGTTTCAGCTAACTTCCATCCCTCTTCTTCTTGAAACTGTTAACTGCAGTATTTTCCCCTCATGCCATTCCATCTAATGAACATTTTAAATATTCTTATCCCATTCTTCCTTCAGGGAGTGCATGGAAGTATGCACTTACCACATTTTTTTCTTACAACAGCCATGTACAGTAGGCTATGGTGAAAGGTAATAAATGGTTCAGGTTCACTAGTGAACTTCACAGCTATGATCTCAATCCTGGTGCTCCTAGTTTAATTCCAAAGTTGTTTGCTAGCTCTCCATGCAGTTGCCCACCACTGAATGACAGTATATTGAATTAATTCTCAGACAGTGAGGGGTTGGTCTGCCCATCTCTATTAGTGCCAGAATGTAGAAGTGACAGGTGCACTGGATTCTAATCAAGATTGTTATCCCTTTCCTTCTCAGTCTATAAGTCTTGTTAATCATTATTTCTTCAGCCTTCTTGTTTGCACTTATATTCTAAGTAAGATAACTGTATTGTATACCCGTCTGTATCATTGAAAAAAGTAAGCATTGCATTCCTCAATTTTTAAAGCTTCATTATTCCCAACATTTTTTTCAGTCCTCAAACTTCTAGTGTTGCAAAGAGTCAGATATTAAAAATAGTTCACACCTAGATCTCTAACATTTGCTGTGTTTTCATTTTCTTGGTAATTTTGCCCATCCCTTCACTTTGGATGTCTAAACTGTATTTCTAAATGTTCAGCTGCTGTTTTAAATTACTGCTGGTGTCTAATGATCAGATTAGGTCTGGGGAGATTAGTGACACTCAGCCACAAAACTGTCAGTTTTCCTGGGCCAGTCATAATCTCTCAGCCCAACCTAATTCATAGAGTTGTGGTGAGGCTAAAACCAGGAGGACCACATAGGACCATATTGGCCCATGTTAGGGTAATGTGGATATATATGTAGCAAATAATTATATAAAATCAAGAATCTATCTATCTATCTATCTATCTATCTATCTATCTATCTATCTATCTAT
>NC_056525.1:191617816-191695230 GCF_019175285.1 Sceloporus undulatus | reverse complement strand
TATCTATCTATCTATCTATCTATCTATCTATCTATCTATCTATCTATTTTCCGTCTGTCTCTTCCCTTTCTTTCTTCAGATCTTACTTTCTTTCTTCAGATCTTACTTTCTTTCTTCAGATCTTACTTTCATAACCATAGCATTACTGGGGGGAGGGGGGGATACAGACCACACTGAGTGACACCCAGAAGGGGGGTGACACCTGGTCAGTTCCCACCACCTCACCAGTGATGCTACTGTCCAAAGGAAACAAGCTTTTTGAACCCATCCAGGCCTGAGATCTTTGACTTGGGACCAGGCTGGGAGAGCTGGAGGAAGATGTCCTCTCATTTCCACAGGGGAATGAGCTGTGAGCATGCATGTGTGCAGGAGGAGCAACACTCATGGAGGGGAAGGAACAGCACAGGGAAAGGAGCAGTGCACGCAGACAGAGAGGAACATTTGCACATTTGGAGAGAGGCACATGCACACTGTTTCTTACCCCATGTGCACATGTGCTGGGAAGCCCAGCCTCCAAATCCAACTGGACATCCCACCCCCAGAGGTCCTGCCCCCCCACACACACCTGGTGACACCCGCTGCAAGAGTGCCACTGCTATAGCTAACATATTTCTTCTGATATGCCTTATCAGTATTCACATTACTTTATATAACAAATTTTGTTTTTAATTAGGAGCCTTTGGGGTTTTGTTAAGAAAAGTATTTATTTATGAATAAATAGCAGAAAGCCATTCATATCATGTGCTTTAATGGCTGTGGTCTTTCTCCTTTAAAATCAATGGGAGTTGTGCCAACAATTTCTGTAGAAGCAGGATTGCACCTTGTATTAATTATCATTAATATAGTTATCTCAAGCCTTTTAACTTTTTATATGCAATTAAAACCAGGGGGTCAGGACCAGGCCACAATTACCCATTGGCCATAAAAATGTCTCTGTGACAAATCTTTAGTTCTTTTATAGCCCAAGGGAGTTTTATCATGTTTCTAAAAGGATGAAACAATAACCCACCAGGGACCATTGATATTTTATTACTCAGAAAAATATGACATAAAACTAAGCTGATTAAGATCCGCTTTAACTACACTTTCCATGAATACTGATGTCATACTTTTTAAAAACACTTACCTTTACCTTAGTGTTTAAAGATTTTCACTTATTCTGGGTTGTGATCGTGGCTGCATGTTATTGTTGTGTGCTTTCAAGTCATTTCTACCTTATAACAACCCTAAGTGTATCCTATCATAGGGTTTTCTAGGGCTAAGTGTATCTGAGACACTTCCAAGGTACCTAGTAGAGTTCCATGGCTCAGCAGGGAATCAAACCCTGGTCTCCAGAGTTGTAGTCCAATGCTCAAACCATGACACCACTTCATAGAACTGGTCAAGAGAAATAATTTCAGGAAGCTACCAGTGTTTTTGTGCAACATTTCCCCTATATTATCTTTCAAAGAAGAATATGACTCTGCAGAAGGAATTTTCCAGTAAGTGCTGAATTCAAAGTGTGGAAGCAAGCCTGTGCTTACTTAATTTTAAATTTTAAATTAAGCCTCATGCTTAATTTTCTTTGTTAGCAATCAGAGACATTTAGATTTTAAAAAAGAAAAGATGCAAAGGCCAGCTCATGGTGAATTGAGCCTAGTCACTGTCTCTCAGCCTAACTGATTTTATAGGAGTGTTGTAAGAATAAAATGAGATAACTCCATTTATAACCAGAGTAAGGCCCGTTACAGACCGCCCAAAAGGGGCGGTCTTGGGCCGCTGCCGGTTGCAGCGCGGAGGAGCCGCAGCAGCCAAACTGTGCGACTCCTCCACGCTGCAAAAAAGGAGTGCAGAAATCACACTTCTTCCAGCAACCCGGAAGAGCTGCCGCAAGTGCCAAAGCACGCACTCGCAACGGCTCTTCCAGGTTTAGACGTCCGGACACTGCGAGTCCGTTACGTCAAGATGGCCGCACCCATCTGTATAGGGCGCCGCCATCTTGCCGTACGGAATACGCGCGAAGGGCAAGGCGTGTCCAGAAGCGCCGCCCCTCGTGCGTATTCCTGGCGCAATGACGGCACCGCTTAGGCCCATCTGTAAGGCGCCAAAGTAAGGGAAAAAGAAGCTTTGTTACTACTGCTGCTGCTGCTTATAATAGTGGTAGTACTGCTAAGTACTGAAAATTGCTACCATATAATTGAAAGTCTAACTGTGTCATATAGGTGCTTTCTGCACCACCATTTGGGACGTCCTCCGGACGTCCCATTTTAAAAAAGGGGCGTCTCTTATAGACGCCCCTGGGCCTAGTACGGACTCCGTCCGTACAAGATGGCGCCGGCCCTTCTACATGGCCGGCGCCATCTTTGCGTATCGGACGCTGAGCGTCCGTACGCATCGCGCCGCTTGTGACGTAGCGAGCACGCCCCTGGCGCCTCGCTACGTCGCAAACGCGACGGAAAAAGAAGCTCCATTTTGGAGCTTCTTTTTCGGTCCGCGCGGGAGTCGGGCCGTGTGAAGGCTCTGGCTTCCCCGCGGACCTACTGGCAGCGGCGGCAGACCGCCGCAAAGCAGCGGTCTGTACCCCGCCTTAGATGCTATTTTATATGATCTTGGAGAGGGGGGAGAAAGCAGATGCAGATGGGTTCAGATTGGCAGGGGTGGCCCTAAATATTTTGTTGCTTGAGATGCCGACTGGGCTTGCATTTGAATTTGTACTGGCAAGTCTTCAGACAGTTTGTTGCACTTCAGCTGAGGTCAATAGGGTAAGTTAAGCAACAAAGAGGTGTGGCATACATAAGACATTCCTTTGGCACATAATCTCTGCCACCTGTTTGAGGCAGCCACTTCACTTTACCAAGGTTTGGAATGACCTTGTCAATTAACTCAATTAATTATTAATTTGTTAGATCTTCTTAGGAATTGTACCAAACACTCTTGATTTCCCCAGTTAATGCTAAAGTTAAAAATATGCTTTAGCAATTTAGGAATATATATGGATAGCATTCTCTTAGTGACTTTGCATGTGTAAGCTGCCCTAAAGAAATGGTTGGGCATTTTTATCTAATGCTGAATTCCATATACATTTGAATCCATTTATTGGGGTTGTTCTTTCCACCACTACCATCACAAATACTTTCACATTCAGTAAAAGCGGAGGAAGAATATTAACATTTCAGGAAATGCATCACTCAATTTATTTGTTAGTCTATTCTGTGTGATTTCTTTGGGAGGACAGCAAGGAATGGGTAAGGGGGAGAAAGAATACTTTTTGGAGACTACCTTAGACAAAACAGTGGGTTTGTAAAGCAGAACAAGTACCTTTTAGAAAGAAGGAGGGAAAAGACTGGAAATAAGGAAAGGGTAAGTCTTGAAACAGAATGCAGATGGGCTGGGGGTGGGAGAAAGTGATGTGTTTGTAAGGCCCCAAGCAGGCAAGGACTGAGAGGCAGGTGTCCCCCATGGGCCTCTATGAAGAATCATGTTTAGAGTCTTGGGGTTGGGGGGTACATTGTGACCCAGTAACTTAGGGGCACTACAGAAAGCCCTGATAGAGCAACAACCTGCCGCTCCATCAGCTCTGGGCAAGGGTCGCAGCAACCACATGCTGCAGCCCCAAAACAGCAGTTTGCTGCTATAAAAAGAAACAACAAAATGCAGCTCCTTTTTAGAGTGGCAAAAAGCCACCCTTGCTGCAGTGGCGGTGGCTTTTTGGCATTTCTTTGGCACAGCATGTTTAAATGCTGCGCCAAGGAAATGGCGTGGTGCCACCCACCATGTAATTGGGCTGGTAGCATGACACTAGCATTGGGGTGGAGTCAGGGCATGTGGCATGCGGTCGCCATGCCCCCACTCCATCCTGATGCTGGTATTTCTTGTCAGTCTGTAGAGGCTCCTAATTTTCCCTGTTGATTATATTTCAGATGTATTTGTTTCTATTGTATATTTTATTATAAGATTTTTTTATAACATCAGAGTGATGAGCTTTTCCTATTCTTTAGTGTGCTAATATTCTGGCAATGCTAAATAAGTGAAAAGTTGTCCTCAAACACATCTTCCATTGCTTTCTCTCTCAGCTTCTTCCCATGACTTTCCTCTTCTTGCCTGCACTGTTTAACTATAAGGATAGCATTCTGTTAGTGACTTTGCATGTGTAAGCTCCCCTAAAGAAATGGTTGGGCTTTTTTTTTTTTCTATTGGTGAATTCCATATCCATTTGACTATTGTGGAAACAGAGCATTGAAAGTAGTGGACGTGTTAGATAGGCACCCAATCATTAAAACCGAAGATGCCACAGTTTATATTTGGAAACCCTGGCTCCTGTATAGAAAACGTATGTTCCACAACTGATCTTTGTAGACTGCATTTCTTGATCAGAGGAGGTTTACTATTGCCTGCCCCTGTGCAGAAAAAAAGGTGCATATGCTCAGACCTTCAAAAAAATTCAGATTAAGAATTATCCACTTGAAGCAGATTATCCTCTCTTTATTTGTAAACCATTCCTTGTAGCTAGTTGTGCTTGTGGTGGATCAGTGCCCTCTAAGTGAAATAAATATTTCCTTATTAAAATTTAATGAACAAGGCATTTGAAGAAAGAGTGAAGAGTACATGTTGCTGGAGGTGGAAAGAAAAGAGATGCAGATGAGTGAGAAGATAAATAGAACTGATTATAAAATAAGATCCCATGCCTTCTCCAAGCTGATAGCTCTACCATGCTGGACTCACATCACTCCCAGGAAACAATCCTATTGTGGGCTTTGTAGTGCATATGGGAGGGAAATCAGGATTGGAGAAAAGCAACTTTAAAGGCATAAAAAAGCCACTTCAAAAGAGTCAGTGAGAAAGCATGCTCCCCTAAAGTCAATCATGACAACAAGCATACCATTGTCTGTAAATCCCAAGGTCCTCCAGCTCTACACCAGCACTTCAGTCAATGAATTAATTAACAGTAACTCAACTAATTAAATTATTTCAATTATCAGTGCTTATGCTAGTGATTTTTTTTTCTATTGTTCACAACATCAAATAAATTCTAAAACCTAAATTAGGAACCTAGTGCTCCATCCCAACCTTTGCCTAATGAAAGGGCTGGCCCTGAAAATTGGATTGGCCTGTAGTTTTTTGTTGTTGTTGTTGTTGTTGTTGTTGTTTGTTTGTTTTTGTTTTTGTTTTTTGGAAAGGGGGCGTGATCCCTCCCTCACATCATTTCCACTCAAAATCAACCTTTACTGTATGTCTGAAAATATTAGGAGAAGGCAGACAAGTAGACAAGTATCTCTTCTTTTCATTCTCTTTTTATACATTATGGGTGCTAGAAGAAAATGATACATTCCATAACTAACGTGTCATCACAGAAACAAAAATATCTACAGTACATCCCATCAGTTGGTACTACAGACTATTCAAGTTTTCAATATGCAGTATCTATACAGTTGTAAGGCTCAGGTCTAATCTGTGCTGCAGAAAAATGCAGTTTGACACCACTTTAACTGCTGTGGCTCGGTGCTATGTAATCCTGAGATCTGTTATTTGTTGTGGCACCAGAGTTCTCTGATAGAGAAAGCTATATAACTTACAAAACTACAAATACCAGAATTATATACTGTAGCATTGAGCCATGGTAACTGAAAGTGTCAAACAGCATTAATTCTGCAGTGGAGATTAGATCTCAGTCTTAAGTGGGCCTTCATTGACTGAAATGAAATTAAACTGAATGCTGTATTCAAAGGAAAAGAAAGCACAAGCAGGAGAAGAGAGTGAATTTTTATTTTTTTTAAAGGACTTTCCCACCCAGAAAAATAAAAATAGTTGAAAAGAATTGTTATATAATTTTCTCAAACAATATTTGCAGTAACCAGTACTTAAAACATTTGTGTTGAGCTGACAGAACAAAGGTGCTGCTCTGCAGCATGTTCTCTCCCCCCCCCCAAGTTGGGTGGTTATGGCAACTCTATGCATTTTTGTTTGTATAGTCTTGTTTTCTGACACTGTGTTCTGTATTTGCCATCTGTATATATGATCATACATATGCAAACAGCTTCCCACTAAATTCTGCCTGCTGACTCATCTTGAATCATTCACAACATAATACATTTGATTGTAATAAACATCGAGATTTAAAATGACAGAGAGCTTCTGTGGTATAGTAGCTTGAGCACTGGACTATGGGTACTTTCACATGGAGGCATTTACCATGGAAAAATGTCAGCAAAATGTTCCTGAAGTGTTTCTAAAGCGTGAAGGTATGGTAGCCAGCCGCGCTTCTAAAATGTCATTGAGGCATTTCGCTTCTCTCCTGTTGTCAAAGTGTTCATGGAGCAGCCATTTCTTGCATAACAGAAGTTCCCATTATGAAAAAAATGGCTGCTCGGTGAATGCTTTGACAACAGGAGAGAAGCGAAATGCCTCAATGACATTTTAGAAGCGCAACTGGCTACCATACCTTCACGCTTCAGAAACACTTCAGGAACATTTTGCTGACAGATAAGCCTCCATGTGAAAGTACCCTATGACTCTGGAGACCAGGGTTCTAATTCCCGTTTGGCCATGGAAACCCACTGAGTGACTTTGGGCAAGTCACATACTCTCAACCTCAGCGGGTGGCACTGGTAACCCCCCTCTGTAGAAACTTGACAAGAAAACTGCATGACATCTTCACCTTAGGGTTTCCCTTAGGGCTGCATTAAATCACAAATGGCTTTCACAACAACAACGTATACCATTATTAAGGAAAAAACTATATGGAATTACAATGGAGTTTCTTCATCTATACAAGTCCCTAACAAATTACATTTTTGTTTTGTTTTGTTCTGAAGAGCCCCCAAATGCCCTCTAAAGTCTCAGGGAGGCCCCAAAACCTGTCCCTATGTCCCCTGCTGGGCCTTTGGGGTATTTGGGGGCAAAAATTGGTGTTGGGGGGGGGATAAAGTGCCATGTAAGGTGCAGCACTCCAAAGTCTCCTGGAGGGCTAACATGCTCCCAGAGTCTTTCCCAGCTGTCCAGCCCTATTCTACGGTTTGGTTTTTGTTGTTGTTGTTGTGCTAGCTGCCTTTAAATTTTGAGTGTGTTTTAAATGAAATTAAATACATTTTTAAAGTCATTACAATCAGCACAATGCACAAACTTATCAGTTTCTTCTGCTTTCTCAAGTTCAATACCTGTGGTATATGTCTGCTGCTAGTGTAGTAAAAGACTAGCTGTGGTTTCATTCCCACTTACTTTTAAACTGGTTTGTGATTCACCCTTGCTCCATGTTGGTAAATCAATTCCAAAAGGTCCATCGTTCCCACTGTGAAAGCGGATCTTATCATTATCCCCCTGTAATCACTTCTTTTTTGGCATGATTGTCATCCCCACTAGTTTGCACTGCTTCAAAATGCATGTCAATCATCTGTGCATCATCAGTGACTTAAGTGCAACCCAGGCAGCCTGGCTTGGGATATATTTGGGATGTATGTATGTATGTATGAGATTCAATTAATTGGTTTTGCAACTACTTGCCTCATGATGAGCTGTCATTCGATTGCCCAGGTAATTGCAAGTAGTTGCAAAATCAATGAATTGAATCTTCTATCAGATTTATTTTTTAAAAAAATCATGCACCCATAGGTCACACCATGAGCACAAAAGCAGAGCTGGGGGGGAAGGAGAATGGTGCATCTACTAAAAACTGAGGAGGAGTGGTAAACACTCCTCTGCCATTAGTCCCTCCCCTCCAGAATGATGCGCTTCAGATCTGTAATTCCTACTTATTGAATATGCTTCAGAATCTATTCTTTTCAAAAGAACCTCCAAAGAACTAGTGTCAGGAAAGAGTCGTTTTGGTTTTTTGGGTGTTTTTTTTTTTTTTTTTTGCATTTGCCTCACTTCATCATGATTGAAACCAATCACAGTAGGATCAGAACCAGTTTCAAATGGGAACGACGGTCATATAACCTGATTAGCAATTCGGTTTAAATCTTAGTGGGAACTTAGCCTGTGTATAAATCTCTATATGTGTGAATAAGATGAAGGCTCTGTGGATTAGTGGTTCTTGAATCTGAGAACCTGAGTGAGGTACCTGTTCTGCATAGATGTATTTTTAACTTTGTAGAGCAAGATGGACACACATTCCACAATGCACAGACCTGTTTTATATATTATGCTTTATAAACACACTATTTACATTTTTTAGGTTTTAAATTTTACAATCTAGAACTCAAATTAGTGCTCAGCCTGTATCAAATATTCTCTGAATATTAGTTTGAACTCTAAAGGAACTTTCCAGTGTGCTGAACCCTATCTGCAAAATGGTATCAGCACTTTGTATATCTCCTCTAACGTTCAGACTAAAATGGTGTATTGTATTCCTGGTTCCACTAACATGGAAACCTGCTGCTGGAAGCTAAAATGGAATTCTAGCATTCTATGTGAATGGTATTGTTTGCCAGTTGGATAGTCATAATAGTAACTTCAGCCACATGATCACTTCCATTCCATAAATTCCATAGATATTGCCTAAATAGCATCTTTGTCAAATGCATGGCCATTAATAGCTTCAGAAGCCTTAAACTTTGGGGTTTCAGTGACTAAGGAAAACCTTAACAGAATTTGTTGACATTGTGTTGTATTGTGTGTTTTTTTTTTATAAATCGCTTCATCCCACCCCAGAGCTGAAAGCCTCAAAGTGCACCTACACTGTAGAAATAAATGCAGTTTAACTTCACTTTAAGTGCTTTATCTTTGTCCTATGGAATCCTGGGATTTGTAGTTTTACAAGTTCTTTAGCATTCTCTGCCAAAGAGTGCTGGTGCCTCATAAAACAACAAATCCCAAGATTCTGTAGGATGGGGCCATGGCAGTTAAAGGTGACATATGTTCCAAACAGGGATAAATTTGTGTTCACAGGCCTTGCCTGCACACTTACTTTAATTCAGCTTGCTTCTAGGGTAAACATCCCAAGTCTGCATTGGAAATATTGGTTTGTATTTCATACATCAATATAACAAAGCAGTTGGTTCCAAAAATATCTCTCACTAAGTTTGTCAGTCTTCTATGTGTGAGGGTTATTCATTCAAAAAGGGTAATGGTCATTTTGATTCCTTAGCATGATTAACACCCACCTGAACTGACAAGAAGAAAAGGCAGAGTTTCATTCTAGATGCCATCCTAAATGTGGATGTGTAGAGGTTAGAAAACTGCAGATCTGGAGAAATGCTATGTCAGCTTTTAATAAATAATTAAAAAAAAAAAGCTTTCAAGATTCATAACACAATTCACACTCACAATTTCCATTCCCTCCACCCTACCCTTCTATAGAAAAGATTTCTTCCATGTGTATCCAGGCTGCAGCAGATTTATGTTGTTTCTAATGGATGTACCAAAAAGCATAATTGCACATAACGTTTTATATTATGTTAGGTAAAGGAGAAATAATACTCACCAGATACATTGCAAAATGCAACATAATACCTTACCATGATGACAATGAGATGTTCTTCTTCTGTTAGCTCAGCAATAGAAATGATGACTGGCAGTAAAAGGTACACATTTACCCTTTTGTTACAGCACATGCATAGTTTTCTTATAGAAATGCATAGGCATATATATACTAAAAATAGGAGTTCACATTATTAGACATTGAATCTCCAGAGATTGTTCTGGGGAATAGGAAGGGTGCCAGTAAAATATTCACAGTTATATAATATTTCATATTAATGCAGAAAGGTCTTTTGTCAGATATAATAAGGTATTGATGGACATTTATCTTGTATCCTTCTAGCTGTGTATTGTAATGGCCAGCCTTTCTGCAACTTGAATATTAGATTTCTTTGAAATGGTAAGATCAAATTTTTGCTAATGCTAGACAGATGGAAATATGGAATAAAACAAATAATTAAAATAAATGGATCAAGCTAAGAGGCTTTACTCCCCACATAGTATGAGAGATGATCTATGTGAGTTCAATACAGAGAGCTTTGTAACTGATGTTGCCAAACACTCTTCTGTCAGAAATCTACCAGATGGTAGACCTTTTAATTTCTGTGTTTCAACATTACTAGATATCACTGATCCACAAATTATATCACGTTTATGGTTTGGTTCCAGTGTCCCTTGAATGTAAGTGATATCATGGAAGGGCTTTAAAGAGTTTCTGCCTTACACACATGTCTTGCTAAATATATGATGTTATATCTTCATGTGTGAGGAATAGAGAGGAAATTGGCTTAGAATTTGTTGTTTTGTTTTTCTGAGTACCAGAAAAATAGGCTGATGTATTTCTCCCTTCAATTGTATGCCATAATGAAGATTCACTGCTAGACCTACCCAAAACTGCTCTCTGGTCCCACCACTGAATAACCTGGGTTCTGTTCTTCTGACCAAGGGAGCTTCCTTCTCCAGGTGATGTCATACTAGACCTCTTGAGCTGGCAAGCCTAGTATGTGCACAGTTCATAGTCCATAATATGTGATGGGGAGCCAGCATGGTTTTGTGGTTGAGTGTTTGATTATGGCTTATGACACACACAAATACATGGGTGTAGAACCTATACCCAAAACAGCTGCACAAGTCTGTGTAAGTGCAGATTAATATCTAGTTTATGGGGGAAAAATATGTTCAGTCATACATCAACATTTTGCATGTGGAAAATCCCCATTTCAAGGTCCGACCATTCAAAGTTAACAACAAACCTGGTGGATTATTTGCAAATCAGAGCCCCTGGAGAGCTGTTGCCAGTCACAGTTCACAATATTGGGCTGGATGGATTAAGGGGCTAACCCTTTATTAAAATACACTTTTGTTTTCTTATATTTATGTTATCAAAAAACATATTCATAGTACAAACTGAATGTGAGTTGATTCTTGTCTGAGAAAGAAACAGAAATTACAGAATAGACAGATGTCTATGCAGGAAAAGCAATAAGAGGCTTGTATTTCTCCCAGTACCTCTCCCATTAATAGTTTAATTATAATTCTCCTGTGCTTCTCTTCTTCTAAATCTTCCTGTTGCTTATCTTCTCTTTCTCCCTTCTCCTTGTTTCAAAAAAAAAAAAAAAGCACAGCAGGTGCTCCAACTGTGTAAAGCAAATCCATTCATCTGTGTAACATATCCAACGATATGATTTCCATTTGCTAAGTGTACCTGTGTGCATGCATAAACACATGCACACACACACACATGCACAGAGAGAGAGAGAGAGAGAGAGAGATTGCATTAATTTAGCCCTTACAGTCCTAACTAAGGCATTGCAGAACTCACTGGATTACAAAATCAGGCAAGCTAATCCCAGAATTTGGGATATTATCATAAGCAATTCCTTTTCAAAGAACAGAAACTACAAAAGAGCAAGCAAAATGAGCCGAATGACTGTGCTTTTAGAAAACTACAACAGCCCCAAGAAGAACACTTTTTTCTGGAATTCTGTTCAAAAACTTGATTAAAGTCATCGTTTACAGCCCCGCACTGATAGTGTTATATCAGCAAGGGCAGTTTCACTATCCGTCTCATCAGCACAGTCTAGCCAGCAGGGACATTTTAAAAGAGCTCTTCGGTTTTGCCCTAAAGTACTTTCAGTATCTGTACTTTAAAAATATGATCAAGAATGTATAAAAATCAAAAACCATATTTCATGCTTATGCGTTCCAGTACATTACTGTTGAATTCTAACAGCTGAAGGGAGTGGGAAGAAAATAGCTTCAAGAGTTTCAGATGATAATGAAAAACCTACAGAAATTGCTGCTTCTGATAAGCTGAGCTAAGCTAGCGAATGTTACACATAATCAGCTCTCCTGAGAAGTTGTCATTAACAGTGATGTTCTTCCTTTTTGAAATAAAGTGAGTATAAGAGATTCCTGTTGATCATTAAACTTCTAAAACCAAATGTTTTCAAAATTACTAAGCTACTAATGCTAGAAGGTCTGGGACAAGAATCCAAGAATGACATGGCTAAAGAATGTGTATTTAAGTTTCAGAATAATGAGGAATAACAGTCTCTACCATTTGAATTATTTGTTTCTGAGCCAAGCATGGGAAACTTACCAAGATTGGGGGGGGGGGGCACATTTCCTCAATGAACCCTTCCCTCATGCCTCCTCAAAATGTGGTTAAAAAACCCTCCCTGAAAAACAGAAAAAAGGTTTTATTTTGTTTTTAATTTCTCCAGGACCCTTTCTAGCAATAATTGCAGTTTTATCAGGTCTGTTCTCACCTGCAGATCCATGGAAAGAGACGAAAAGGTTGTGGTGACTCATCATTGTTAGTAAATAATCAATAATCCTTTTAAAAAAAAAACAACCTGTGGACATCTGTCTCTTTCAATAAAGTCCATGCATTATTTTATAACATAATGTGTAATTCTGTATGATAGATTTCATTTCCTGTGCCTCTTTATTATTATTATTATTATTAACCTTTATTTATATAGCGCTGTAAATTTACACAGCGCTGTACATACAATCTTTTAGTCAGACAGTTCCCTGCCCTCAGGTTTACAATCTAAGAAGACACGACACAAAAGGAGAAGGGAGTGGTGGTGGGGAATAGGATCAGGTCCAGCAGTTATTCTCCACCTCCGAGGCATGGACCAAGGCAGATGGACTGGAGGAAGGGCTTGGCTTCTTAATGGATGCTTAAAAGGAGGCTTCCTGGGTCAGAGAGGGGCTCACCTCTGGGAATGCTTCTCTAAACAATATAGTCTTTAACTCAGTTTTGAAACTGGGTAGAGAAGTGATGAGGTGTGCATGTGGGGGAAGAAGGTTCCAGGAGTAAGGGGCAGCAAGCGAGAAAGGACGAATTCGGGAGGGGGCAATGGTAGTCCTACACTGTGACAGGAGACATTGACTACCAGAGCAGAGGGTGCGAGTAGGAATGTAAGGAGAAAGAAGGTCAGATAAGTAAGGAGGGGCCAATCCATGGAGGGCTTTGAAAGTCAATAACAAAAGCTTGTACCGGATCTGGAAGGGGAAGGGGAGCCAATGAAGGGAGGATAAAAAAGGAGAAACATGGTCAAAGCGGCGAGCGGATGTGACAATACGGGCAGCTGAATACTGGACAGAGATTAAAGGATGGAGGTGTGAAAGAGGAAGCCCTGTCAGAAGGAGGTTACAATAATCTAGTCGCGAAACCACTAGGGCATGGACCAGAGTTTTGGCAGTAAAGATTGAGAGGAATGGACAGATCTTGGCAATGTTGTGGAGAAAGAATCTACAGGCCTTGGCGGTGGCCTGGATCTGGGGAATAAATGATAGAGAAGAGTCAAAAATGAAGCCAAGACTGCGGGCTTGATGAACCGGTTGAATAGAAGTGTCGTCGACAGAAATGGAATAATGAAGGGTGGGTTTAGGTGGAAAGATGAGAAGCTCAGTCTTAGACATGTTGAGCTTCAAGCGCCAAAGCAGCATCCACTGAGAGATGGCAGTCAGACAAGAAGAAACTTGCTGTTCAAGCCCCGTCGAAAGGTCAGGGGTGGACAGATACAGCTGAGTGTCGTCGGTGTACAGATGATAGGAGAAACCAAAAGAACTGATGAGTTTACCTAGGGACAGTGTGTATAGAGAGAATAGAAGGGGACCCAAGACAGAGCCCTGGGGAACTCCAACAGATAGGGGAACAGAGGATGAAGTCTGACCACCCGTGACCACTGCAAAAGATCTGTCTGACAAGTAAGATTTAAACCAGTCAAGAGCAGAGTCGGAGAACCCAAGGTCAGAGAGTAAATCAACCAGGAGACAGTGATCAACAGTGTCAAAGGCCACAGACAAATCAAGAAGAATGAGAATAGAGTAGAGGCCGTTTGCCTTGGCTCGCAAGAGATCGTTTGAGATCTTGGTGAGGGCTGTCTCTGTAGAGTGCCGTGGGCGGAAGCCAGACTGGAAAGGGTCCAGGATGGAGTTGGCTTCAAGAAACTTAATACAACGAGAATAAACGACCCGTTCTAGGACCTTAGAAAGAAAAGGAAGAAGAGAACTTGGACGATAGCTAGACAAAGAAGAGGTGTCGAGAGAGGGTTTCTTCAGAATTGGGGAAAATTATGCTTGTTGTTATTGAAGAGCTCCTGAAATGCCCCCTAAGGCATCCTCAATTTTTTCATATTTTATTTCTAGGTTTTTCCAAAGCCCCCTTTTTGGGATAGGCTGCAAACCTTTTCAGAGATACAAATGAGGGAAGTATTTTCATCCAGACAGCTGATTTCTAACATGACCATAGAAATGAGCAAACTTCTAGGGGAGTGAGAGGAAAGATGTGAGTATGAGTCAGAGCAGCAGCAAGATAAAATAATAGGCGAGTGGAAGAATGAGTGGGTGATAGACACTTACATTTAGCACAGAGGAGGGATTTGGAAATTCGTGGAGGTAAACAGAAGGAACTAAGGGCCGAAACAGATGGCCCTAAAGGAGTGGTTTGACATGACCCCTTTGAATGCCAGATTGGGGCTATAGCAACCACATGCCACACTCCCAACCTGGCTGTTTGCCAGTGCAAAAACAAGTGGCAGAAAGCCACTCCTTTTTGAGCCAGCAAAATGCCAGCTTTTCCACTGCTGCCATGGATTTGGGCACTCCTGCAGTGTGTAGCATCTAAATGTTGCGCCACCAGAGCACCACAAAGCTGCTCGCAGTGTGGTCCGGTGTCAAGAAAAAAGCAACATGGGATATACAGTAAGTGAAATAAAACATGTATGTGAGAGTCAGGGTGACTCAGCAGAAGCCAATTGAGAACCACACAGGTGTAAATGGTAATACAATTAACAAGTCCTGAATGCCAAGAACAAGAAATGTAGAGTGGGTTGTAGTAGAGTGGGCTGTAGAGTGGGTAGTAGTAGTGGATAGTGAGGAGTAGAGTATTGTTGTGTTGGATAGTTTTGGAGCTGTATATAGTAGAATAAAGTAGATCTTTTATTTAAGACTACTGAGTTGTCTGGTGTCTTGGGTGAAGCTACAAGAACCAGCTGGATCCTGAAGAAGGGTGAAGACTTCTGTGGAAGCAAGAGTGAGAAGGCTTGGAGAGCTTGTCAGGGTCTTCAGCCTGTTCTCTGTAACTCTTGCTAAGCTATAACCACTGGCCAAAACTGGTCAGCGTGGTGCACAACCAGGTGGTGAGTTCGAGCCAGAGGTGAAGAGCTACAACTCCCATCATCCCTGACATCCGGTAGGTGGCTTCATGGTGGCTTCCTGCCAGCTTGGGGGCATGTGTCATCTAAATCACATGTCCCCAAACTGCTGGGAATCCACCGCAAAGGAGCCATCTGTTTCATCCCTAAGTTTTTGCCTGTGGTTCAATCTAAAATTCAGGTTAGGGAAGAATTATGTCATGTATGATGCAACCATGCCATAATAGTTGCCTCATAGCTGACATTTCTTTTATTCACATAATCAACAACCAAAATGCAGTCACACCAGCCATCTGGGTATAGGAGCTTCAGTATTTATTAATTTTCTCACTGCTCTGGAGTAATATTATAATGGATGTTCTAGACTACTGTGAGAACTCCAGTTGTCAAGTTTCACCCATCCTTTAGGTGTTTCTGTTGCTGATACCAAGTGTGAAGCAGGTTCCTTAAATCCTCCTTAAATGTGGAGCTGCCTCAGCTGATCACTGTTTTCCCCGATTTCATTTAATGCTATATTTTTATTATAGTTCTTTTAAAACTCAACAAATAGAGTATGTGAAAGTTCTGTAAAAGAACCACAAATCCTCATCAAGTTTCACTCCATTAATTAAAATTTAAAACAAAAACATCATAAACCAAATATCAGAGCTATTAATGAACAGACCTCCAACACTTGCCAGATAAACTATATATCTAATTACTGTGCTTTGGCAGATGGTATAGTGTAAAAGGATTTCATTTAAAACTGCAACAGATTGAAATTTGATAGGAAATTGTGCAAGTTAGACATATTGTATACATATCAAGACCCAGATAATGACTGAAACATTAATCTACTGTTGAGAAACAACACTTCTGTGACTAGACGGGCAACCTGATCCTTTAGATGCTACAGAGCAAGAAGAATGCAACATGGAGAAATCTTTTCCTGGCACTGCATGCATGCTTTGGGCCTATTCATCACACACTGGAAGATGTAGGACATAAAATGATCCCTGCCAATCCTCAGAGGAGATATGTAGTGGTGGTGGTGGTGGTGGTAGAGGAGATGAAGAGAAGCAGTGGTTTACAGGTCTGACAGGATGTCTCAAGTAGTGTGCTATCTCCCTGGCGCAAAAATCAATAATGTAATTGACAAGACTCATTAAACCCATTACCATTACCCCTTCCTTTTAGTCCATGTGGGAACCAATGACACTGCAAGGCCTTCAGGGTATTATAAAGGATTGCAAGGCTCTAGGTAGGAAGCTGAAAGACCTTGATGCACAGGTTGTTATTTTGGCTCTCCAAGTTGATGAATATGGTCCAGGAAGGGAGAAAAGAATAGTAGAGGTGAACAGCCAGTTTTGCAGATGGTGCCACCGGGAATGATTTAGCTTCATAGACCATGGCCTGTTACAGACTGCCAAAATAAAGCTGCTTCGGGTCTCTTTGGAGGTATGCTGTTTAAATGATGCATCCATCCGAAGAATCCAGAAGCTGCACCAAAACTGCACTCCAGTGCTTAGGAATGGAGTGTGGCTTCGGCGTGACCTCTGGACTCTTAGGACCCATGTATCATTTAAACAGCATACCTCCAAAGAGACCCGAAGCAGCTTTATTTTGGCAGTCTGTAACAGGCCCATGTTTCTATCCTATCTATTCAACTTATATGTGGAACATATTATACAGATAGCATGCTTGGACACAGAAGAAGGAAAAGTGAAAATAGGAAGAAGGAATATCTAAGATATGCAGATGACACCATACTACTAGTATAAAACATCAAAGACCTAGAATGACTACTAAGGAAGATCAAAGAAGAAAATGTAAAGTCAGACTTACTGCTGAACACAAAGAAAACAAAAATAATGACCTCAGAGAGTCTACAGAAAATCGGTCTACAGAATAAGGAAGCAGAAACAGTAAAAGAATTCTTGAACCTGGGATCAAACACTGACCAGAATGGGGACTGCAGCCAACAAATCAGAAGAAGGCTAAGAATGGGGAGGGCAGCTATGAAAAAAACTAGAAAAGATCCTAAAGAGCAAAGATATACAACTGAGCACAAAAGTCAGAATTGTACAAACCATTTTATTCCCTATTATCACCTATAGGTATGAGAGCTAGATGGTTAAGAAAGTGGAGAGGGGGAAAAAACAATTCATTTGAGATGTGGTGCTGGAGAAGAGTGCTGAGGATATCATGGATAGCCAAGAAGTAAAACAGATCAAACCTGAAATTTCCTTGGAAACCAAGCTGATTAAACTGAGGCTGTCACACTTTGGCCAGACCATGAGAAGACATAATTCATTGGAAAAAAAAGTAATGCTAGGAAAGGTGGAGGGAAGTAGAAACAGAGAAAGGCTGCATGCTAGATGGATGGACATCATGGGTATGAATTTACAGGAACTAAGTAGAGGAGTGGAGGTAAGGGAGTCTTGGAGATGTCTCATCCACAGGGTTGCCATGAGCTGAGATTGACTCAAGGGCATTTAATGCCACCACCACCACCAAAACATGGTCTGCCACTTCATGAAGATGGACTTCTGGCAAGTGAAGGGTTGTACCTCACAACAGTTAGCATGAACTTGTCTTTTCTTTTCTTTTTTCTTTTCTTATTCTTTTTTGTTGAGAGTCTCACAGACCTGATCAGGAGGCCTTTAAACTGAGTTTTGTGGTGGAGGGAGACAGTATTCTGAGGGCAAGAGTTCATCATGTGCTGGAGATAATAGTCCAAACATCATAGAGAGAACTGGGCAAATTTCCAAACAGGAAAGAAGAAGTAGCAGCATTATATGTCAAAGATGTTTACACCTGTAAAGAGATCCATGATTTAAATCCTGGAAGTTAGTTGAGGGCATATAGGTAAAAACTGAGAGAGAGAGAGAGAGAGAGAGAGAGAGAGAAAACAACAACAATGATGTCACTGTAGGGTTCTACTACAGACCCAGAAGCCAAACTGTGGACTTGGATGATGCCTTCCTAGAACAGGTAATCAAACATTCAGAATGGAGAGATGTGGTAGTTATGGGGGATTTCTACAATCCTGACATTTGCTGGAAGTCAAACTCTTTCAAGAATATAAGATCCACCAAATTCCTCACTTGACTTGCATTGGAAGGGGCAACTAAAGGATCAGCTATTTTAGATCTGATTCTAACCAATAGGGATGACCTGATTAATGGGATGACAGTGGCAGGATGCTTAGTTAGGACTGACTATGGCCAAAAACGGCAGTAAAGAAACAGCTCTGTGCTGCCCCTTTGCTCACTGGATTGGGACCATAGTAACTGCATGCCACAGCCCCAATCTGACATTTTCCCAACACCAAAAGAAGCAGCAAAATGCACCCTTGCCACCACTGCAGCTCTTCCATGTTTTTTCGGCTCAGCATGTGTAAATGCTGCACTACAGAAATGTTGTGATGCCACCCACCATCTGGTCAGGTGGGTTGTATGACACTGTTTGGGGGCGGAGTTGGGGTGTGCGGTTACCATGCCCCCATTTCACCCCAACAGCGACATTTCATGCCAGTCTGTGCAGCCGCTATGTTCTCTTAGAGTCTGTTATAAAGCAGAAGGGAGAAGCCAAACACAACCAGATACACACTGTAAATGTTAGGAGAACTGATTTCAGTAAACTTAGGGAAACACTTGGAATGATCCCATGGTCAGGAATGCTAAAAAAGAGAACATTTATGATGGATGGGATTTCCTTAAAAATGAGATACTGAAGGCACAATTTCAAACAATTCCAAAGAGAAGGAAAAGTGGGAGGTGTTTAGAAAAATCAGAATGAATGTCTAAATGGATGTCTTTCTGCTGTATAGCAAACTTTCAATTGAGTGCAGATTTTAAAGGAATGTGTACTAGAAATAGAAAAGGGGGGAAATCACCACAGAATAACAAGCATATGTAGGAAGAAAGCCAGAAAAGCTAAAGTACAGAACACACTCAGGTTGCTAGAGAGGATGGAAACCATGAAAGGGACTTTTTAGTTATTTCCAAAAAAGAAAGAAAGAAAGAAAGAAAGAAAGAAAGGCTGCTACATGGAGAAGATGGTAAAATTGTAATAGGGGACAGAGAAAAGGCAAAATTACTCTACACTTTATTTCCCTCAGTTTTCTCTGTAAAGGAGAACAATGCTTGACCTGAGGAAAATTGAGCAAATGGCGCACTAGCAGAAAGGCAGCATGGGATAGGTAAAGAGGAAATCCAGGAGTATCTGGCTACGCTAAATGAATTCAAATCTCTAGCCAGAGGAACTATATCCAAGGGTATTAAAAGAACTGGCAGAAGTAATATCAGAACCACTGCCAATAACCTTTGAGAATTCCTGGTGAACATGAGAGGTCCCAGCAGACTAGAAGAGGGCAAATCTTGTCCATATCTTCAAAAAGGGAAACAATGAGGACCCAAATAATTAGCACCCAATCTGCCTGACATCAATAGCAGGAATGATTCTAGAGCAGATCACAAAACATGGGTTTGTCAAAAACATGTCATGCCAGACTAATCTTATCTCTTTTTTGATAAAGTCATAAGCTTGGTAGGTGAAGGGAATGCTGTGGATGTAGCTTATCTTGACTTCAGTAAGGCTTTTGACAAGGTCACCCATTATATTCTTGCAGAAAAGCTTGTAAAATATGGGCTATATATGTGTAAAATGTGGGCTATGGTTAGGTGGATCTGTAATTGTTGATGGATCGAACCCAAAGGTTACTCAGCAATGGCTTCTTTTCATCCTGGAGAGAGGTGACTAATAGGGTGCCACAGGGTTCTCTTCTCGGCCTGGTGCTATTCAACAACTTTATCAATGATGTGGATGAAAGAATAGAGGGCATGTTTATCAAATTTTCAGATGACACCAAATTAGGAAGGGTATCATACCCCAGAGGACAGGTTCAGAAAGCAAAATAACCTCAACAGATTAGAGACTGGGGTCAAAACTAACGAGATGAATTTCAACAGGGAGACATGTAAGGTACTGCACTTAGACAGAAAAAATAAAATGCATAGATATAGGATGGGTGACACCTGGCTTGACAACAGTACATGCGAAAGAGATCTAGGAGTCTTGGCAGACCTCAAGCTGAATATGAGTCAACAGTATAATGTAGCAGCAAAGAAAACACAATGGCCTGTTACAGACTGCCAAAATAAAGCTGCTTTGGAGGTATGCTGTTTAAATGATGTATGGGTCCTAAGAGTCCGGAGGTTGCACCAAAGACACACTCCATTCCTAAGCACTGGAGTGCAGCTTTGGTGCAGCTTCCGGATTCTTAGGATGCATGCATCATTTAAACAGCATGCCTCCAAAGAGACCCGAAGCAGCTTTATTTTGGCAGTCTGTAACAGGCCAATGTGATCATATCCTGTGTCAATAGGAATATAGCATCTAAATAGAGGGAAGCAATAGTATCACTGTATTCTGCTTTAGTCAGACCTCATCTGGACTAGTGTGTCCAGTTCTGAGCACTACAGTTCAAGAAGTATATTGATAAGCTAGAGCATGTCCAGAGGAGGGCGACCAAAATGGTAAAAGGTCTGGAAATTGTGCAATATGAGGAGGGGTAGGGAGCTGGGTATGTTTAGCCTGGGGAAGAGTAGGTTAAGAGATGAAATTATAGCCATGTTTAAGCATTTCTAAAGATGTCATATTGAGGATGGAGGAAGCTTGTTTTCTGCTCCTTCAGGGACTAGGACACATAACAATGGATTCATGCCACAGGAGAAGACATTCCACCAAAACATTCTGAAGGGCCTTCTGATGATAAGAGTTGTTGAACAGTGGAACACTGTCTCAGAATATGGTGCAATCTCCTTGCTTTGAAGGTTTTAAACAGAGCATAGATGACCATCTGTTTGGAGAGGTTTTTTTTATGTATTCCAGCATGACATGGGGTTGGAATAGATGGGTCTTGTGGTCTTTTCCAACCTTATGATTCTGACTAGTATGAAAAGCCCAGAGCTTGGATAGTAAAAATGGTATTAGAATTAGAATTAAGAAAATCTACTCCTTCTAACTGAGGAGTGTTTCAAGACAATTAAGGATTGTTTATTGAGTTGGGACTACAAGATGACCTATTCCACTCCTCCCAGAGTGTGTTCCCCTTCTGTATTTGGCATTCCCCCCTATTGTGGTGAGATGCCAAATTACTTTCAATCATTGTCCCTTCAGGCTTCGAGGAAAGCTTTCCTCTTCGCAAGGTTGAATATTCACCCTTCCTGTGTCACCAGGGGTAGATATTTGAGGATCCCTTTTGCAAATCGAATATGTACAGTGGTACCTCGGGATACGAAATACCCAGGTTACGAAATTTCCGGGATACGAAAAAATCCCATTGGAAATAATTGTTCCGGGTTACGAATGTTGTTTCGGGTTACGAAAAATTTTTTTGGTGCTTTTCGGCGCTTTTTCGCACGAAACGCGGCTTTTCCCCATTAGCGCCTATGGCAATTCGGCTTACGAAGGCTTTTCGGGTTACGAAAGCGGCCGCGGAACGAATTAATTTCGTAACCCGAGGGAGCAGTGTATATGTGAACTATCCCCAGATACTCTCCAACATATTATATTTCTTTGCCCGCTGTATCAAAAACCGAGAGCGAAATTGTTAAAGAAACTAATGGAAATGAATTACTGCTTAACGGATATAACTCTAGTACATCTATTGGAGGATTGTAATGTACAGATTACACGATTGATGGCCAATTTTCTAATGGAGGCAACAAAAATCTGGCACAAACTAAATAATTGTTAGAGTTTAGTGTTAGATGATTTTAAGGATGAAATTTTTTTAAAGTAGTTTAATTTTGTTTTGTATTGTTTGTTGTGTATTGTCTATTGAGATGCCTAATAAAGGTTGATGGATGGATGGAAGAAAATCCCAAAAGCTGATTCCATCTACATCATCAGAGTGTATGTGTGTGTGGGGGGGAGGAGGTATTTAATACATTAAATTATTTGTTAAATGAAATGTTAACTTGTTTTAAAAGAAATCCTGAAATATTAGATATATTACAGAGGCTGAAATTGGTTTCAAACATGTATAGTATTCACAGTTAAGTCCAACTGTGTTCCATCATGCTTGCTTGCAAGTGAATATGCATAGGATTGAAGCAACTATTATTTAACCTTGCAATTCAGTCCTTGAAGCTCTTATTCTAATTAGCTTGCATACAGGCTTGACCCACCTTGTAAAGTATTTCATTGTAATCTGGCCCATTCCGCTATTTGACATCTTATGAGCTATGAACCGTGTACTAATATTAATTATGTCAAATGTGGTTTTTTTATATTAAAGAAAGGCTTAAAGCAGAATGTAAATAGCTTTTCACTTCACGGTGGGTGTAATGAGCAGCAAGCATGGCCCCGAAAGATCAGGAGGGAGAGAGAAGTAGGAAGTCTACAGTATGCTATGTTGTGGAGTCATGTGTGCACATGGAAGGAAGTTTCAGAGTGACTGAGAGAAAGGGGTGGATGGATGGAAAGACAAAAGAGAAATGAGAAGAGAGCCAAGATAAAAGAAAAAAAGTGAGAAGAGAAACAAGGATGGAGGAATTCAACGAAGAGAAACAAAAGGAGAAATGGAAAAGGGAAGACTTGGAAAGATTAGATTATTTTGTAGGTCATATAATGTTCAACACTTTTGCGAAATCTAGTTGAAAACAGTATATATATTTTTAAATTACAGTTACATACAAACCTACATAGATGT
Source organism: Sceloporus undulatus (assembly GCF_019175285.1). Lineage (NCBI taxonomy): Eukaryota > Metazoa > Chordata > Lepidosauria > Squamata > Phrynosomatidae > Sceloporus > Sceloporus undulatus. The sequence continues at coordinate 191,672,466 of NC_056525.1, read as the reverse complement.
CTGTATGCTCTGAATGGAAATTTTAAAAATAAATGTATTTAATTTCCCTCCAATCCCACAAGGAATATAACTGCTTTGGCATTCAATTAATTTGGAGGATTTGAGGTGTTTTTTAATTATTCCAAATAAGGTCCATATTTGGGGATATTGTGGGCAAGTGTTGCAAACTTAGGGCTGTGGCTTCCTTGATTGAGTCTATTTATCTATAATGTGGTCTTCCCCTTTTCCTCTTTTCTTTCATTTTTTCATGGCTCATGTGAGGAGGAGTATAAAATATTGGTAGAATTCAAAGATATAGCCATGTAAGTCTGTAGAATCAGTACATAGAGTGATCTTGTAGTAACGGAAAGAAAGAAGTTGGCAGCATGAGCTTTTGTAGAGTTGTCTCACTTTCATTTCTTTGATTTGTTGCACCTGCACTCATGTTGTGCTTATATGCAGATGCAAAGATGTGCACTTTCTGCCATAAACTGGACTATCCTGGCTTCTTTTTATCTGGTTTTTAGCGCCAGAGCATGGAGTCGGTCTGGATTCTAGCCACTTTCAAGGTGTGTGATGTCTACCCCCACCCCCTTCAAAGCTGCTGGAAACCACTATATTTGTCTCATTGTGTGTTTTGGAACATTGTCCTAACTCTGCATCTTACTGTGACACTGTTATGAACCATATTATTTCTAAAACTAATGAATCCACATCCCCAGGCTGTATGCCTGGGATGGGAGTTTACTGGTCTATTTGAATAGAGACCAGTAATTTGATTGGACCTGGAGCATCACCCCAGGTCTGGGAGACAGTTAGGGGCGGGGCTAAGGCTATTTAAGCCTGCTCCGCCCTCCCTTCTCCCTCTTCCAAGAATTGTTGTTCCAGGAGGAGGAACACTCTACGTTGGCTAAGTTTCCCTTTTCTAAGTTTGGGCTCTAGTTTGCCTTGGGTGGGGAGAGGCAGTTGGGCCCCTGACATTTGTTCAGTAGGCCCTGCTCTGCCCATGGTTCTTTCTGGGCCCCTCTCCCTTCTTGAGGTGGACTACAGCCTGGGGTTTGGAGTTAGGTCTCCTTTCTGTTCCCTGCAGGGCTCCCTTTTTCCTGCTTGCCCCCTTCATTCCCTGTTTGTTTGCTGCTCTGCTCGTGTGTGCCTGTTTTTCCCCCTGCTGGTGCTTGCCTTGTGTGTGCCTGCTCATTTTCTCTCTTTCTGGTGTTTTTTGCTCCGTTTGTGTGTGCATGCTCCTTTCCCTGCCTCCTTATCTCTGCATTCCCTGTGGGCAACAAACAGTTTAGAGCTTCAATGCTGGTTATTGTCCCTATTTGGGTCTGTGGTGCCTCTGTCTGGGTTCCTATTTGGGTCCCTTACCTGTTGCTCTGCTGTGCTGGGTGGGTCTTTTCCAGTGGGCTTTCAAGGCACAGCTTCCTATTTTCCCTCCTTTTCCCTCTCTCTCATTCTGCAGAGGTCTGGTTAATAATTTACCTGCCTGGTAGCTTTATTTTGCTACACTGCAGCTCTCCATCCAAAGTTTGCAGCTTTTCCCTGGTAGCTCAGTGGTTAACTAGGCCTCTATTCAGTTTAAGGGGTTGTTGGTTCAAGGCTGGTTTGGGTTTTAGATTGATTTTAAAAACAATTATTTTCCTTCTGGTGTTCATAGCTTTATTTCTTTTTCAAAGGGGCCAAGCTTCATTGCGCCCCCTGGGGGCCTGGGAGTTCATTACAGTCTGTTAATTTTGACTAAAGCCCCAAGTAGGTCACACTCTCTCAGCTTCTTTGGCCCAACTATACACTGATATTTATTACAGTGGTGTTATTGATTCTTAGATATTATTTCTTAAGTTTTAAGTTATATTTGACCCTATTATTAATTCTTAAATATGGGTCCTAAGAAAGGTATTTCTAACAAAAAAGGAAAAGGCCCAGCTAAACGGCCAACCAAACGGCCTCAGATAGCTATTTCATCGTCATCGGATGATGACAGTGAAGTTCCCTGGGAAGAGGCTATTGCCAGGGCAAAGTCTCTAGAACAGGCTCTTTTACAGCGCAGCTCTCGGACCCCTTCCTTGTGAAAGTCCACTAGGATTTCTAAACAACGACAGGCTTACAATGAAGTTTGTTGTCGTCTATCTGCTCTAGAACAGCTGCATGCTCAATCTGAGTCTCCGCTTACCCCTGAAGAGTCCAATGAGGTAAATGCTGGTCCTTCACTTCAAGATGCGGCTCAGCCAAAGTTGGCTCAACAATCTGGACCAGTTTCACAAGGTGATGTCTCTAACTTAAACACTTCCTATTCTCAGATTACTTGGCCTTGGGGTTTTAACACACCTAATTTAGGAGAACCTTTTGCCCCTAAGGTGGGTGGACAGTTAGGTCCATTGGCCACAAATTTAGCGATTGGCTCTCCATCCCAGCCTTACGCTGATCCTATGTTGTGGTTCAACAATCCCTGGACTAGAACAGATCCACTAGTTATGAGACCTTCAGCGTCTGGGTGTTATTCAGCTGCTTCTGGGTCATCTATCCCATTTGGTGGTGTTGACTTGCCACTAGATGATCATTTGGCTCAGTCAACCAAAGAAAAAATTCTCAGAGGAGAATATGTAGATGTGTTTTCTCTTCTAAATCATGAACTTGATAAAATTGATACAGACAAACTTGATGAAAAAGAAAGGGAAGAGCTGAAAAAGAAACGGATTGTCAGAAATTGGTCTAATTGGCTGTCAGGTATGTTTATTTACGCTGGCTTCATTGCCAGGTCTCAACCAATGCGAGCTTCATCATTGTTTCAATACATGGATATCATCCATAGAGCCTATGTTGATTTTGCTGGTCCGGCTTGGCTTCTCTATGACAAGGCTTTTCGCATGAGGGCTGCTATACTGTATACCCCTCATTGCGTTGGGACATGATGCATCCACAGTTGTGGATGCAACTCATGACTCCATCCAGGCCAATTCAGGGAGAACGGTCTCATAGCGGCCATCTTATTCAGAAGACAGGTCATTCTGGCTCCTTTCGTCCCCAAAATACCACTGGTCAAACAAACAAATTGGTGTGCTGGGAGTTTGGATCCCAGGGTTTTTGCTCTCGAAAACTATGCAAGTTCAGACATGACTGTTCCATCTGCGGAGCTAATCACTCTTTCTGAAACTGCCCCAAAGCTAAAGGGTCTCAGGTCAACCAGCGAGACCAACAGGGTGGAAAAAAGTCATCAGCTACAACCTCTTCTTTTCCAAAAGGGACCTAGCCCTATAAACCTAGAGAGCTTGCTCCAGTATTTGGGGGCTTACCCTAATCGTCAGGCTGCCAGTTATTTGCAGGCAGGTTTTACTGAGGGTTTTCGTATCCCCTTTTGTGGTGTTCGGCGCCCATTTATGGCCAAAAACTTACAATCAGTTAATGGTTTACAACATGTTGTTAGACTTAAAATTCAAAATGAAGTTAAAGAAGGGAGGGTTTTGGGGCCCTTTCAACACCCACCTTTTCCCAACTTAAGGGTCTCTGCATTGGGAATAGTTCCAAAGCGGGCCACTGGAGAATTCAGGTTGATTCATCATCTCTCCTACCCCAGGGTTGAGTTGCTGAATGATTCAATCCCTGCAGACCTGTGTTCAGTTAAATATACATCTTTTGATCAGGCTGTTAAGTTAATCCGTAAATTTGGCATTGGGGCCGAGTTGGCAAAATGTGACATTAAGTCTGCATTTCGCTTACTCCCAATACATCCTGGAGATTTTGAGCTGCTAGGTTTTTATTTTGAGGGTGGTTATTATATTGACAGGGCTCTCCCCATGGGCTGCTCGGTTTCATGCGCAGCTTTTGAAACCTTCAGCACATTTTTGGAATGGGCCATTAGGTCCAAATCTGGTCAACAGGGAATAGTACATTACCTTGATGACTTTTTGTTTATTGGAATTTATCAGACTGGTCAATGTTCAGCTTTATTGTCTCAATTTATTTCCCTGTCTGATGAACTGGGTGTACCTTTGGCGCCCGATAAGACGGAGGGCCCCTCCTATAGTTTAACCTTTTTGGGCATTGAGATTGACACTGTCAGTCAATTTTGCAGACTTCCTGAAAACAAGCTTATTAAGCTTAGGCTTCGGTTATGCCAATTTATTTCTTTAAAAAAGGCCACACTTCAAGAATTACAAGAAATTATTGGCCATTTAAATTTTGCTTGTAAAGTGGTAGCGCCAGGCCATGCCTTTTTACGACGCTTGTGCGATGCTACTAGGGGTTTAAAATTGCCTCATCACAGGCTGAGGGTATCTAAAGAAATCAAAGAAGACTTGGAAGTTTGGCTATCCTTTTTGACTGACTTTAACGGTGTTTCCTTTTGGAGGGAAGAGAAAAAGCTACAAGATGCACTACAAGTGGCCTCTGATGCAGCAGGTTCTTGTGGGTTTGGCGTCTACTTTCAGGGGCGGTGGTGTGCTCAAACTTGGCCCGATGCTTGGATTGCCTCTGGCATTACCTCTGACCTCACTTTTTTAGAATTTTTTCCTATTGTAGTCGCAACCACAATTTGGGCCAAAGAATTGTCAAATTCTTCTGTTCAGTTCTGGTGCGACAACCTGTCAACAGTTCATGTCATAAACTCTTTAACATCCAGATCCCCGAGGGTTATGGGGCTGGTTTGGGCTTTCACATTACAGTGCTTAAAGTTTAATATACTGTTCACAGCTCACCATATTCCCGGATTAGTTAATGAGAAAGCTGACGCCCTTTCTCGTGCACAGATGGAGCGGTTCAGACTTCTGGCTCCAAACGCTGCTGCGTCACCAGATCCAATGCCGCCAGACCTTTGGAGTCTTGGCATCACAAGGTGATAACGGGCAATTGGCATGTCTTTAGCTTCAAGTACCAAAAAGAGCTATATTAGAGCCATTGAAGAATTTTTGGTTTTTCGCAGAAGTCAAAAGCTAGTCGAGGAGCTGCTGGTACCGTGTTCTCATATTCTTCAGTTCTGTGTTTACCTCCACAACAAAGGACTTAAGTCATGCTCCATTAGGTCCAAATTATCTGCTCTTGCCTTTTGGTCAAAGGTTCAGGGCCTGACTGATCACACTACTGATTTTCGAATAGCTAAAATGTTAGAAGGTTGGTCCCGAGAGAGCTGCACTACAACGGATGCACGCACTCCTCTATCCCCCACTATCCTTAAGGGGCTAAACACTGTTTGGTCCTCTTTGTGCAACTCTCATTATGAGGTGTTGCTCTTCCAGGCTGCTGCCTTAACCGCCTTTTTTGGTGCTTTAAGGGTCTCTGAATTAGTGCCAACGTCCAGACATGATAAATCTGGCAGGGCGTTGCGCTTTCAAGATATCCAATTTAATCAAAATGGCTTTTCACTTACTATCCGATTTTCCAAGACTGATCAATTGGGTAGGGGATCTAAAATTTTGCTGGGCCAATGCAGTGATCATTCTCTTTGCCCAGTTCTCGCCCTCAGATTATTTCTAGATGCTGGGGTTCTCATCCTGGCCCCCTTTTTTGTCATCAAGATAGGTCTCCCCTTACTAAATTTAAATTTTGGTCCATTACTTCCAAGGCACTAGATCACCTAGGACTCCAGGGACTTAAATTTGGGACACACTCCTTTAGGATTGGGGTGGCATCCACAGCAGCGATGATTGGTTTTCAGCCACAAGCCATTCAAAAGCTAGGTCGGTGGAGTTCTGATACCTATCGCAGATACGTTAGACCTATTCAATTCTAATTGTTTTTTTGTCTTGTTTCAGACTCTACTTTAGATCTGATCCTAACCAACAAGGATGACTTGGTTAATGGGGTGCAAGTGGTGGGATCATTAGGTGGAAGTGACCATGTTCTCCTGGAGTTTGTAATACAGTGGAAAGGAGAAGCCAGGCATAGTCAGACACGCATCCTAGACTTTAGGAGAGCGGATTTCAGTAAACTTAGAGAAGTATTGAGGGCAATTCCATGGTCAGAAATACTAAAAGATAAAGGAGTTCAGGACGGATGGGACTTTCTCAAAAGGGATATACTGAAGGCACAATTTCAAACAGTTCCAGTGAGAAAGAAAAACGGGAGGTGTCTCAAGAAACCAGGATGGATGACTAAGGAACTTTAAACTGAGCTAAGTTTGAAACGGAACATGTATAAGAAATGGAAAAAGGGGGAAATCACAAAAAAGGAATTCAAAGAAATAGCAGGCATGTGTAGGGGTTAAGTCAGAAAAGCTAAAGCACAGAATGAACTCAGGCTTGCTAGAGAGGTTAAGAACAATAAAAAGGGCTTTTTTGGATATGTCCGCAGCAAAAGGAAGAAGAAGGAAACGGTAGGGCCACTGCATGGAGAAGATGGCAAAATGCTAACAGAAGACAGAGAAAAGGCAGAATTACTCAACACCTTCTTTGCCTCAGTCTTCTCAGAAAAGGCAAAGGGTGCTCAACCTGAGGATAATGGAGCAGAGGACAGGATAGGGGTATTTCAGTACAGAATAAGTAAAGAGATGGTAGAGGAACACCTTATTAATCTAAATGAATTTAAGTCTCTGGGACCAGATGAACTCCATCCAAGGGTATTAAAAGAACTGGCAAATGTAATATCGGAGCCATTGGCAATAATCTTTGAAAACTCCTGCAAAACAGGAGAGATCCCAGCAGACTGGCGGAGGGCAAACGTTGTCCCCATCTTCAAAAAGGGGAAAAAAGAGGATCCCAACAATTATCATCCAGTTAGTCTGACATTAATACCAGGAAAGATTCTGGAGCAGATCATTAAACAGAGAGTCTGTGAACATCTAGAAGGCAATGCCATAATCACAAAAAGTCAACATGGGTTTCAGAGAAACAAGTCATGCCAGACAAACCTGATCTCTTTCTTTGATAAAATTACCAGCTTGTTAGATGAAGGGAATGCTGTGGATATAGTATATCTTGATTTCAGTAAGGCCTTTGACAAAGTTCCCCATGACATTCTTGCAAACAAGCTTGTAAAATGTGGGCTAGACAAAGGAACTGTTAAATGGATCTGTAATTGGTTGACCGGCCAAACCCAAAGGGTGCTCAACAATGGCTCCTTTTCATCCTGGAGAAAAGTGACCAGTGGGGTCCCACAGGGCTCTGTCCTGGGCCCAGTGCTATTTAACATCTTTGTCAATGACCTGGATGACAGAATTGGAAGCATAATTATCAAATTTGCAGATGATACCAAATTAGGGGGAATAGCTAATACCCCAGAGGACAGGATCAAGATTCAAAATGACCTGAATAGACTAGAAAGCTGGGCCAAAGCTAACAAAATGAAATTCAACACGGAGAAATGTAAGGTATTGCACTTAGGGCGGAAAAATAAAATGCACAGATATAGGATGGGTGACACCTGGCTGAAGGAAACTACGTGTGAAAGGGATCTAGGAGTCCAAGTAGACCACAAGTTGAACATGAGTGAACAGTGTGATGCGGCAGCTAAAAAGACCAATGCTATTTTAGGCTGCATCAATAGAAGTATAGTGTCTAGATCAAGAGAAGTAATAGTGCCACTGTATTCTGCTCTGGTCAGGCCCCACCTAGAATATTGTGTCCAGTTCTGGGCGCCACAATTCAGAAAGGACATTGAGAAACTGGAGCGTGTCCAAAGGAGAGCGACAAAAATGGTGAAAGGTCTGGAAACCATGCCCTATGAGGAACGACTTAGGGAGCTGGGGATGTTTAGCCTGGAGAAAAGAAGGTTGAGAGGTGATATGATCGCCCTGTTTAAATATTTGAAGGGATGTCATATTGAAGAGGGAGCAAGCTTGTTTTCTGCTGCTCCAGAGAACAGGACCCGGAACAATGGATGCAAGCTGCAGGAAAAGAGATTCCACCTGAACATTAGGAGGAACTTCCTGACAGTTAGGGCTGTTCGACAATGGAATGCACTCCCTCGGAGGGTGATAGAGTCTCCTTCCTTGGAGGTCTTTAAACAGAGGCTGGATGGCCATCTGTCAGGGATGCTTTGATTTGGATTTCCTGCATGGCAGGGGGTTGGACTGGATGGCCCTAGTGGTCTCTTCCAACTCTACGATTCTATGATTCTAGCCTATGGCCGAGCCGACTGCGGGTGTTGATCTGTGGCCAAAGCTTCAAGTATTGGGCTGCTCGCCATGCCAGACGTGGACCCTTCAGATGTCACCTGGGCCTGGCCAAGACATCATTGATTGAATGGTTGGGCAAGCATGGCCTGAGATGGCACGGCTTGATGCCCCTTCTGTTTGGGGAGTGCCATCGGCCTCCGCCTCATATTCTACTCATTCACCTTGGTGGTAATGATTTGGGACTTCTTCAAGACAAGGCCCTTATCTTACAAGTTATTTGAGACTTTCGATCCATTTTGGATCGTTGGCCTTCTGTTCAAATTGTTTGGTCGGCCATGGTGCCTCGTAAAGTTTGGGGTGGTGGCGGTGATCCTTGTTTACTTAATAGGGCTCGCCGTAGAGCTAATAACGAGATTCACAATGCCCTGGATCGTGGGTTGGGCCACTACATAGCTCATCCAGCTATGGTTTTACAACACCCAGAGTTATATAGGCCTGATGGCATTCATTTAAGTGATGCCGGCAATAATATATTTTTTGAAGATTTGCAAAAGGGGTTGCAGGCTTGTTTAGCCAGCCTGGTGGGGGATAGGGGCTAAGCCGATGCTTGCCCCTATCTGTGGTGGTTATGGGGGAGATGTAATTGTCTGGTGAACACCTATGGCACCCACTTGGGGTGAAGGTTAGGCCTCTTGGACTTCTTCTTAGGTCTTGCGAGTAAGGAGAGAGAAAAAGAGACCTTCCTTGGGGCTGACCTGGGATATAATCCTCAGTCAAGTCTGGCGAGTTGACTGTGGAAATCTCAGGCTGGCATTCCATATGCAAGCTGGCCGGGGAGCAACCCAGTCATTGGGTTATCCTCGGAGCTCAGGTGTTTCGCCCAGGGAAAGCTGAGGAGGTGGCATGAGGGATAGACCACCTGCCACAGCTACTCCCACATCAGGTTGCTCCCCTCTAGTTTGCAAGTATTCAAAAACAGTTATAAATAGTTAATTCCTTAAATAAAGTGGCCCTATTTCAACCCACATTTGTGTCTGGTCTCGTTATTTCAAGTTAGACAGTAATCTGATCAAATCATGTCCATTATTCCTCCTTGGTCATGTGAGCTCTTGGAGACAAAGAGTTGTAAACTCCAGGAAAAGAAATTTAAAAGATGTAGGCGGTCCGCCGCCGCCGCCATTTGCTCCGCGCGGGAGCCGCAGCAGCCAAACCGCGCGGCTCCCGCGCGGAGCAAAAAAGAAGCTCCATTTCGGAGCTTCTTTTTGCGGCGTCTCAATGACGTCGCGAGGCGCCTGGCGCGGACTCGCGACGTCATAGGCGCCGCGACACGTCTGGACGCTGTGCGTCCAGTACGTAAAGATGGCGGCGCCCATGTAGAAGGGGTGCCGCCATCTTGTACGTATACAATACGTACTAGGGTTAGGGGGGTGCGGAAGCACCGCCCCTTCCTAACCCTAGTACGTATTGTATACGTACTAAATGGCGGTGTGTATCCCGCCGTACTTTTCTTTATGATCAACATGGCTACCCTGGATATGGTTTCTAGTCTGATATAATTCAAGGCAGGGTTTGTGTGTTTCTATAAGATAATGTTAAGCTTTGAAAGAAAACTAAACACCAGACTGGCAATGCAATTGATGTGATGGAAAACAAGTTTTACTATGTTCAATCAGTCTTCCACTCTAGTATCAATTTTAAAATGTAGCTTTTCTGAGAGCACCTGCATAATTTCTAAAGGGGAGAAAAAAATCACATAAAATGCAAAAATTAAAGCAAACAAAACACCATACAAAGTTCTGGCTTCTTCAACAATCAGTTAACATATAGATTTAAAACAAAACCAAACACTGCAGTATTGACTGTCTCTTTTTTGTTTTATTCCTTGTGTTGAGAACATTATCCAAGCCATTTTTCTTCTAATAGAAACATAGCACTGAACTGCATATTTACAGTGAAGTTATATGCAATTACTAAAGTGTCTCATTTTGAGCCTTTTGAAATTGAATTGTATGGCAGAAGTTACTGAACAAAATAGCTTACAAAATCCAACTGCACTAAAGGAGTGAAAAATCCTGATTCTAAATGATTCATGTACTGTGATATAAGAACTAAACTAAATGTGCCAATGAGCATATTTTTAAGTTCATCACACATGATTGTCTTTTAAAATGCAAATAACATGGAATTGGGAACTTATGGAGTTTAGAAAGAGAATTTCTTGGCCTTTCAGAGTCTTGACAAACTCAACGCACTGCCCAAACTATTTGCATTGGTAGAAAGCTCCTGGTGCAAAAGGTAGATTCATTCAAATACAAGCAGCAGCACTGGAGGGGGGATGTTGTTGGAACCACGGAAAATAATAATAATAATAATAATAATAATAATAATAATAATAATAATAATTTTTATTTATAGACCGCTATTCCGCAATGATCATAGCGGTGTACATTAAAATTGCAAAACAATACAAAAAATTGCAAGGCCCCTCTCCCCCTCAAGATGGTGGTTGGAGGAGGGCTCTTTGTCTTCCAGGCCTGGCCTCTCCCCCTCAAGATGGTGGTTGGAGGAGGGCTCTTTGTCGTCCAGGCCTGGCCTCTCTCCCCCTCAAGATGGTGGTTGGAGCAGGGCTCTTTGTCTTCCAGGCCAGGCCTCTCTCCCCCTCAAGATGGTGGTTGGAATTTTCATTCCCAAAACCTTTAAGTACTAAGCCTAATTCCCCTTCCATGACTATTATTTGCAGTGTTCATACATATTAAAAACAAAATGTCATTTCCTGTTGTTAACTGCCCCCAAGTCCATTTCAACCCATGGTGACCCTGTGGATGAGACATCTCCAAGAACCCCTGTCCTCCACTGCTCTCCTTTGTTCCTGCAAACTCATACCTGTGACTTCCCTGATAGACCCCATCCATCTAGTATGTGGCCTTCCTCTCTTTCTGCTTCACTTCAACTTTGCTGGCATTATTGTTTTCCCCCCCCAATGAGTTATGTCTTCTTGTGATGTGGATGAAGTACAACAGCCTCAGTTTTGCCATCTTGGCTTCCAGGGAGATTTCTGGCTTGATCTCCTCTAGGACCCATTTGTTTGTCATTTTGGCTTTCCACGGGATATTTTCCAGCACCACATCTCTAATGAATGGCTATTCTTCCTATCTTCTTTCTTAACTGTCCAGCTCTCACATGGTAATAGGGAGTACAATTATGATTCTAACTTTTGTGTTCAGTTGTATTGTTAAAGAAATCAATATTAATAAACCAATTTAAATGATGGGTTCTTGAACAGAACAGCAAACAAGCAAAGAAGACCTAGGCGGGTTATAGACCGCCGCTTTGAGGCGGTCTGCTGCCACCGCCGTTTGCTCCGTAAGGGAGCCGCCGCAGCCACACCGCGCGGCTCCCTTGCGGAGCAAAAAAGAAGCTCCAAAATGGAGCTTCTTTAAGCGGTGCCTCTATGACGTCGCGAGGCGCCAGGGGCGGACTTGTGACATCATAGATGCTGCAACATGTGCGGACGCACAGTGTCCAATATGTAAACTTGGCGGCCCCCATGTGGAAGGGCCGACGCCATATTGTACGTATGGAATATGTACTAGGGTTAGGGGGGTGCGGAAGCACCACCCCTTCCTAACCCTAATACGTATTCCATACATATTTTTTGGCGGTTTGTAACCCGCCCTAGTTTAGTAAAGAAAACAATTTATTTTGCTAGCAAGATCTCAGTTTAGGATTTGGATCCTAATTAACCCCTGAGATAAAGAATAAAAGTAAAGTCCTCCTTTTTATAGACATCTTAACAAAGACATTCTGTGACACAATTCTATTGGATGTAAACAGTTTTAAACATACAAAAATTAATTCAGTCTGGACAAAGAATTCTGAATACATCAAAATCTCATTACTTATGCATTAGCAACCTATGCCACATTCCAAGCTTTTCTCTTATCAAAGGCCTCTCACCAAATAATATGCATCAACCCTGGCCTTGCACTCAGTAGTATACACATTTCATGCAAACCCTTTATCGACATAAATTATAATAAAAATATAATAAATAACCAAATAACCCATCAAGTTGCAAAGTTACACTGGAGTTGCCACTGAAATTGGCTATGGAAAAAACCTAATGTTGTTCTGAGCTTGTTTTTTGACCAATTCTAATGAGCTGTTTGTGGAATAATCATAGCTATGCTGCACACTGACCTCTCTTGCATCCTGCAGTCACATGATTCTCTACTGTCCAGAAACTTAACCATAGTCATCCTCAGTTGGAAAACTTTTCTGTATAAATAAGACCTTGTCTGCATCAGTAAAATGCAATGTCTCGAGCCCACCATTCCCCTAGCAGGGAGACCAGACAGTGCATGGCCCAAAGCCCAGTTTTGGTGCAAGCAGACCAGGCAAAAGTTGGTCTGCTTATCACCAGAACCAGGTTTTACCTGTTTATGTTTTTACTTCTCTGACAGCGTCATCCTAGATATGCCTACTTATAAGTTAACCCCACTGAGTTCAATAGGATTTCAGACCCAGTTAAGTACACATAGTATGGCATCCTTCATTAGCCAATGATAAAAACATTTCAAAGTTGTATGCTTGCTTTCCTCTTTCCTCAAACCTACATGGGTGATCTCTCTCAGCAAGTATTACACAAGACAGGCTGTGGTGAATGTATTAAAAGCTGATTCAGTTAATTCTGTAACACAGCACTGTGGTTTCCTTTCCATGTTTTAAATGTGTGCCAGTTCATCTTTGCCTTTCATCAGAAACAGTTGGCATACTCTGAGGTCTTTACTTTTACCTCATGAGCTTTCTCACAAGGAGATTGGTGTTAGCCAATATTGATGCATAAAACATTTATATGAAGACAAAGGTAGAAGCATTGACATTGATTATAGGAGTTGTGTGGCAACAGAAAAGCAGTGAAGTAATTAATATAGTTGTTGTACTTTAAACAGTTGGGGCAAACACAAATAGTCTTCAAGGCCCATCTGAGACCTTGTTCTGTAGAAAGGCAATACTGGAATAATCTAAACCATTAGGCAGGGTTGTTTGTAGGGTATAGGTTCAAATAGTTCAATGGTCTTGAGGAAAGTTAAACCTGAGCTTTCTTTTACCAGAATGGATGAACAGGTGCAAGATAGTATCTGGTCAAGCAAACAGATTACAAGATCTGAGAATAAAAGAAGCAGGAGACTGTCAAATAAAGAACAGTGAACAAGGCAGGGGTTGCAACACTGGTACATGTAGCAAAAAACAAATGCAAACATGATTTCTACTTTCAGTAGAGTAGAAAAGCAGCAAACAAGATTCAGAACAAGGACCAAGGATAAATGTGAGATGTTGGGGCAATGCTTACTCTGTGTGGTTCACTGAGCCATAATCAGAACACAGAGAGAAGCTATCTCTGAAGGGGGGCTTGCAGTCATTCAGAAGATTCTACCTATCACTGGAATACAATTTGGATATAATTGCAGTTGCAATTAGGTTGGAATAATGCAAAATTTCAGATGATTCCCCCCCCCCCCAAGAAAATGTGTGACCAACCTATACCAAGTGCATCCTTACCAGACAAAGTCTTCAACAAAGAGAAGAATCACATCCTAAAGTTTTCTGTATTGCTTATTTTTCTTATACTTCTTAGGTATTCTTGGCCTTTAAAAGAGGTTTCTTGGTGGCTTCCCATGCATGAGTGGTGGAGATGATGATGATGATGATGATGATGATGATGATGATGAGACACAAACTGAAATTGTAGGCATGTGAGATTATAATCACATAATCAAAAATATAATCTATATACCACTTGATTTACAATAATACTCTAGAAAAATTTACTCAGTGATAAAAGAGACGAGAAATATATATGAAACGACCCTATTAAAATTCCATCTTTCAATTGGAAAGCCCATCCAAAGTGTGGATCTAGTGGACCTATTCCTCTTTCTGGTTATTTAGAGTCCCTTATCTGCCTTGCAGCTTGCAGATTCCAATTAACTCTTCAGCACACCTTTGATTAAAATAGTAAGCAGCACAGTCAATTCACCAAGAAACATGCATTTAAGGGCTTGAAAGGTAAAGAGAGATAAAGAAAAATGGAAGGAGGAAAAATGAATACAAATCTAAATTTTGTCTTCCCCAGAAGTGCAGTGAAAGATTCTTCTTTCAAGAAAGTGGTATTAGGATAAGTATTATTATTGCACTGCTGAAAGATTAGTTTCCTGTATAGAAGCTGATTGCTTCCCTGATTTCATTGCAGCTTCTGCAGCTAGTCAAACATGAGAAAAGAGCTGAAGCTGTCATGTATATCATGATGGGTTTGCTTAAAAACATGACTCAACCCTAGTTATTTACAGCTGTTTTTGGCAAGATAATATGCACTTGCTAATTCTCATGGTGGAGAATGGACTTTTTTATAATGACTGATAATAGCACCTAGTTCAACAAAAAGTGTAACTTGGACAGTGTTATTAACAAAAATCATAAGATCCATTAGAAGTGCATACCATTGCTCATTGTTTCATTCCCTGAACTACCACTACAGTGGTTATCTTAATTCAAAGTCATTTTGATGCTTGCATGTTATCTATTTTAAATAATCTTAGGTAAGTCAAATGGGGCTTTGAACTTTGGTTCCATGCTAAAGCAGCCATTTACAAGCAGTTTTTTAGAGTTCTTTTAGTACAACATTTGTTTTATCATTATCTCGACAATTAGTGATGTGTTCTTGGAGATGTCTCTGATAAGTTTATGAATGATGATGAGATTTAAAGCATTAGAAAGGCATAAATAAAATAATCTGAGAGATACTAAATTCAAATATGCCAGAGCTGAAAGCCACTGTGTTGTCCTCTAAACTGTCAATATTACAGTAATTTATCTCCATAGTAATACATGAATACTAATATGCATCATTAATAGGATTGCCTATGATTCCAGCATGTTGTCATCAGTCTCAGTGTCATTTCTGTATTAAATGGTTCCAGCTGTAAGATGTTTGCATGTTCCTTTTTCACTAGGGGTGCTGAGAGACCAACTCTTGAGACTCATGGACCATTTCACCCAGCTTGAAACCAATGCAGCATGTTCTTAGTTTCTGAATGAACTTGTGTGGAACCTAAAACCACAGACACTTTCTGGAATGCAACACAGATACGAACTTTGGCCTGTTACAGACAGCCAAAATAAAGCTGCTTCGAGTCACTTTGGAAGTATGGTATTTCAATGATGCATGAGTCCTAAGAGTCTGGAAGCTTCACCAAAGCTGCACTCCAGTCCTTAGGACTGGAGCGTGGCTTTGGTGCGGCCTTTGGACTCTTAGGGCGCATGTATCATTGAAATACCATACCTCCAAAGTGACTTGAAGAAGCTTTATTTTGGCTGTCTGTAACAGGCCTTAGTTTCCCTCACTCTCTGACAGTAGACACCTATAAATTGACCCAACATGGATCATAATAGACCAATTCAAACCACATCTGCTCTATAATAAAAACTGGGCAGTTTTCTGTTGTCACAGAAAGTTTCAAAGAACACAGAAGTTATGAGAAAGAAACATTTTTGATTTACTTTCAAGCTTATACAACTTGCAATTCCCAACATCTCAAACATATTCCAGAAGCAATCAGAGAGAGAATGGGAGGGAGAGAGAGAGAGAGAGAGAGAGGGGTATAGATACAGATGCTGCCTGATTCTTTTTGTGTTGATTGGCTTTTCACTGGGCATATCTGTGGAGAAAGAGAGGCAAGCCACAATTCCCCACAAGGACATTTTGAGAGAAGTTCTGAAAACTTTTTAAGATCTCAGAAGGTAATTTTTGCCAAATGTTCTATGACTAATATTCTCTATTATTTGTTTATAGGGATAGCCCCCATTCCTCAAATGGCACTAGATGGTGTAAAACACAGGAATGACTGAGCAAGATGAAGAGGCTGCAAAAACAGAGTGTGAGAGACTCTAAAGGGTTGGCTGGCTGGCTGGCTGGCTGGCTGGCTGGCTGGGTGGGTGGGTTGGTTGGTTGGTTGGTTGGGAGAAAACAACACAACTCCCATGGGTAATGGCAAGCCTTACTACTGAAAACATGCTGAAGATTTTTTCTCCTTCTATAGAAATCCAGTGACTTGGCCCTCTTACTTTCTCTGTCCTTGCATAGCTCTGGTGCCCTTTCATTCTACACAGTTATAGCACTAGTATTCCACTTTAACTGCAATGCCAACATCCTATGGAATCCTGGGGTCTGTAGTTCAGTAACAAACTAGAGCTCTCTGGTTGTGAATCCTAAATACCCCTGCCTAAAATGCAAATCCTAGGATTCCATAGGATGTTGCTATGACAGCTAAAATGGAATTCTAGTGATGTAACTGTGTACAGTGATAGGCCGTTGATATAGCTCTCCATGAATACTAGACCATGTGGGTTTTGATAGCATAAGTAATTTTTCACTTCAGGAAAGATCACTGGGACAGTGACCTGATATAGTCTTCTACTGTCTGAATATATGAATAAGATCTACAATCATCTTAACTAATTTAATTTATCTACATCAACATGGAATGAGGTCATTTTTCAAATAGTAATGCCCTGTGTGAAGAGCTGAACATTAAGCAACTTGAATGTCAAAATATGTATTAGCTTTTTATGTCTCTCAACAAATGGGAAATTTCACAACCATTCTTCATCAGAAAAAGCAATCTCAATGAATTTCAGAGGACAAAATGGAACAACACCTTTAATCAGTAAAATATTTTATTTACCTGATCATGTGGTCAGTAAGCTGACATTTGTAGAGGGCAAATCACAGGGCTTCCCCATTGACAATTAAATGCATACGTTTCATGTAGATGTAAAATCAATCAATAATGCCACGACAGCCAAAAAATATCTCACCTTAGATGTGTTTATCTAATAATATGTGATTTTTAACAACTCTGGCTCACATTCTGTTGAGCAGTTATGAATGTATAAGGGAGATTTATACATTCATAAATGTTCAGTATTCATATTCATGATTGTGGTTCTTGGAGGAGGGGTAGTATTCACCAGCAACAAGCAGAAACAGAAGCCCTGTCACAACTCCTTGTCACACCACATATTGCTGTGGGGAGGGGACATCTTTTGTGCCCTAATTGGCAGCAGAACAGACCTCCATCACTTTGTGTAGCTGCTGGCTGTAAATGTAGGTTTGGGGAGTCAGGGCAGAAAATGATACATAGAGGCTGACAGACCACCCCTAAGAGGAATCTCTGTGCCACCCCTGAAAGCTCTGGGTTGGGGACGCGGCAACCACATGCCACACCTCCAACCCAGTAGTTCCATGGCACAAAAAGAAGCCACAAAAAGTGGCTCTTTTTTTCACCGTGGAAAGGGTGTACTAGTTGCTACCGCCATGGCTTTTCCGTGGCTCTTTGGCACAGCATGTGTAAATGCTGCATCAAAACATGGTGTAATGCCTCTCACAGTGCGGTGAGGTGCACAGCATCACACTGGCATGGGGGCAGAGTCAGGGAGTGTGGCTTGTGGTCTATACCCCCCTGCCCCAATGCCGGCATTTATGGCCCATCTGTTTAGGCCCTAAGTTGTGTATTTGTAACTATAGCTGTGAAATAGGATGTGAAATAGGATCTCAGTCTCTGATTTAGGTTATTTAGACAATGACCTGTTGGAGCAACAAGAGATGCTATGTTTAAAGCAAGTGAGAGAATGTTGTAGCTCTCCAGCTGTTGTTCTTGCTGTCATAATTCACTCTCTGGAAGCTGTGGAATCTGATGTTTAGGAACTGGATTGGAGTTTCTGGCTCCAAATGATGCCTCCATCTCCAAACTTAAGGAACCTAGTGGCTGGAGCAACTGAAGGGCTCTCTCCTCAGCATGACTTAATATATGTTGAAGAGACACCCTCATTCTAGGAAGTCAAGCAAAAAGAGAAAGATAAATGTCTCAAGAATCTGTAGCTGTTACATAGGAGTTTCTGACTCATCAAGAACCTAGAGTCCCAAGGCAGCCACCTATAAATCTCCCAGCAGCTCCTGGGAATCCTCATTGTTCACTTAGCCATGTGAACATTCATTATTCCTTTTACATTGCTCCTCACACTTAATTCTCTCCCAGTTCAAGAATATTTTCTTACTTTTGTTATTTTTAAAATCATTCTCCTTCCAGAGCACAATCAGGATTTTTGATTTCTCTCTTTCTTTTCACAATAAAATGGATTTCACATAAAGCTGTTCACAATCTACTTGCAACTGAGAGTGAAATTAAACAGTGCACATGTTTAGGAATGATGCCCCCTTAGAGGGTAAAATAATTGTTTGTCCGAGCACATGCTTTCTCTCACCTCTGTATCTTGCATTCCAGCTTGCTTTGGTTTTGTTGTTGGCCACTGGAAGGTACACAGAGGTAGATGCTGAAGTATGCATCTGTAAGGAAATCCTGTTTCCCATGAGGGGAAAACATGCTAGTTGCTGGGAAGATGCCAACACATTAATGTTTACTTTAATCCTGATTTGTGTAGGGTAAGTAGGATTGGTTCTAATTAGAACTTTACATGCTTTGTATTTTTAAAAGTCTTCTTCCAAAATTATGAGGAAGCAGCACCACACAATTGCCTCTTAGTTGTCTGGGTTTCCCAAATTTGAATACATTGATCTATAATCATGAATACTTCTTCACAATTTGGGACTCTGATCATACATGTATCCCAGTAATTATCAAGGAATGCTGCTATGTAAAGGCTTTCCCTCACACCAAGGCATAGGAGGCAGGGTGAGGCTAGGATCAGATGCATGACTGAAAGAGCTCAGCCAGTGGCCATTTCCTGCTCTCCGCTTTATGTTAATGTGTGGTGTCCTATATTAATATAATAACATAATATAATATACAGTCCGCCCGCGCCATGCACGGGCTTAACATCCAAGTATTTGAGTTCACACAGTCAGCAGGCCTGGAGGGACTAAATGGTGTATGCACCACATGCTGCACCACATGCACAAAATGGTGCTGCACCACATGAACAACATCACGTGCAGAACCGTGCTGCCATTTGAATCAATGGGACTTGAGGTCCCGTGTTTTATTAAAGTTTTATTATTTGTATTATGCTGCCTCTCTGCATTTGTTGTTATTAATAGATTGTAATAGACTATATTTTAAATTGTGAGAAGTTTAATTCCTTTTGGGGAGGGGTAAGATGTATTATTATGAACTGTTTATTATATGTTGTATTGGTTTTGTTTTAATGTGTAAGCCGCTTTGATTGCTATTATAGTGGAAAAGCAGGATACAAATAAAAGTTTATTTTTATTTTATTTATTTTTATATATGAAGGGGGAAGGGGAGTTTGGAATGGATCCCCCACGGATAGAAAGGGACCACTGTAATATAATATAATAATAGGGCCAGCGATAGGAGGCTTTCTCATCAACAAATTCCCTCATTTGCCAGTATTTCCATCATCCTAAAAAAAATGATTTTCTCTATAGCTGGGACAGGCATCTGTACTGAAGAATAAAGTTCTCATGGCCTTCAAGAGCATGATGTAATTCGAATTTGACTTGGATTTATATTGGATATATATTTTAATTTAAGCCATCTGACTTGGTTTGCTAAGCCCAATTCCAGAATCCGGAAAGTTACTTTTTTGGATCATACTTCTAAAATCTCCCAGCCAGCCTGGCCAACAGTCCAATAGTTAACTTTTCTTATCTCTTTTTTATTTCACAAAAGTCCCCAAATCAAAACTGATAATTTTATCCAAAGTTGAGAAAATGTTTGAAACTCTTCCTTCATGCCTGCTAAAATGAAAGAAGCAAAGATTTACATCCCAAGAACACACCCACCACTAGGTGGCATAGTTCACCTCCAGCTTTAGGATTCTGGGATTGTAAGAAATTAATGCTTGCCTCTATAAGGGTTTATATATATATATATATATTAGCATAACATAGGTGCGAAGGAAACTTGTTTCCTTGTTGAATCACCTAGCAATATCTCACATTCTGTTGGTGATGTAGATTAATAAAATTGCACATCCAGTAAAAGCCTAGAAAACTAGTGAAGTTTACAAGGTGAAATTAGTAGATATGATGGTGGCATTTCCATGTATTCTCATACTTGGATCTGCCAGAATTGCATATCAACTGGAATATGTGGGATATATGTGTCTGGTTTAAGCACCAATTGAGTTGAATCTTAAAGACCATGGGTGAGCAATTTAAGCACCAAATGAGTTGGATCTTAAAGACCATGGATCCCCCATGTACATGCTTTCCATTAATTTCCTTTCAGCTTCTTCTTCCAAGGCTTACCTACCATTCAGAATCTTTTCTAATAATGGAGTTTGATGGCGGGAAGATGGAACAGAGATTGTGAGAAAGGAGCAATTAAGATTCTCCACTATGTCTCATTCTTTCTTGCCTTTACTTTCTATAAAACTCAGCATAGCAGAACCAATTAGACAGATCAGTTACCGTCATGACTAGCTTTGTCTGGCTGAAATTGTTTATTTAGAGCATTACAGCTATCAGGAGCCTAAGGAATGTATGGTATGTGTTTGTTCATATACGTCTGGAGTAGTAAGAGTAAAACAATCTAAGAATTAGAATATTAAAATGATTATATAAATCCTATATTGGGAATTAGTTGATTAGTTTTATAGTTGATTTATGAGCAGGGGAGAATAAAATTTAACATATAATCCACCCCCACCCCCAGTAATTTCACTTTCATCCTTAATGGCATGAAAATCAATAAAGAAATCACATATAATAACAACTAGAATTGCCTCTTGCAAACCTGTCATGGATGAGGAATGTTGAATTATTCAGTCATAAATCCATAGAACATAAATATTTTTTTCATCGATGCTCCCAGGGTAATTAGATTAAACCATATCATGGATTAATTATTAACCCAGTTCTCCATGATTAAAGGAAGATTTAAAATATGTTTTTTTTATTGTTAAAGAAACAAAGCAGAAAGAAACCATCTGTTTTTTTCCCTTGCTGCATTATACTCATGTAGAATCCATGCACAGGAATGCAGTGGAAGGTACAGTAGTTATGTACTAAACCATTTGCAAAGTTTATGACTATTTTCTTTTATTTAAATATGAAATATGACCAGCTTTTTTTCTTGGAAAGCTCAAGTAGAGTACTTTCTACTTGAATTACGCCAGTTAGCAAAATTATGTAGAAAGTCTTTTGAAAAGGGCTTTGTGACCTTATTTTAAACCTTTTATTTGTTAACTTATTTTTCATTTCTGTTTTTTTTTAATTTATTGCTTTGTGTGAATAAAGAGAATTTTAAAAAGAAAATAAAAGGGCTTTGTGACAACAATTGACTCTTCCTATAGCCTCAAAAGTAAAAACTCAACTGTCCAACATGGCCAGGTGCACCAATGCATTGTCAGAGACTAAGGAGATTATCAGGCCACAGCCAATTCAGCAATAATCATAGCAATGTAAATAAAAAGCAACACTAGTTCTGTAGCACTCAATAGTTTAAACAGTTGTACATTATCACAATTAACATTTAATATCGCAATTGTTTTTCACACACATCAATAAATGAATAATTAGTAAACTGTAATTGATCATTTCATGCATGCACCATTTCAGTGCAATGGCACATGTCTGCAAATCATTTTCCGGGGCTGCACAGAATAAAGACA
Source organism: Sceloporus undulatus (assembly GCF_019175285.1). Classification (NCBI taxonomy): domain Eukaryota; kingdom Metazoa; phylum Chordata; class Lepidosauria; order Squamata; family Phrynosomatidae; genus Sceloporus; species Sceloporus undulatus. Next base: position 191,650,787 of record NC_056525.1, on the reverse strand, counting down.
GCAAAATAGAATTTATTACTTCAGCACATTGTTTTCATCCAGTGTGTCCCACACCTCAAAAGAAAAGTGAAATTAATTGCAAAACTGATCCTGGTAATGAGAACAGATTGCTTCCACTGCAGTGTATTCTGGGTATCCCTTGTTGCACCTGCGATAGTGCTAATGAAGCGCAATTGACTTTTGCACTCTCGCAATTGCGCTTCAATTGTGCAATTAAGAAACCATTCATGGGAGTTACCCATGAATTGTTTATTGCAGGAGCATGTTGGGTTATTCTTGGGCAAAGTGCGGGATAAGCGCGATGCCATGCAAAAATCTTCCACACAATCATACAATTTAGCGGGAATTCTGCCTTTCTTTCCCCCCCCCCACTTTTCCCCCATGTGATAATCTCCTATGACATTATTTCTGGCTGTAAGAAATACACACTGAGCAGATGTTTAGGAATTCATAGGGAATTTAGTGGGGACTACATGGCAGTAAATCATTTGAAGGCAGCAGCCTTAGCAGAACTGTAGTTTGTATTGATTACTCAAAGTATTTCTCTGAGTTCTTTTTCTTTTTTTTAAATGTAATTCTCTGCAAAATAGTTTTACTACTTGAATTTGCTGGACGCTTGTGAACTTAATTGATTTCAAGGACAAGTCAAGTATGTCTTTAACTTGCATCAGTACCACGAAGTGGTTCAAGTTCTGAAGCTGGATTGAAAAATGTTCTGTGTTCAAAATACCACTTGTCTACAAAGCCCACTGAGAAGCCATGGGGGAAAATCCTACATCAGATATGTTGCCACAACATATGGCTACACTTTATCATCCTATCCAACTCCTGAAAGCCAGTCAGATATTCAGAATAATTGAGATATGTGCTCCTTGCACATGAGGCAGGGCAGGATCATGTTATCTTCTGCCCACAAGGAACAAAGTCCTGTTGCACCTCTTCATCATACTGTCACTTGCTAGTAGGAGGGGGCTGGTCATGTAATCTTGCAGTGCCCTGTTCACCAGCAACATAGACCTCCATGGCTCAAGATGTCTAACTGGATTTTATGGTGGGGTTCAAGGTTATTTGCAGTAATCCCAGCATGGCCATGTAAACTCACTGCATTACCTTGGCCATGTACACTCTCTCAGTGTGATGGCAATGGCAAGCATCCTCTGAAGAAACTTGACAATAAAACCCTGTGATATGTTCACCTTATGATCACTGTAATTTTGAAATGACTTGAAGATGCACAATAACAACAACAACAAAGTCTAACCTACAACATCTTAACTAACAGGATGCCAGCCACCATTTCACAGTGTCACTTACTCCAAACTTGTGGTCTGGGTAAGGGAGTACATACATGATTGTATTTGATTGTTCCCCAATTAATATTGCAATTGCTAAACTAATTTTTTATTTGCATTACATTGAAATATTATTATTTTTTCTAACATGCTATTAAGTCTACATCTACATTGCAGAATTAATGCAGTTTGACATTGCTTTTATTGTCAGGCTCAGTGCTATGCAATTATGAGATCTGTAGTGTTGTGAGATATTGAGCCTTTTCTATCAGAGAGCTCTAGTGCCACAACAAACCCTAGGATTCCATAGTATTGAACAATGGCAGTTAAAGCAGTGTCAAATCCATGCTCCCCCTTTCCGCATTGTTTCAGGGATTCAAATTAAGTGGAAATCATTGTGGTTTACACCAGATTGAGAGCCGGTTTAAAACGTAGTGGGAACAACTCCCATATATCCTTGCCATTGGCTCCTCTTCTTGGGCACAGATCTCATCAACCTAAAATGGTTGCTTATTCTTTCTAAATTTGATCCCACAACCTTCATGGCACCCACTTGTTTTCTACATCTTCACAGGAATGCATAAAATGCTGTTTGTTCCTCTGCAATGGTAAGAAATAGATACTATTCTGATTATTTTCTCTCCATATTCATCACCAGTTTCTTTGGAAGATACAATCCATAGACTTCATCTACTTAGTTGCTCACTTGGTTCTACCCAGAGCTGCAAAACAATCAGTAACAAATAACAGAGTGGGTTGTAAACTACAGGAACTAAAATGTAAAGTCCATTAAGAAACCTCCATTGAGATGCATGTTGTCTCTGTCCTGTGCTGAGGCTACCCACCTCCTTCTTTGGCACAGAACATTTAATTTCTTTAATGTCTTTTTGCCTCTGATAATCTTTTAGATGCTGTTTTGGTAAAACACAGCAAATGTAGTTCCGTTTAAAAAAAAACAACAACCTTGTTGGAGGTTAAAAAGTCCAAGTGCCTTGGCTCCCTCTTTAGGATACCCTTATTGCTGCTAAAATGTGGTATCTTCAAATCCAGAACACATAACCAGGGTTAGCCATGTTGGCTATACAGCAAAGTACAATAACATCCAAAATCCACATAACAGTAATATCTTTATTGGCCAACCTAAATGCACAAAATACATGATGCAAGCATGTACATGATAAGGCACTGTTGTATGGATTTTGGATGTTATTGTACTGTATTATCAACATGGTTACCCCTAAATATATCATATGCCTTTGTAACTGCCTAGATTCTTGCTACAAATACAGAAATCTACGCAAATTCTCTATCACAGTTATGAAAGTGTAACCTGGAGTTCTAACATATATGTGTATCGCATGTAGAATTCCAGCCTATATTTTTATCACAATACAGTCTGATTCATTAACAGTTAAATGTAGTGATTTCTTAACCATTTAGAAAAGGGAGATAAAAACAAGATTCTTCTATATTGGTCTAGGACTTGAGTCATGAATTTCCCATTGAATTTATCAGCACAACTTACTATAAACAAATAAAGACCCCAAGATTTCACTAGCACCATTATATACAAAGAGTTGTTTTGTTTTTGTTCTTTTGAGTTTCTTGTTATGAGATGCAATGATTGTTTGATTTTAACTATATTTTTATTGAGATGTTTACAATTGTACAAACTGAAAAAGGGGGAAATAATTTTATAAGTTGAAAAAGCAAGTCAGGCACTGACAACATACGCTCATCCTCTTGCCCCCAAAAAGATCATTATTAGAAGATTAGGAGATACAGGACTCAGAGAATGAGTTTCCTTTTCCTTCTGCCATGTGGGAGCAAATGGAAACAGAATTAGAAAGAAGAGGGGTCAGTTACAGCTGCAGTACAGTAGTCATCTGCAGAGAGCATCTCCTGTTGTTGAAAATAACATCTTTCCATAGGTCAGCAGGGGTTGATGAGGTGGGTGGGTACTCAGAGCTGTCCATCATCCTGATTTCATTTTAAAAACATCTGCATTTTTTGACTTGATTAAGGCCTGTTACAGACTGCCAAAATAAAGCTGCTTTGGTCCTAAGAGTCCGGAGGTCGCACCAAAGCCACACTCCATTCCTAAGCACTGGAGTGCAGCTTTGGTGCAGCTTCCGGATTCTTAGGACCCATGCATCATTTAAATAGCATATCTCCAAAGAGACCTAAAGCAGCTTTATTTTGGCAGTCTGTAACAGGCCTAAGACTACCTGACCTGACCTTGCTTGACTTAAACTGCATCTCCTTTCCCTTTAGGCTCTAGGAGACCAAGATCCAAGATGCACAGGAAAGAAAAAGAGAGGTTGCACATTTACATTATCAGTAAAGAAGACAAAAATATTTTAGCATTAGATGGATAGCATTTCCAAATTCCAGATCTCTAGAGGTGTGTGTGTGTGTATGAGAGTGAGTTAGCCAGTATGGTGTAGTAGTTTGAGAGTTGGAATATGACTCTGGAGACCAATGTTTGAATCCCAGTTCAACCATGTAAACCCACTGGGTGATCTTGGGCAAGTCACACTCTCTCAGCCTCAGAGGATGGCAATGACAAACCTCCTCTGAGAAAACTTTCCAGGAAAACTCCATGTTAGGTTCACCTTAGGGTCACCGTAAGTTAGAAATGACTTGAAGGCACACAACAACATTACACACACACACAATAGTCCTCAGATATCAAATCTTGATCAGTTCATTTTGCACAAATGCCTTTTCTGCAATTTTTTAAAAAATTTTTATTATTAAAACAGTTGTGTATTGTACATAAATAAGTTTATAATCAACTAGATAATAAATAAACATCATACAAAACATCAAACAAATAAACATAGAAAGAAAGAAAAAAGAAAAAAAACCCAAACATCTCATTCTTATACATTCATAATAATTTGCCAGAGGAAAACCGTCTTAAATTTTATACTAGCCCTCTTACCTATTAACCTTCAACTATCTATCCTACCCTAATCTTCCTTCTTAACTCTCTCACTTCCTCTTCCTCAACTCTCCTAGCTTCTTTTAACTACTTACTCTAATCTTCTTCACTTTCTTCTTCTTTCTCAACTACTAACTCCTTATCATTCCGTTTTCCTCTTACATTCCCTTCAGTCTCATCTGGGTCTACCCTTCCCATTCTCACTTACATACACACATAAATTGACTTCCTTTCACCAGTATGTGTTCTATTATTGATTAATATTGCCTTTCTTAAATCACAAAAATATATTAACCTAGATCCACTTACCCTAAATTGCCATATATATTATCATGTACACAGTCTTAAAACCTCAGTCCTCTGTAAATCTATATCTTTAAATAAACAGCTTATCCGTATAAGTATCTCATACAAAACATGTAGCTATTTTGCCCCATTTGGATTCCAAAAATTTGAAAAACCCCTCCCAATCTTCTTTAACTTGGTCTTTAGATTTATCTTTCATAAACTGCATCAGTCTGTCCATTTCTACTCCTTCTAGAGTTTATAGATCCAGTCTTCAAAAATCGGGTTTGTCTGACACTTCCAATGTTGCGCATAACATATCCTTGCCATAACAACCATGTAATACAACATTTTTTCCTCTCTCCCTTTTATAGCCTCTTCAAATATTCCCAATAAAAAACATTCTGGCTTATGTTTTATCTCTCTTCCCATAATTAAATTAATTTGATCATTGATGTCTTTCCAATAGTTTTTGGCAAATTTACATGTCCACCAACAATGGTAGAAGGTCCCAATCTCCTTCTTACATTTCCAACATTTGTTATTTGAATTTTTGGACATTTTTGCAACCTTTTCTGCAATTTAAGGTTCAAGGCTAGCCAAAATATTGTGGCATGCAAGGTACAGGGCCCCAAAACATTCCTTCCTTGGACAATACAATAAAACAAATAAAATGGTAGGAAATCCTAATTGTTTGCTGCCTTTTCAAAAATGGCTGCCTGAGAAGCTGAATTTCAACTTAATAGACAGCTTTACTACTAGCTCCATGAGATATAAGTTCATAAATTTCATGTTTATGACCATTTTGTAAATACCCTATGGACTGAGTGAGAAAAAGAGTACACCCACATAAGACATTAAAAGTGATACCATCTATTCATCATTATGGATGTAATAGAAGTGTGTGTCTGTTGATTGAAACACATCACTGAAAAAATGCTCAACTATTTTTCACATTTTTGAATTCTCCCCCCAAAGTATTCATTTGGGCAAAATAAATAAATAAATGGATGCAAAGTACCATTTTCTGTGAAAGACTGTTGGGTTTTGCCCCAAACCATTTTCCCCAACATGTGGGGGGGGGGTGTTGGGGAGATGCCTGGCATGTGAAAAATCAATGAAAAATAGCAATAGCAATAGCAATAACATTTCTATGCTGCTTACTGATGTACTAAGCAGTTTAAAAAAATGTAAGTCAACTTCCCCCAAAAAGTTGGGTATTCATGTTGGTGACTTATGGAAGGATGCCAAACTGAATTGCCCTGGAGCCCCTGGCTGGTATTGAACTCACAACCTCACAACTCAGCTTGGCATCCTTCCATCAAACCTTGTGGTTTGTGAGTGGTTGCAGTACAGACATCTAACCACTACACCACCAGGGGTCACTGAACAGTGCAAAAGCTTTCATAATCATGTCTTGAAAGAGAAAAAAAAATACTAAAATTTTACATTTTTGTGTACAAGAATGAAATAAGTAAAGATTTGCATCCCTACTCAGCATGCAAGAAATGGTAACATTAGTAAGTGGAACTGAAAGGATTTGGACTTAATTCCTAGCTTCCTGTTCCATTCCAATGGACCTTGATGCTTCCATTGCAATCAACAGTTCCAGCCTCCCTCTTACAACCCAGGAATTCTTAAAACATCCTATAGGGAGCTGGTAAACGTCTGAACATATTTTGTTTGTTTGTTCCATGGAGAGCTACCACAGGAAAAAGAAAGACAGACTCCACTCCAGAGTCATGGAATATAGAATTACACCATAGGCTACCTGTCTGTCTCTCCCTCTCATTTTCCCACTCTCATTCCTTTCTTACCTCCCTCCCTTCTTTAGTGTTTAGAATGTTTCTATAAAGGCAACTGTTGTATTCTCTTTATTCTTTTCAGGAAATGCAAGATAAAACTCTTCTTGAAAGTTCTGGAAACTGGGTATTATCTTCCCTTCTCATTTTTGCACAATAACAAGAATTTTATATTGACAGATAAGTAGAAAAAAAACCTGAGTGGCTTTTTATCAGGGGGTGGGGAGAAATAGCAGGTGGTACATTCAAGTAAAAAAAAAAAAGGAGGGTGTGTGTGACTACACTTTCAGGAACATAAAAAGCTTTTTGCAAATCTTTCAACAAAAATAGTTTGATAAAACACATTTTCTATCACCACCACTTTCATTTCACTGGACATGTTTTCTAATACACAGTCACAATGATTAGCTTCTAAGAAGTTGCTTTCTTTGTACAGCATATTAATGATAAATCATCCACATATAACATGTACAGCATGTTAAGGATAAATCATCTGCATGTAGTAATGTGTAGAGTTCATATCCTGGTGGATTTGTGAGGAGGCTTCGGAGCAAGAAGGGTACAGGTGCAGGAAAAGGAAAACACAAGAATGTCACTCATATTGATTTCCCACACTTTTCAAAACCAATTTGGTTCTTATTCAGCTTTCAAGAACAGCCATTGTAGAAATCAAAGGACTTTGATCAAAGGAACCAATAAACACACATATGCATGGTTACATGTTCCCATATACAACACTATCAGTAGTAACAGTATCTGGCTTCTATGTCAGTGGAAGCCAATGGAGCAGTGTCTGCTCTGAGTTGAGACTTGAAAGGAGATATCCAAGGTGCTGAATCTGTTTCCAAAATAGGTTCAGAATTTTGGACAATTCCTTAAAAATTCAGATTAAAATCCAGATTGGCTTCATTTCCCAACTGACATGGGACATCCACTGACATCCATTGATGGTTGATCTCCACTGCACCAATCAATGCAAGAGAAATATGACCTGATCTGCCCTGACCCGCCCTTCCTGTGAAATTGCTGCACTAACATGAACACATTCTCATAACAACATATATTCTTAATATGATACTCGATTTACACAGGATTCAAGTAGTACAAAACTAATAAGAGATCTTAGAGAATATCACATTAGGGCCACAGAGACTGAGGTTAAAGTCCAGGTCCCCAACCATGAAGCTCACTTTATGCCCCATACAACTCATCATCTCTCAGACTAATTTCAATCCCATAGTTTTTGTGAGGATCAAATGGGTAGGAAAAGAAGGTAACACTGACTAAGTTTTGTGGTAGGTCCCAGAGCAACCTATCACTGTTCCATTGCAGATGGCTTCAGCATGTCATTCTATTAATTTTTATTTAACATATGGGTTTCTGGAGCAAGATTATTCCCTAGTTTATTTGCAAAGGCTCAAAAGAGGAAATTCTCCCACTAGTCTTTTACAGCTGTTGACATTAGGGTAATAAGCAACAGTGTTGGTAGGGAATTGGAGATCTCTTCTACCATACTCCAAAAGGAACAAAAATGCCAAATAGTAAGAAGGCCACCTGCAAGGGAGATTGATTCTTTGTTCAGTTCTCCATCAAAACAGATAACGTGAAAAGGTTTTTTTTTGGGGGGGGGGGAGAACATGCCTGTGCCTGCTGCTGGCATTTCTCCTGGCCATTCTGGGGTGTGGCATCACCTATGTGTTCCCACTGATCACTCTCTCATCTGGTAACAGTAAGAGATTTCTTCCTCGTTCCGCTGTTTTCTTGCATGTCCCTCTTCTTTTCTCCAGTGCAAGCTAATGGAGACAGCTGCTCAACCTAACCTCTGGAGATTTGGTGACACAGTTTCAATTTCCCAGTGGTCCCCAAAAATGTAGCTACTTGTCCCAGAAGTGACATGAAAAAAATGTGCTAAATAAATCTGAAAGGGGAAGGAAGGACCCCAAAGAGGAATGTGAAAGAAAGTGCATTCCCCTTTGTAATAGTTAATTCTAACTATGCTGTATTTATTCAGTCAGGCACATGAAATTGTTGTGTATACAGTACACATTTCTATCTATCTACTATTTAAGCTTTTCAAATGCACATCCTAAGGGTGTTGTATTGGATAGTTCTCACAGATATCTCCATCTTTACTCTTTTTTATAATAAAAATATATTTTATTTCAATTTGCACAGAAAAAATGTGTATCTTAACATTTTAATCCACTTCTCCTTTAGTAATGTCTTAGTTTTCTAGCTTAGTAATGACTTGTTCTTCTACCTCTCTGATGATATTGCTCATATCCTTTCTTCATCTGTACATTTGTGGCCACTACTTTTCATTGGTAAGATGTCCATGTAATCATCCAGAAGTTTATTTCCATGAAAGGTATGTTCTACCACTGGTAAAAGGACTTTTTGTGACACTATATGAAGAGAGAAAACATCTGCTACACAATTCACTACTTATAGCAGGGGTGAGAAAAAGGTGGTCCTCCAGATGTTGTAGGACTCTTAACTCCTAGTAGCACCAGCCAGTATAGCTAATGGTGAGAAATACTGGGAATTGTAGTCCAACAACATCTGGAGCACTGCAGAGTTCCCACCCATGCCTTAGCACTACACATGTCAAGATGACACACAACCCTTCTGAGCAGGTCTAAACCTTCACACGATCTAGTTCAAGACAGAACAATCAAATTAATAATAACAGCAGAGCATCCACAGACCTGACCGTCTCAGTTGCAAAAGGAGATAGTCGCCTCAGGCATCAGATTCTATGAGACAGAGAGCAGAAGTAGAAACCAGTGGTGGAAACAGAGTTGTATGTGCTGTGTAGCCAGTCCTTACAGTAGCTCACTAGTTGTAATTGGGTATACTCTTCTATTGCCACTATTGATCTAAATCCGAGTCTGGTTGGCTCCTTTATGTAAGATGGTAAGTGAGGGAAGAGTATCATTCCCTCTGGTTCATGCTAAGATAAACACTTATTTTCAGAAACCTGGAGTCATAATGAGAGATACCTCAGCAGAGCTTGGAAGAGTTACTTTCTGAACTGCAATTCCCTGAAACCCCTAATATCATGGACAATAGCCATACTGATTATAGGACTCTGGAAGCTGCATCCCCTTAAAAATGACTTTTCTAAGAACTAAACATAAGAAATTAAGTACCCAATTTGCCTTGCTTTTCTTAGTTTACTCTATTGTTTCTAAATTTTAAGTGTACATTTATTCTCATAGCTGCTGATTCCTGTTTTTAAATCACAGTTCTTAATATGTCATTTGACTAGCTCACACTAACTCGATCCTTTCCAGAGGCTCCATTTGTGGCCTTCCTTTACCAGAACCCCCAAGTTTTTTCACTGTGGAGAACAGCACACACCTGAACATCACACTGTTTCCAGATAATGGTTTGGGTTTCTCAAAATCAGCAGGAGATCATCCAGTCAATCATGTTTAAACTCAGGGCTTTCTCAGCAGTTCTGTGCATCTGGCATCTCTGGCTTCATTCCCAGGCAGGTGTAATTTCAGACCATGGCACCAGTGACAGCTTTTCTATGGATACAAATGTCACCACTTATAGTTCAATACCTCATGCAAGGCTACAAATGGGGATTTATTCCATTAGGAAGGGGACACTCTTTCACTCTCAATGGGGAACCAGCAGATATACCTTCCAGAAGCAGATCTTAATGAAAAGAAGACTGGCATTCTGAACATGAATGTGTTTGGAAGTTTTGATGGTTTTCCTTTACATGACAGGATTCAAAGGCACACATGCAAGATTCATAGGCACATGTATCTTTTCCTGTCTTTTACAACAAGAGCAGCTCTGAGCTGAAACAGAAGACTAAGAGGTTGGGTGGGTCAAGAGCACTAGCAACTGTAAAAAGCTCTGCAATAAATCTGTGTGAGGGATGGACAGATAAGTCAAGTTTATTTTTGTGGATTCATAACTTCCTCTACAACTTCCAGAATAATTCTAAAAGTTCTAATCTCCAAAAAGTAACTTTACAAAACTTCATGCAGACTTCCAAGTTCATTCCATACACATCTTTTTAAACAGAAAAGAGAGGGGTTATTTTGTTTTTGTTTTTTGTTTTGTTTTGTTTTGTTTTGTTGCACAATAATAGAATCATGGCCATATTAATGATTTCATGACTCCACTGACTGAAGAATGCTTTTATGCGTATTTTAGGAATGTACGCTGTTTAGTTGTTGGTTTGTTGATATTCACCTATATTTAAAATGTGTGCAAAATTGTCAGGCATGATTTTTTCCCTTTCACAGAATGGATTTCAAGCCCAGAAATTGATAGATTTCTGATGAGAAATTGCTCCATTTTAAGTCTGGGAGGTTCAGAATGGGATGAATCCAGAAAATCTTAGTGAATTGAACCGTACATGTATACTTTGCACTTTGCATTCTCCCATGTGTTTTAAAGGCGCCTATCCATTTTTGCCATTCTTGTCTGTAACATTTGCATGGGTCCACTCTGCCCATTGTCCCTGCATCCAACTTTAAATGAACCCATATTATGGTGTTCTAATTCTCCATATGATTATGAGTGTGTAAAGGAGAATATGAATGAGTATGTTAGCTCTACCCTTTCTGTTGTGCTGTTTCCTTCCATGAGTTTAGGACCAGTGTCTGCAATGGATGCCAACTATACATGAGTGGTGGCTGTGTGCCAGTTTGCACCCTAGTTTTCAGACTTCTAAAATTCTCCAAAGATCCTATAAAATAAGGCAGTTTCCCTGTCGTGTATCCTGCAGCAAAATAAAATGTTCACATAATTCTACAAATATGTCACACACTGAAGTTTCCTAAAGACTAAAATTTAACTGGTAACAATAAATTCTGATTGACTTAGATACTAGAAAAGAAACACCCACTTGATTCAAAATCTAATATCAGAGTTTGGAAAAGTTACGTTTTTAGATTATGATTCCCAGAATACCTCAGCTATCATGGCCACTAACCACACTGGCTAAGGATTCTGGGCACTGCATTCCAAAAAATAATTTCTCCATGTCCTGTTTAATAGATTGTAGTCCAAAGACACAGTCATCCTATTGCAAATGTATTTAAAGCAAACCTCTAAAAGATACTGATTCTCATTCTCTTTCGTACCTTGGCTTAACTTCTCTACTCATTTTAGTCATCAGTGAAATGTTAATGTTTGTAAAGCTCTTCAGAGGTTAAAAGTGGTGCATAATTGCTGTGTATTATTATTCTCATACTCCCTTTGATCTTTATAAGGTTATCCAAACTGCAAGCAATTAAGACTTCGATAAAAATGGCAGCAGCTTTTCTTTGCAGAAAATGTCAGATCTGTAGCCTTCAATTTCCTATAATCTCTACTGGAAAAGTGAATGTAAAATGAAAAGCTATTGATCAAAACACTGTGACACAAAGAATACTTGGACAATGTAAATGAAACTCACCCCACCTTCCTCTCTCTCTCTCTCTCTCTCTCTGCACCCATGTGTGAAGATTTGTATCCATTTTACCCCATGAAAAAAATCTTTCCTGTCTCTGATTTGAGAAGGGAATTGGAAGATGTATTTTTATGGTGTTAGGTAATTGCTGTTTTGAAAATAGCTGTGTTCTCACAGAGAACTAAAAGAAGGTTGGTAGACCTTTGTTCTTCATTTGAAAGATTTATGTTGCTAACCTTCAGCCAAAGCATGACATATGGGAACAGATATTTACTGAAAAAAGAAAAGGGAAGGGGGAGAAACAGCCTTCCCAAACACTAAAATATGGAATGAAGGTTTGATAGCACATGGAGCTCACTAAAATGCTACTTCCTTATGAGGCCAAACTGAATAAAAACATCATATGACCATGACCCCTGCAGTTAGCCTAAGTGCTTCCACAAGCTGAGAAATGCCTGTAACCCTAGCATGATTACTTGCAAATAAATAAGGAGCATGAAAATCCATGGTATTATTGGTATTCTGTCCAGCATGTTAGCACTTTATTTATTTTACACAGAAAGAAATGCACATACACACTCTTACAATAAGTATAAAGACAGCATTAGCAAGTGGGAAATGTTAGAGTGTCTTACTGGGACTTGAAATGTTCAGGGTTTAAGTTCCCATTGAAATATGAAACTTGGACCAGTCTCTGGCGTTGATCACATGGGAGGCTAAGTGCCGAAATCCCGTGCAAGAACTGGATTTAAATTCCAAAACTGGATTTAAATTCCTGCAAAAGTGGGGTCATTTTCAGACGCATCGGGGGCAGTTTAAATGATGTCAGACTGAATAATTTCCACAGTGTACATGCCCCCGTAGTTGTTAGTTGCTCAGCTGCTGCCACTGCATGTTTTTATAAGAATCCTATATAAAATTGGTTTAATTGCTTATTTGTTGTGAATACTTGGGCTACTAAACCAGAGTTTACCTGGCACTATGTCATTAAGTAAACTGCTGAATTCAGTCTACTATGATTGAATATCAGAAACCTTAAAGAGTTTTTAAAAATCCCCTTCAACACATATTGTTGACTGGTTGCACCTGCAATTATTAACATGGGTTTCACACCAAGTAAATCTCAAGTCTGACCAACTTACTTTCATCTTTAACAACAACTGAATAAGCTAAAAGGTTTTTTTTTTGGGGGGGGGGTTCATTTTATATTGTTTAGTTCTCTCTCTCTCTCTCTCTCTCTCACACACACACACACACACACAGTATGTAGTTTTGCATAGCATAATAGACATATAAATACTTTAAATTGTTATTTAAATACTGGGCGGTTAAAATATTGGGTATCAAGGCAAACCAAATGTTGATTTAGTGAGATACAACGTTAATTTTTTTTTTAAGAGTTATGTTATTCAAGATTTTCTTCCCATTTTGAATGTCAGAAACTATGACTGTGCATTTTAGGGTTTGATACCAAATTTAAAAAATTAGTATTCTTTTGGCAGTGTTCCTCAAGATGATAAATTCTGATGTCAATTGGAAAGTAATAATTTGAGATGTTACCCTCCTCATTATAGTGAGTTATTGGACTATATGAATAAAGATTTGATCATTCTTACATCAATCAATATACATTTTATTAGGGTGAAGAACAAAGAATCAAATATATTTTGCATAGTGGGTTACACTCATAAGAAAATCTTCATGTCACAATGTGGAGATCTGGGGGCTCTGTGGAGAGATAACCACACAGAGACTAAAGAAAAACAAATAAAATCAAATCCCAGTGATGCTATTGGGATGAAAAACATGAATTAAAACACACAAACACACACACACACACAGAGATTTCTGTAATATCAAAATGGCAATCTTTTTAAAAGACAAGTTCATGAATATTTGTAGTTGTATTAGACCCAGACAATTCAAAAGAAACCCCGTAGCAGAAAACCTGGGACACTAAGGAGTGACAAGGAACTGAATGAAAAATAAAAGCAGAGACAGCAGAAGTAAAGTTAAAGCAAATGTTACTAGTTAATGAAATTAATAACCAACAGACAAACAAGGAGAGAGAGAGAAAAAAGGGATAGGCTAAGGGACCCTGAAAAGGGGGACTAAATACACTGAAAACCCTCATTATCAAAAAGCACCAAAAACAGTGAAATTTTCTCAGTGTAACAAATGTAACTCAGTACCAAAATATCAATAAAAGAGAATATCTTTGTGTTTTAGGGCTAGGAGAGTGTGATGGCTTGCCATGTGAGCTTCTGGATGGGATGTTTCAAGCAGAATTTGGAACATTTAGATTAAAAATTAATTAGCTAATGCTGACTATAAGAAATGGGGAGATTAACTTGTTGTTTGAAATGGTTTCATTCATTGGATTACTTGAGTTGCTAGCTTTCAATAGAAGACATATAATTTACAGAGAGTGGCATAGGGATTGTCATTATTTCAAAAGAACTCCTTTTGTCATTTCTCTAGCCTGGCACCTTTTCCCAAATGTACTACAAATCCCATAAAATGACTGCTGTCTAGAGATGATGGGAGTCAAAAACATCTGGAAAGAGTCGATTTGGGAAAGGCTTTCCTCAGAACATCTTCAATTAAGTTTCACTACTTATCTGCATTTCTTCTCTATTATTTCTCCCATCCTATCACTGCCAACATGTGCACAATGTACAGACCCTTTAAACACCTTATTAAAGATTAATGAGAAGTAACATCAAAGGTTAATAAAGAATGACGTGTTTATTTCACTGACAGGACATTGATTCATTGCAAGTGCAACAATAAACAGTTGACATGAAGGATCAATCAGTGAATCAAGGCTTGACAATTCTTATTCAGAATTTTTCAAGTGCTTCTGAGCATACGCAGAACATTTTATATACCCAAATAAATCACTGCATCACTGCATCATCTGTGTTTCTCAACTCATGATAAAAAAACCCATAGTATGCAAATTGCAGTGGTAGAGCACATGATGGAGATATGGAACCCAAGGGATCCAATCTGTGATATCTCCAGATCAAGGATCTAAACTACTCCAGGTAGGTCTCAGTCTATGTCAGGGCTGTGTTTCTGGATTTCCTATACAATTTGGCACTGATTTGGGAGCCATTTCCATAAGAAATCATTGGCTATCAGGCAGAAAAATTCTAGTGGAGCTGACAAAGCTACAATATTAGTGATTTTACTCAACCCACCACCAATTCTGAAGAATAAAACCCAACATACAGTAGCTTACCTTTTCCAGGTTATAGAAATGTGCAGATCCTCTCCAGAGGGACCAAGAGAGGTGGCAGCTGCTGATGTCAAGGGAGGAGGGGCTGGCTGGCATGAGCTGGCTTGCCATGACCTGACAGATCCTTTTCATAGGAGCACAGAGAGGGTAACTGTTAAGAACAATGTTCTTCTGTGCCTTCTATGGCAGGTTTCCCTTCTCTAGCAGACAGTTCAGGAGAGAAATATAGCACATCTTCTGCCATGTCTTCTGTAGCAGGTACAGATGACAAAATAGGAGGAGGCACAGCACATCTCTTTCTGTGCCCTTTCCAGCAGACTTCCCAAGCAAAGAAAGCAGACTCCAATTCCATCTCAACAAACAGAAGAAACCCATTCTAGTCATATCCAAACTCCTGAGATTTAAATTCCTTTATCCCGCTGTGATGACTGGTCCTCCAGTCACCTGAGGACTTCTCCTGAACTACAAAGGGTTAATCTGGGAGGAGGTACATGCTAATGAGAAATGACATCACATGCTAATGAGCTGTGGCATCATAGCTGATGTAAGGTCTAACTGTCCAATCAGAGAGTAGGACCGTGAGATTCAAGAACTTTCTATGGGAAATCTTTAAAAGGCCCTTTGCGGCCATGCGGTTCTTTGTCTCTCCCTTTGTCCTCTCCTGGGGGGAACCAGATGGTGTCTCTTGGAGTCTGGGAGACACAGACTCAGGGGAATGCAGGTCGAGAGGCAAGGGGCCCTCCCTGCATCCAGGAACTCAAAAGGACTACAAATCCCATCATTCCGTGAGTAGTTAGGAACGTGTTAGCTAGTGCGTTTAGGCCTTTTGTTATTTTCAGCAATGGCTTGTGTGGAATGAACTCTATAACTATGTTCTTTGACCTGCAAGGCAAAGGGGCTTTGCAAGAGTGTTATAATTTTTTTCTATCCTATTCTATCCCTTTTTAAAATAAACTTCTTTCTTAAAAAGCATCTGCTATCTCTCTGCTCCTGTACACGTGCATTAACTCGGCTACTGATTGCTCTTGGTTAGCAAGAAAGGAAACTAGATCTCTCTCTCTCTATCCCTCACAAGTCCCAGTGTGTGTGGGGGAGGTGTAGCTGTGGGGCTACGTATAAAAATAGTTATATTTCATTCACTGGGTGGTGGCAGCGAAAAGTTCTTTTTTTAAAAAGGGATCCCCTGAGAGTAATAGCCAAGCACAGGGCTTTGCCCTCAGGGATCATCACACCCGCTCATAGTCCCCCTTCTAATCAGGTCCACCAAGACTGCAGTTGTTTTTTTCCTCTCTCCACTTCCCCAACTTTGGCAGGTAAAAGAAATCCAGGTGAGTCGCCTTTTCTTACTTCTGAAAATATCATCCAAATACAAACAAAGGAAGGGAGATGAAGACATTACATGGGAAAGAAACTTCACTGGATCACCAAAATGAGGATTTTGTTTAAAATGCACATTGCAATTTTAACACAGTCCAGCCACCCAAAGCATGGGCTTGCCATCCATGGATTTTTGAGCATCTGCAGATGGCCTTCCCCCCATTCACCCGAATGGCAGCACATGCACATGGCTGTGCCACCATTAAAATCATTAAGGTCCTATGGTTTTTGGCATTCACTGATACGAAGGGCTGATTGCATATGCTTGTTTTTGTCTATTCCATTAAGCAGCTCATTATTAGTTCTATTGTTTATAGGAATGACTGTCTGTTTTTGAACGTACATAAAATATTTTGTTCTAAAAGCCTATTTAGGAATTCTCTAGCAAAGAGAAAATATACTATTCCAATATTTGAGACTATTATAGCATCATCCTCTGATTTCCTCCGCTCCCCTACAGTAAACAGGTAGGATTGACTGAGTTTGTAACTTGTTTTTCACTAGCATTATAATGATGCCAAAAGGATTTGATTGAAGGAAATTCAGGAAAGTAACAATTTGTAAAAATGTGTATGATAGCATGTACCAGTGTGGGCAATGACAATAACAAAGGAGTTTAGGTGAGATGGCTGAAAGATTAAAGGTAGGGAAGTAACTCTTCACTAATTTTCTTCTTGAAGGAAGGAATAAGTAATTTTAGCAATTTTCTTGTCACTGTGGGAAAATCTTAAAAACCCACACAGTTTTTGAGGTCTGTACACAATTAGGCACAATTCTGTGAAAAGTTTGCATGTGCTGTTTTGTGCAGAAAACAGCTTTTTCTGCACATTAAGAAGGATTTCTACACAATATATTTTTGGACAGAGATTTTATTGCCCACAGTGTATTTCTGGGCAGAGATATATCCACAATGTTCAAAATGTATTTCTGGACAGAGTTTATTTTCTGTGGATTTTTTTCACATGGGAGGAATGTAGCACCAACCTAAAAGAAGAAAGTGGGGCCAATTTGAAAATGCATGAAATTACGCATTAGCTCATCACACGCAAAGAAAACACAGCATACATCCCAAGAGAAAGCAGAACAACTTGCGAATTCATTCATCACATGAGCACTTACCCATCGGCTTCTTGATTGCAAATTAGCATGTTTCCACATGTGCAAGGATGACAGCATCACATCTGGAAGCCAGCCAAAAAGACCCCACCACCACCACCACCACCTTATTCCTCCTCTTATTTGGAAACATTTCCTGTCAGAGCATTAAAGTGAGTTTATATATTGTCACTATGTGCCTTCAAGTCGTTTCAGACATATGCCAGACTCTTTCATTGGGTTTTCTGGGCATGATTTCTTCAAGGGGTTTGCCTTTACTTCCCCCCCCCCCCCTTCAATCTTTCCTGAAACAGCTGGTTTGCTCTCAGCAGCAATGCAGTACAGGAAGGAAAATACAAACAACAAAGGATCGTGGGAATTGTCTCCTGTTTCTAACGGGGGGACGGGGAATCCCATGGATGAACTAGAGATGCATTTCATACTAACACAAATTCAAATTCACTGTGGAAAAGGATTTATAAATTTGACAGTTTTCCAAATTTAGCTATTTCTGGGATGACCCACGATTGCATTTGGTGTCGCTTGATATTCTTTTCAAAATTATGTGAAATATCGTGGATGACTCCAGATTGACCCTGGGTTAACCTTCCAATTTTTCCCTTGTGAAAAAGTCCTGCATAGAAAAGCTGTTTCTGTGCAAATGAACCATACGTGAATTTTGCCTATAATAAGTCCCAAATTACATCATTTTCTGTACAAGAAGCAACCTTTTCTGCTGTGTAAAATAGTATATCTATGTATTAAAGCTATATCCTATATTTAAAATATTGTTTTCTGTACAGAGAATGCTGTTTTCTGCCCAATACTATCACGTGCAAATTTTGCCCTCAATAAATTATAACTATAAGGACTTTCATCAGTCCAGAAGTCTTCCCATCACATTTTCTTGATGCTCAAAAAACAAGTTTTTCAGCCATTGTTGTTGAATATTTTTGAATTTTTCTTCCATCTCTACTTGATGTTAGACCTGGTTTTATAAGTCAAAGTCAACTTTCCTTCTGCCAGATATTCTGCTTATATAAAGATTGAAAGAGCCCCATCACTAGTGAAATTCCATCACTTTATTCAATATTTTCCCAATATTGAATGATAGAAATGCTTTTAATGTTCTGGTTGTCATTCTTCTGATGTACAGGATCTTCTAGGCCCTCTGCAAGAAATGCAGGGCCCCTTCCATTTATGATGGGATGAGCAATGTGTCACTTCATGTGTCACATTAATCTGCAGCAAAATTGATGGTTTGGAAAGAAACATCCCCAAAATTTCAGAAAGCTGTGCAGCCCTACTATATAAGATCCAAGTCTGGAGAGTGGTAAAAGTAGAACTGAGCCTAGCAGTGTTGGAGCAAAAGGATACCAAATTAAGGAGGAGTGCATTTTCAGGCAGAAGCAGGCACCAACCATTACTATTGTGGAACCTAGGTGGAAAATAACCCCAGTCTACCTCAGAGTCATATCATTGTTTCCTTTTATTTTTTAGACACTTCTCCATCCCCCTTGGGTGGGTTCATATATGACCTTTCTCAGCAATTTCTTGACTGAAAAGCAAAAAGAGGATGAAACAATGACCAGACAGTATTTACTTCTGTCTCTGTGCTTGTTTCTTTTCACTCTTTAAAGAAGACACACACACACACACACACACACACACATAATTAAAATAACAATACTAGAGAATAATAAATATTTTAAATTGATATACTATTATAGAAATAATCTTGTTATATAAACAGCTGTGCCACTGTTCTTAAAGGATCTACTCATGCTTTCTTTTCTTTTTATTAATTTTCTTTTTTGGATTTTTCAAAAATTAAGCATTGTTGGTGCGGTCACATTTTTATGGAACCTTCATTCTACATATTCATGAACCAGAGCTCAACGAAAGATAAATATGTTGATACCACAACATAATCATACTTGGTGCCTGTTCTGGAGGGGTGGGTGGACAATAGGGAAATTTTCCAGCTTTGATTTAAACAAATGCAAGCCAGCCAGAGGGATTTCTAGAAAACAAACATCATGGTGGAGTACCTATTAAAACTGTACTGGGTACAATGTAGCAGTCCTTAACATATCAAATTCAAAAGCAAATTAATCCTAACCTTATCGTTTTCTGTGCTCGGCATCTTCTCTCCTTCCCTACTTCATCCCTACTTTGCAAAGACATTTCACACTATACAAATATAGCATTATAATTCCACTTTAGCTGCCATGGCAACAGTCTGTGGAATTTGGGAGTTTGCAGTTTGGTGAGGCACTGGAGCACTCTGGCTGAGAATTCTAAATACCCCTCCCTAGCCTGCAAATCCCCTGTTGCCATGGGATTTTGTCATGACAATTAAAGTGGAATATAGTCCTATAATTGTGCTGAGTGAATGGATCCATTGTCAAAATCAGAGGTCTGTTGTGTGAATTGATTTTTTTAAAAGCTGAAGATTCATAATGATTTGACCAGTCTGTATTGTTAGCTTTGTTTAATTGAATGAAATGGTGTGCCTATAAATGCAAATGCTAATGGTAACTGAAAATGGTAAAATAGCAGTTACCATGAACTTTGATTTGTTAACTGATACCTAAGAAATCAGTTTTAAGAGTTCTCCTGACAGAATATTCAAAATTACACAAGATGTTATGACACAGGGGCCTGAATCTTAGTTATACTCTCCGTAAAACTAGACTTATTGAATCAATGGGGTTTCCATAACTGTTGATTCATCATTCAAAAGTTCATTCAATGGAAATTAAGGAACTTTGAGGCTATTTTTTTGTGTCAAACTCAACCTTATAAAAGACAAATTAGGTTAGATGTCTGTTCATTTCTTCTTACATCAAATACTAACAAGGAGTCATCTTATTGAGACTGCCCCTTCGTCTGCTAGATGCAAAAGAGAAAGGGGAAGAAATAGAACAGCAGTGTCACATCACAGTGTTTCTATACATAAAATGTTAAAGGAAAAGCAAGTGAACAGGCTCACAGCACTGCACATTCCCTGTTTAATGTCAGCCTTGCAACATATGAAAATAAATCCCATTTTAGTAGATTTCATTACTGGCAGGTCAGCTAATTTGGATTGAACCAGTTTTAACAGCCTACTTTCCTTCACCATTCCCCTCCTGTAATGCTTTCATACAAAGTATATTTTACTTTGGGGAAGGAGATATGAAGCCCATGGACCACATACATCCCATTTTTGACATCCCCTATCTGCCCTGTTCTCCCCCACACCCTCTCTCTGAATTTCTCACAACTGTATGAGAAATAACCTCTCCTTGCATTTTACATTCAAAACAAGTAGATAAGAAGTGTGCACCTTGTTCCAAGGAGCAATTGCAGTGGAAGGTACCAAGGGTGTGGTATACTGGCCATGCTGTCTGGGGGATTCAAGGAGCTGTGCCTGGAAAAACTAACTTTTCCAAACTCTGAATTAGTTGCTACTGCAGCTGTAAATTTAACAGTTTAGCAATGGTGGGGGAAGCCTAAGACCCAAGTGGCTTCAGTAAAGGCAATGAGAACACAAACACACACACATGCTTTACTGACTTTTGAAAAATTTCATATGTCCATTCTGTGAACTTAAGAATATATTATCTGATTTCATTGGGAAGATACTCTGAACCACATCAGAACTCTCTCTCTCTCTCTCTCTGTCTTTCTCTCTCAAACTTTCTCTCTCTCTTAATACAGGAGAACAATGGCGGGATACAAACCGCCGCTTTGCGGCCGTCTGCCGCCGCCGCTGGTTAGTCCGCGGGGGAGCCGGAGCCTTCACACAGCGCGGCTCCCGTGCAGACTGAAAAAGAAGCTCCAAAATGGAACTTCTTTTAGAGTCACAAAGGATGCGACGCGTATGGACGCTCAGCGTCCGATACGCAAAGATGGCACCGGCCATGTAGAAGGGCCGGCGCCATCTTGTACGGACGGAGTCTGTATTAGGCCTCCTCCGGACGTCCCAAATGCCGGTTTGTAACCGACCAAAATCTTCTAAATTTTGTGTCTAGGCTGCTAAATACTTCAGTTATAATGCTGAGGACAAACGCCTTAGTAGATCGGTTGGCTGATATCATTCCAATAGAAACACTGAAGAAAGAGAAAGAATAGTTCTGCATCATAACAATTTTTTTAAAAAAATGTTATTTTTAAAGACTTTAAGCAGATGCTCAGTTGTAAAATCAGCATCACTGCAGCAAAACATACAATGCAAAATGTTGTTTACATGCTAATTTGTTAAGACTGCTCTCTCTTACCTCTGGCCATATGTCTTTGTTTGCTCAAGTGGCACTACCTCCCTGTAACTTCAGCAGAAAGCCAGAGGCCTACTGGTGTACTTTCCTTTCCTCCTCTGAACTTACTCTAGGCTCACCATAAACCAGGAAATTGTCCCACACAAACCCCACTGAAAAATAAACTGGCATAGTTTCCCATCAGGGGAAATGTAACATGCACAAGAGAACTGTGGCTACTGACTATTTGCTGTTAGATTAGCACTCTTTTGTGTTACATTGTATTTAAAAACTCTGATCTACTTTCCAGCCTTGCAAACACAAAAACCATGCCATTTTCCCAACCATATTCCCATTTCTCCATAGCACTGTAATGCGCAATATTATTCTATCAAAAACATGGAAATACACATGCAGGGTTTTGTTTTTTTGAGTTAGCACACATCTTTCAGTCTTTCTGTCACAGGTAGGAAAAGCAAAATATGCCTATATCTGATCCAGCTAACTATCAAATATCTTTATCCACATTTCCATTCCTTCCTTTCTCATTTTATTCTGCAGCTGTTTTGTAAAAATGACCATTCAAACTACAGGTTTTCTCTCAAAATTGATATTTCAGTGTATTTTCCTGTTAAGATGTGTATGTGCATTTTGATATGTTTAAAGTGTTATGAACTGTGTCACAACAAAGGCAGTGAGGAATACTCATAATAGCTTCCCATCAGTGAAGAAGAATATCCTTATGTATCAAACACTTTCAGGGTTAGCCATGTTGCCCATATAGCAAAGCACAATAACATCCAAAATCCACAAAACATTGATATCTTTATTCATAGAACCAAGATGCACAAAACACATGATGCAAGCTTCAAAGGTGCCACTGACTTCTTCATCAGGCAAAGGTATTAAGAATCATACAAGAGAAAAAAAATTATAAAATGACAATGTTAGTCATAGGCTTGCATTTTCTCAAGGTATTGTTGGCATGTTGTTCTTGGAGGGAGATCTATGCAAGCAAGGCCCTATACAGACCGGCATTTTGTGCCAGCCTGTGGGCGGAGCTAGGGCACAGTGTCTGCACACTGGATGGCCTAACCTTGCCCTGAGGCATCATTTTGGTGTGTGCCAGTCCACACAGTGTGCACCATCATGATGCCTCTCTGGTGCTGCATCCACATGATGCAGCACCAAAGGGGCATCATAAAGCCGCACTGCTACAGCTATGGTCCTTCTTGGAGGGAGCAAAAAAGAGCTGCTTTTTGCTGCTCCTTTTTGCACTCTCCATAGGCCAGATTGAGGTTGTGGTGTGCAGTTGCCACAGACCTGATCTAGCCCCCTAGTCCTCCTCCTCCTGGCCATGTGGCACTGGGAACAAAGTATTCCAATGCATTCAATGGAACTCAAATTTTATCTGATGGACTTTGGAATACTTTGTCACCTATTGAAAAAGCCAGTGGAGCTTTGAAAGCTCACATCATCTATTTTGTACATTTTGGCTGGTCCAATACAGTTATCGCTGTTTTGTGGATTTTGGATGTTATTGTACTTTATTTATCAAGGCA
This sequence comes from Sceloporus undulatus, assembly GCF_019175285.1. Taxonomy (NCBI): domain Eukaryota; kingdom Metazoa; phylum Chordata; class Lepidosauria; order Squamata; family Phrynosomatidae; genus Sceloporus; species Sceloporus undulatus. The sequence continues at coordinate 191,627,520 of NC_056525.1, read as the reverse complement.
CCTCACTGAGAATATGGCCACATTGGCATGAGACACTACATAATTCAGAACATTTTTACACTGTTTAATCCACAAAGTTGTTTCCTTTTGTACAAAACTCCAGGTTTTCTGTGCAAATCTTTTTCTTCTTTTCTTTTTTATTGTACGAAAATTCCCAAGTCTGAAAAATCATTTTAAAATGTGCAAAAATTACTGGAATCTGATCCAGTGGAATCTGTTTTGTGCAAAAGCAGAAGTAGATTCCTAGTGATAACATTTTGAAATTCTGAAAATCCAGTAGCTAGACTGTTTTTATTGCACATGAGAGATATCTAAGAGTTGTGGATCTCAAAGTTTTAAGTTATCAAGCATCCTTTCTTATTTTCTGTGGCTTGGTGCATATTTAGAATTGTAAAAATAATTAATTGAACGTGCTTACTTACATTCATTGTCACACCCATTCTTTTCACCCACTTTCTGCCTCACTTGAAGTCAAAATTTGTACTGTAATCTTCTTTGAAGTACAAGGTAAGTGTGTGTGTGTGTGTGTGTGCTCAGAATGCATACAAGCCCTGCCTCTCTTGTAAAGTTTTCTTATGATGGTGATCCACATTGAACCTGAGGATTGCCAGAGATTATTGTGGTGTAGGAAATATGCAGCACTAACTTGCTTTTGTGTTCTGGGAAATGTTGGTGGTAAGGAAGAGAGAAATACTTGCTTTTTCTGATAATGCATTTATGAACTTCCTACTAGCCTATATTATAAGACATTCTAAGGGGCACACTTTATTTTCTTTTGATATGAACTGCTGGAAACTTGCAATGTCTCATTGCATGTGTCCAAATCAAAAAAACATGAGGAAAGCATAGTGGGAACAAACAAAACAACAGACCTTTTAACTCTGCATTAAATGCCTCCAAACCACCAGAGTAATTCCATAAGAAATCACCCCAACTTCAACTTAAAAAAAAAATCTCTCAGCTGTTCCTTTCCAAATTCAAACTGACTTTTATCACCTCTCCTCTCCTCTCCTTTTCTTTCTTTCTTTCTTTCTTTCTTTCCTTCCTTCCTTCCTTCCTTCCTTCTCTCTCTCACACACAGACACACACAAAACACAGCTGTGTGTTCAGAGACCACCTGCTGATAGATTGCCCATTCAGGAGAACATCCATGGCCATTAAAGCAACATTAAGGCACCTTTGTTAAAGCCTGGACTACCCATAGAGGAAATATCAGCCAATCTTTTCTGACCATTAGGAAGCAATCAAACTAGCAAAGGGTGGTCAGGCAGCATCCTGAGCAAGACCTTTCATAAGGGTATGTGGTGTTCAAAGCCTCCCAAGTTTTGTCATGGTCTTAATCTGCTGTTCACTCAGATATCTTAAGATAATGGCAAGCAAATTCATGCAATTAGTAACAACAGGTTGTTATCTTTAGAACATGGTTCTCAGCCTTTCCTCCCATCACCAACCCATTCCCCACTGTATATCTGTGCTGATGTAGTCAATTAAGCTTATAGGATAAGAGGAAAAATTCTTTCTCAGGAATTCATTTCCTGTGCAAATATATGCTTTCGCTGTGCTCTGTGGAATCTAGAGGAAGGGTAAGCAAAACATAAAATGTCCAATAAAAATATAACAGAAATGGACTGAGGCAGATAAGTCTCTGAACAGTGTATTTACAGAGTCTTCAAATGTGAGAATGCATAGTTTTTTCTCTTCTTATCAGGCTAAATGGCCACTGTTCCTTAATGAAATATTCTACCTCATACTATGTAACAGGTTTGTAAATACTGTATGTTGCAATCCTTCAAAACAAAATGCTCATATCATATTTCTATTTTCTCTCCCCACACACTTCCTCACAATCATTTCTCATCATCTCAGAGAAAACATGCATTTTAAAGATGCCTTTCTTCCATAAAAGCTAAGGGACTCTTTCTGTGCACTTTGGCCTAAATTCAGTTGTTAGTCCTAAACAGAATAGACTACTTAAATCAATAGAAACTTGGTAAAATGTAGACTAAAGTACATTCCATTGATTCAAAGCATCTCTAGTTGGAACCAAAAACTGGATTCAGGCCTCAATGCTTTTGTTATTCTTCAAAATTCATTGGAGGCTTATTTGCAAGAGATTACATTTCTTGAGCTTTAGTTGTTATTACCATTTCCGTTGTTAATGAGATGTCAGCCTTTGAATGTAGAATGAGGGAATGACGCTTTTCACACAAAAAATGAACAACTGGTGGTGTCCTTATTGTATCAGCCCTTCATTAAGAAGAAACATTTACATATGATATTTACATGTTACATGTGACGTTGTTGTTGTTGTTGCTGCTGCTGCTGCTGCTGCTTTGGGGAAGGATTTTGATGGAATTTATTAAGATATTCTGCCATTCACATAATCCTAGCTGTATTAAATTACTGGAATTTGGTCAGTATGCAACAGGTTACATATGGAATGTCTCAGAAAAAGTAAGATGGCCCTGAAATGACCAGCAGAGTTCATACTGCACATAGGGTGGGCAGGTGGGTTGAAGTCTGAAGACAAAAAGGGCTGATGGGGGGGGGCAGCTCAGTCTTAATTCACCTCTGACTCAACCCTCCAAAATGAGCTTCAGCTTGGCATATTGTGTAGAGCTGCTTTAAACCTGGTGTCTAATCATGGAGCATGATCCTGAGACGATAGGACACCTTCCCCATGGGCAGTTCATCTTGACTACGCAAAGAGGGGCAAACATCAGCAGACAATCACTCTGAACAGTTGCTACTACTGCTGATGGCTCTGCCCTAACACTACAGTGAGGATAGCCTAAGCCATTTTATTCCCCATCACCATGTATGGATGTGAGAACTGGATAGTGAAGAAAGCTAATAGAAATAAAATTGAGATGTGGTGCTGGAGAAGACTTCCGAGGACAGCATGGATGGCCAAGAAAACAAACAAATGGGTTCTAGAACTGGTAAAGCCTGAACTCTCTCTGGAAGTCTGGATGTTTGAACTGAAATTGTTGTATTTTAGCCACATCATGAGAAGGCATGTTTCATTAGAAAATACAATGACATTAGGAAAGGTAGGGAGCAGTAGAAAGAGAGGAAGACCACATGCTAGATGGCTAGACTCAGTCTGGGGGGCCATGGGCCTGAGCCTTCTAAGATCTGAACATCCCTTAATATATTTATTATTCCAGTGATTGTTTGATACAACAGTAGGTGCCAGCATGAACAAATGTGGTTGTGATGGCATGCATAGCATTGAAATAGGTACTGTGAGTGACACATAGATCCAGCCATGTGGAGTGAGGAGCTTGCTATTATACCAAATCAAGCAAGTCTGGAATCCTCCTTTCATGTCTTGAATATTCCTAAACAGTCCTTCCCTGCCCTCTCAGTCCTGGGGACTCCAGATCTTGTCTAAGTGTTGTAAGTGCATTATTCATCATTGATCAAAATCAAACCCCTCTCAAAACAAACATTCCACTTTGGAAACTTTCTCAGGTTGCCTTGAGGGGCAATCAAGGTTTTGGTTTCTCACGAAACCTTTATGGATTACGCTTGGGTTTATGGGTATAAATAGCACCCCAAAATATCACCTTTCTGCTGCAGTCCCTCCCATATGCTTGGCTACTGTTCCCCTCAGGCTTCAGTCCGAATCTTTTATTCCATTTTTGTCTACCTTCCAAAACCTGCTTACTTAAGCCTCATGGCTTGAGTTTCATATTTCCAGCTTTCCGTGGACTCTTTTCCTTCAAGACAGATTTTTAAAAGTAAAATATCCATAATAAATTGTGCACCATTCCAATGCAGTGTCAGCTGTTGACAGCTGACATAATGTAAAACAACATGATTGTGTATGCCATTAAATAGCTTAATGTTAGCATGATCCCAAACAGAAGGAGGTTACACATCATTAGAAAAATAATACAGCATTTGCAAGGAACAGTACAGGAAGTCATGACATCAATTTGGCAGGATATACTTTTGCACTTGAAAAGACTTTCATGGTTTGCGTGTTTGATGAACTTGTCGGGAAGTGCAGAACACCTAATGGAGAAATTAACCAGTAGCAGAACAGCAGCAGTCTGTTTTAATTTAGGTTTTCACCTAGCTATTGCTATGAAAATTAACAACTCTTAGATGTGTTAATCTTCTTTTTCAATAAATGAGCATGTTGGGGGAAAACATATTGCTTGTACTATCTTGTTGTCAGACGCCACCTGATTTTCCCCCCTAGGATATTGATCTGATAAATAGAGATGCAGATAAACTCTCAAAGTAAGGTAGGTATTAACTTTGACTTAAGACTTTAATATCATCAGATAGGCATTTTCATTATAAAATCCAGTGTAAATTAAATTTCCAGCTTGTAGATTCTTAGTCTTTTTTCTTTATTTATTTCTCAAATATAAAAATAGCAAGCTACTCCTAAAAATGTTTATTCATGCACTGCAATATTCACAGTTTACTAAGGAAAAAGTAGATGAGAAGACAAATTGATATTTGATTTGATATTTGATATTTTTAATTTGTTGTCTGCTTATTTTTATCTAATTCTATTTTGTATTATTATCTATTGTTTTATATGTATTTTGTAGAATATACGCCATTGGCAGGTTCCATTTTTATTGATTTTATTGTTTGCATGTACAGCGCTGTGTAAATCTACAGCGCTATATGAATAAACTAATAATAATAATAATAATAATAATAATAAATAATAATAATAATAATAATCTCTCCCCTGCCCATCCTCTGTGGCTGAAGGGTTAAAAAAAACAGATGTATAAGTACTTCTTCACACAATATACAATTAAAATGTCAAGTTTACTGCCAATAGATTTGATGAGGGCTACCAGATTGGACAGCTTTTAAAGGTGTGTGGGCAAAATTTGTGAAGAATAGAGCTATCAGTGACTAGTAGTCATGATCAATACTATATAAAAGTGGAAATGATTTTGATCTGAATAACATCAGAGAAGGGTAAAGGTATAGTCTAGTCATAACTGACTGTAGGGTCTGGTGCTCATCACCTTTACTAAGCCAAAGAACCAGCATTGTCTGAGGACTGCTCTGGCTGTCATGTGGCCAGCATGACTGCATTGAATGCTTTTACTTCCCACCAAAATGGTACCTATTTATCTACTTGCATTTGCTTGCTTTCGAACTGCTAGGTTGGAAGAAGCTGGGACTAGTGACATGCAGTACTCAGGCCTCCAACTGCCAGCCTTACAATCTTCCAACTGTCAGAACTGGCATGTTAACCACTAAGCCATCACATCCTGTGTGGTGCACAGAGGTGTGTAGGATGCATGAAAAAGAACATTGTTTTTGGATAAGAAGTCTGTTTTCTTTGTGTTAAGGATATTTCAAACAAGATTATGAAAAGCATCAAACAGGAACCAAGTGTGGAGAGCTTAACTGGAGTTGGAGTCCTTGCTACCCAAGGTGGGGCCCGTTGTTTTGAAAGAGGTAGTGCTGAAATATTGATGCCCACAGGTATTGCATCAGTGGTCATACTTGTACACCTGTCTCTTACACATGACTGCATTAAAATCCTAACAGACATCCTAACATGATATCCTGGTACTTGGCCAAATCTTTGCACCTGTGTGACTGCATCTCAAATACTACCCCCAGATAAACTGTCCACCCTGTCAGTCAGTTAATAAAGTTCTTCTCTATCTTCTGATCTGTCAACTGCTTCAACTTCCTGGGAAAGTTGAGCAAAACCCTATCCTTCACTAACACCCTGGGCTCTAGGTCCCAAAAGAATGGGGGAGAAAATATCTATGTATGCAACCTTCCAAATGCTCTCCCTGGTAGTAGGTGCTCCCCTCCAGAAGCAAAGAAAGACATGGGTTAGGTGAGGAAGGCAGGATAGGGAAGGAATGTGCTGCATTTACTGCTGTGACTGACAGTGGTGCTAGTGCAGAAGAGGGAGGACAAACTGCCAGACTACCCTCTGGAGGGTACCCGCTACCCACTGCTTTTGGTGCACCCTCCTCTTGGGAGCCTGACACACAAACTGACACAGGCTAGCAGGAGGGTAAACTGGCAGAGGTATGTGACTCCATTGCAGAAATGGATGCGACTGCTATTGCAAGGGGGTGGTGTTGCAGCAGTACATAACAGAGGATGGGGGCATTACCAGTCTTGATGGCCTTGACTAAGCCCTGAATGAGCTGGTAAAGTTCAGGAATACCCGATTCAGCAATGCTGACCAGGTGGTGGTGCAGAGATTACCAATGACAATGAGGGAGTTGCATGCACTAGTGTGGGCCAGACAGTTGACATCAGTCCCTGCATGGACTGAAGTAGGTTTGCCATAGTAGGTTGGGAGGGGAGAGCTACATTTTCTGCCACTGTATGATGGGGTTATGAGTTGATGGAAGTGTTATCCATGTTGGGAGTGATGATGGAGGAGCCAGATTGATGGTGTTGATGTAGGAGCAGCCAAAGGTGGTGGGAGCATAGGTACTTTGGGTGCCATTTGCTGAACCTCCTCCAATGTCAGCACCTGTGAACCATTCTCCCAAACAGTCCTCCTGCTGTCCAGTTGTATGAAATGGGCAAACACAGCCTTAAACCCCTTGGCAATGCTGTCCATGCAAATAACTCTACTAGCAGCAATGACCATTGGGCATCAGCATCAGTTTTTTGGTTTTGTTTGTTTGTTTGTTTTTTGGTTTTGGTAGTTGTTGCTTTTTTATTACTCCACAGCATGATGCTGGATCTACAGAAATATGAGTGCAACAGTGAAATCAGCAAGGTTGGTTTAAAGCAGCAGCATACCCACCTCGATCAGGGGGGTGCACGCACATCCCAGTGAGGAAGGATCGACAGTGCAGGAGAATGCCAAAAAAAGTCAAGGAGGCCATGAATGATTAGAAGACAATCACAATGAATCCTGCCAATTCCCAAAGAGCCACAGGTGTCCTGCTTACCTTTACTGAAGGCAGCACAGCAGGAGAATATACAAAGAAATAACCCAGAGTCCAGTCCAAAGGTCACACAATACCAGTCAGTCAATCACAGGCAAGAGCAGAGTCATAAGGCAAGTCCAGGGGTCAGATAACCAGAGTCATGAATCAAAGAGCAAGGAACACACAAACAACAAGGCTGCAAGGCTGATTGTCAGCTGCAAAGAACCTCTGCACCTGGGTGTCTTTTAAAAGGCCTCTGCTTAGCTGTAACCTATTAGCTCTCCTTTTGGCTTCTAGCCGGGAAGAATGCCCCTAAGACTCTTTGACCTGTCTTCACTCCACAGGTCCTAGCACTTGCAGCCTAGAGTCTATTTCTCCTTTTACAGCTTCCTTAGTCTTCTCTGGGACTGCTGATATAGGCAGACCCAGATCTGCCCCTGTCTCAGGCTCCTCCATGTCTTCAGAGTCTGAGTCCTTTGACTGTGTCTCTAAGTCAGGCCCAGGGCAGTCCGTGACAACAGGTACAGGAAAGCGGAGGTAACTAGGGAAGACCATGTAACAAGTAATGTTGCACTGCAAGGGAAGAGAAGGAAAAAAGAAAGATGAGGAGGGGAGGAGGATGGAAGGGATAGGGACACAAAGGCCTGAGAGTTAGAAGGGCTGCCTATATAGGCAATGTCTGAGGCAGCAGGTGGTTGTAGCAATGTTGGAGGAGCATGCAAAGAGGGAGAAGCTATGGCAGTATTATGTGGGGGAGATGCAAGGGCAGATTCTGAGGGTAAGGAGAAGGGGAGCTCCTAAAGTCATGGGAAGGGAAGTAGTGAGGTATTGTTGGTGGAAGTGCAGGATGAAAGGAGGATGAGGAGGGGATTTTCTTATGAGTGGTGATAGTAGGAGCAGACACGGAGTCCACCATGTGGCTGTCCTGGCCACACCAAAAGCACAGCATGGACAAAAAGGGGGAAAGAAAGAGAGAGAGAGAGAAGAAGGGAAGAAGTGACAGCTAAAGAAGCAAAAATAAAGATTAAGGGGAAAACGTATACAGGGAAGGGCAGAGGAGAGAAGGAGATCAGGAGGAGGATGGGTAGACAGCAGTAGGAGGATGAAAAGAGAGCAAAAAAGGGGAAAGAATGAGAGAATAGAAGGGGAAAGATGGAAAGAAAGAAATAAGGAGGGACAAAGCCATAGAAAGTCAACCTTCCCTCCCCACCCCCAGTTCTGCTGCCCTGTGTACCCACAAATCTCCCCCACCCAGCCCTTGGGGATTCCAACCAATCTTCTATCCCCCTGATCTACCAGGCCCAAGACAGGTAATAGGGAAAGGAAATGGGGAGGGACTACGAGAAGAGAAGGAAGGGAGCGCTGACCCCACCGTATGCAAACCTCACCCACCCTAGAATCCTACCCTGACTCAGAAAGACTCAGTCAAACACACACACACACTATGAAACACCCACCCACACAACTCACATCCATTCCCTCACCTGGGCAAGCCTTATGGCAGAAAGTTCAAAAAGAAAGGTACCTGACACAGTGTATCCTCCTTGTGTGGTAGGTCTGGCTGAAAATGTCCAGTCATCACACATGTAGGTATATTTTTGCCTGCACAACATCACACTAAGTCTCATGGGATTTCCCATCTCACAAGACTTCCGCCGAGATTTGGCACAATTTTTGCACCGGATGGAGCAAAAAAGGTGGTGCAATCATTCAAGTGATGCCAATTCCAAGCAGCTGCTCGGAGCCTCCAGTAGCCAGATGGCCAGCTGATGAAGGTTCAGTACAACAGCACCTCTCCAGGCAGCATCAGAATAAATCTTTCCTCTAGTTTCAGGAGCTGTATGCCTCTCAATATTACTTGATGGTTCAGGAGATCAAGTGAGAGAGAGCTGCTGTTGCATTCATGCCCTGCTGAAGAGGCTATCACAGAGAACTATGTCTTCAGGCGGTAATGGGCTGGATGAGGAAAAACAGATTGAAACTGAATCCAGACAAGACGGAGGTGCTCATGATAGCGGCCCCGAAACCAAGAATTGGGTTGCAACCTCCAGTCCTGGATGGGGTCACACTCTCCTCCAGCGACTGTGTTCGCAGTCTGGGGGTGCTCCTTGACTCGTCGCTCCTGATGACAAATCAGGTAAATGCGACGGTCAGGAGCGCCTGTTATCAGCTTCGGCTGATACGCCAGCTGCGCCCTTTTCTGGAAGTAAGGAATCTCGAGACGGTTGTGCACGCGCTGGTAACCTCACGCCTTGACTTCTGTAATGCACTCTACATGGGGCTACCCCTGTGCTTGACTCGGAAATTACAGCTGGTTCAAAACATGGCAGCCAGGCTTGTGTCAGGTACATCTAGGAGGGACCACATTACTCCGGTTTTGAGGTCCCTCCACTGGCTGCCTATCAGCTTCCGGGCCCAGTACAAGGTGTTGGTTATCACCTTTAAAGCCCTAAATGGCTTGGGTCCAAGCTATCTTAGAGACTGTCTCCTCCCGTACAATCCTCCACGCGCTCTCCGCTCCTCTGGGAGGAACTTACTACAGCTTCTAAAATCTAGGCTTGCGGCGACCTCCCAGAGGGCGTTCTCTGCTGTCGCCCCCAAACTCTGGAACGACCTGCCGGATGAGATCCGTCAGATAACATCATTAGACAGCTTTAAAAAAGCGGTCAAGACGGATCTCTTCCGGCAGGCTTTTCCAGATTAACCATCCCGGCCCAGGTTCCCAGGTTCCCTGATTCCCTCATTCCTCCCGTGGCCCCATCTTAGTGATGGTTGAGGATCAATAGAGGGATATCAGGGTTT
>NC_056525.1:191611688-191617806 GCF_019175285.1 Sceloporus undulatus | reverse complement strand
TTAGTTTTTAATTGTTGTTTTATGCATTGATATTGTGTTTTAATATATTTACTGTTTAATACTGTCTTAAGTGGGGGAGGGATAAAGTGTTTTTAATTGTCATATTTTATATTTTACTGTTGTTAACCGCCCGGATTGGTTTGCCAGAGGGCGGTATACAAATAGATATTATTATTATTATTATTATTATTATTATTATTATTATTATTATTATTATTATTATTAGTCAGCCACAGCATGAATGAAGTGCTAGATAGCCTAGTCAGCATGGTTCTCTGCATGATCTAGTGACTTTTCCTTTTTAATCAATACACCCTTTTGCTTTAAGGCAGGAAACCTATGGTCCTTGACTAAATGCTCTGAGGGCCACTGGCTATAGCAGAATTCCATCCACAGAGAGAGAGAGGTCCACAGGTAGAAATGAAGGCTCACCCTTGCAATTTCTGCACTGCGGAAGACAGGTCCCCCTCCATTATTCTTCATCAAAAGCAGTCTGGGGGGGGGGGGGGCGAGAAGTTTCCAGAAGGACTGGAGGAGACATTAGAGCAACAGTCTTCAAAACCCTCCAGATCCTTCAACACCCTTCCCCAAGAAAAAGAAAAACTATGATATATGGGAAATTGCATAGTTTGTTCAGAGTAATGAAAATGAGAATAAAACATGCTCTATGAAAGTCATAACCCACATCAAATGCCACCTCATAGCTCAAGTCTCTATGAGGCCACCAGGGCACAGGAATTGGAGCTTTGGCTATCAAAGATTCTCCCAATTCCACTCCTTTAGTTTATTTTGTTTAAAATAGTTAGCATTTATTTATTATAGCTATTTTAATACTGTCCTTCAGTCATATCCCTGGTGTGGTTTAGGAAGAACAAAACAATTAAAATGCAAATAGAAAAAGAAACTTTGATAAACCAAAAGGCCACAAAATCATAAAAGCAATATAAAACAGTCAGCAAGATTAAAATTGTATCTTAAACACTTAGGAAAATAAACAGGGTTTTTGTCTGGCACTTAAAAAAGGTAATGAAGAAAGAAAGGGTGGGGAATCCTTTTCAGCCTGCAGGCCAAACTCCAGTGTAAGAAAAGTGTGTCTTTGGAGGCGGCTGCATTTCAGCTGAGGGCAAAGCTAATAAACACCATTCCTACCCACATTTGGAGCAGTAAATATCTGCTGTTCACAATTATCCAGAAGATTGTGCAAAGGCGTAAAGACATCAAGTTCTTCAGTAGCAGATATTCCAAAGTCTCAGTTTCTTTTCCATTGTTTTATCTTTCTAGGTTTTGTGTTGTCTTTTAACAAGCAGCCACAGAATAACCTGAACATGTTTATAAAGACCAGATGTCATTTTAGATGCAAGAGTGTTCCAACATTCCTGGCTTCAAAGAACATGGGCTAGGTTAACACTGCTGCAGCAAACGTCCAAATAAAAACTTCCACATGCCTCAAAAAGTATGCCAGAGGCAGTTTTAGACTGGAAAACCTCAAGAAACTTGCTTAAACAGAACTCTTTTATCTCAGTATTGATCAAAAACAAGAGTGGGCTTTTCCTTCTGACTGCTGCAGAGCTTTTCTCCAGAGTTGGAGAAACGCTCTCCATCCAGTACTGAAAAAGGGGAAAGGGTTCTTCTGAATACAGATTGAAGATAAGAACATTGGCGGATTATAGACCGCCCATTTGGGGCAGGCTGCACCCGCCCCTTTCCCCGCTGGATTGGGGCCTCAGTGTGCAGAGCGGCAGCCGCTGAGGCCCCAAGGACACCCCTTTTCAGGCTGCCTTTATCACTCACTTCTAGTAGTGGCATTGATGATGGAGCCTCTCCTGGGCTATAAGGAATGCCTGGTGACCTGTATTTGCCTTGGGAGTTATACTTTTTTTTGTTCTGGAGTAGCGATGAACAACTGGTCTAATTCAGTATGTGACAGTTTCAAAATGGCTTTTACATGTATTTTTAAATAAATGCCCCCTCTGTGACCTGTGGAGGATAATGATAAATTGCCCATCTAAAATAAAAGCACAAGCCAAATGACTTTAGCTTTTCCTAAATGCTGCCCAGTGTGTTTATCCAATTATTTTAGTTACAATAGGATGTGTGCGTGCATGCGTGCGTGCGTGCATGCATGCATGCGTGTGTGTATTTGTGTACATGTGAATGTCTATGACAGAGGAGAGGAGAAGAGAGAGAGGGAAGTGTTGCAAACATCTGAAGGAGAGCCAAAATGGCTGCCACCCCCATTTCCCAAGCCATCACTTCCCTCTTCCCTCTCCTTTACCTCTTCCAGTAAACCACTGGATATCCCCAAACTCAGGTATTTCCCATGTTTCATGTTTGTATATGCTCTCTTGCAGATCAAAGTTGACTGACTGTTGGTGTGTTGGGGGAGGCAGTTTATATGATGTGAGAGAGAACCTAATTGAAATCTTCACTTGTTCACTTGTGACCTACTTCCTACCAACCACCCAGACTGTCTCTGATTGGTTGGTCTTCCCACTTTATAAGCCTGGGAGAACAGGATGGGCTTCTGGGAAAGTGAAACAGCTTGATCATCTGAAAAATGATGTCCACCATTCATGGCTATAATCCTCAATTTGGCATTGCCCATGATCCAGGAAATTCACTTCTCGTTGTTACAGGGAAATAGAACAACAGTGTCAAGCAGCATCAGAAAATAAACCCTGTCTCAAGAAGCAAGTATAGAGGCAAACCACAGAAGCCATGTAGCAGGAAATGCAGGATGACATAGCTCTGTTACAGACTTCCAAAACAAAGCTGCTTCGGGTCTCTTTGGAGGTATGCTGTTTAAATGATGCATGCATCCTAAGAATCCGAAAGCTGCACCAAAGCTGCACTCCAGTGCTTAGGAATGGAGTGTGGCTTTGGCGCGACCTCCGGACTCTTAGGACCCAAGCATCATTTAAATAGCATATCTCCAAAGAGACCCGAAGCAGCTTTATTTTGGCAGTCTGTAACAGGCCATAGATTTGGATAATCAAATGGGAAGACTGTTGAACTGAGGAATAAGAACAACCACCACTTTGTTTACTCCTTTTGGCCAGTTGTATATGCCCCTTTCTGTGTTGTGTTGTGGCATTTATTTGCAATGGCAGCTGAAACAGCAAAACGAATGGCAGAAGAAGAGTTGTGATGAAATAAACACTAGCATCCCCAGCTAGAACACTCTCCCTTTAATCCTTACATCAGTACTCCATGCCACCTCTGGACCCTGTGATGGCTTAAGTGGAAAAATAAGCATACAAAGGCCCGTTCCACACCGGCACCCTAGTACGTGCTTGGCATGTACTAGGGTTAGGAAGGATCATCCTTTCCGGACACTCCTAACCCTAGTACGCACCGAGCACGTACAAAATGGCGGCGCCCATTCTACATAGGCGCCGCCATCTTGATGTCACGGATGTTTAGCGTCTGCATGTCGCATGGCAGAAATGATGCCGCGAGTGCACCATTGGCGACTTGTGGAGTCATTTCCGCACCGCAAAAAGAACCCGCTTTTTGTGACTTCTTTTTGCTGCATCCGGGAATCGTGCGGTTTGTCCACTGTGGTTCCCAGACGCAGCAACCAGTGGCGCCAGCAGAGCGCCCTTTTTGGGCACTCTGTATAGCGCCAAAGTTAGCAAGAGTGTACTCCCTGTAATTTCTATGAAAGAAGCACTTTCCTTGTCAACCTTATCAACAGGTAGCTGTTGGGAAATGAGCTTTGAAACCCTTCATTCTATGAGGGCAGCAATGGATAGTTGAATAATAGTAGATTAAGCAGTATCTTCCCATGATCGGTCGAGAAGGATGGGACAGGGACAGGAAAATGACATCCCGTCCCTCATGTGATAATCTCCAAAGTGTCTGACCAATACATCTGTTAAGGATGTTGCTTTTAACAGCTGCAGTGTCCTATACTTTGGAGCTTATGTGAATGTGAACAGCCCTTGGCACAGTATTTTAAACTAAAGAGCTTTTTAAAATTACAATTTGTGTTGAATATCTATTGTTTTGGAAGCTAGCATACATCTCAAGTTCTAATTTTTTATTGTGTCCTAAGCCAAGTTGGTCATAGGTTGAAAGCAAGTTGGACATAGGTTGCAGGTGTAACATTTTGATAGTTTTGTTTGAAATGTCATTAGGAATAAGAAGACAGACTTCTTATCTGGAAAAAAATATGTTTTTCATTCATGGTACACATTCCTCATGTTATTCAGATCAAGATAATTTGCACATTTACATCACGTTTAATTACAGCACTTTATGAACGTTTACTAATTAAGCTTCAAAAGACCCCTAAGCCTTACAAATGAGGAATATATAGTCATCATGTCACTCACTATTGAAATGAAAGCCTCTCTGGAGTAGAGTGGAGCACAACAGCTGTTTTGCAGCATACACCAATGCTGCACAACTGTTGAGATGAATTCCATTTCTGGCAGAAACTGTTGGGGAACATTGGGTAAATAGAATGTAATTACTTGATTTGGAATGTATCCAAGACATCAAGATTAACATCCTGAGTCTCACAACTGTTTTTGGAAGTTGGTTTTTATGGGGACTGGGTTTTTCATTTCACCTAGAAAACAATATGGCATGCCTAAATCTGTTCTACGTTTTGTCAGCATTAATCACAATGGATTTCCTCCAAAGATTTTCGCAGACAGATCTATATCATCTGCCTTTCTGTCTCTCTAGTATGATCATTTTATAAAGTGTTGGACTTGGAAGACTTTACTTGGGAAGTTTTAAATGTGTGATAGACTTCTTTGGCTAGTTTGGATCATGAATTACCTATAAACATACATACTTGGTGCAAAGATGGACTGAAGTGCACACACACACCGTACACAAGGTATAAAGCATTAGCATAGATAATTTCAAAATCTAGTCTTCATGGATTTCAATACAAACTAACCTGATCTGTACAAAGTGATGTGATAATGTACATTGTTGTCATTTTTTTTGATATTTCCCAAATGTTCTCTTATAGTTCTTAGCTCAAAAAATATCAAAATTATTCTTACTATGATAAAATAAACATCTTTAATATGTTCAGTTTGGGGGGAATGAGTTTAAATATGTTTGTGTGTGTTTCTCCAATAATTTAAAAATGTGTTCTAAATTTGAATTATTTCTATATTTTTTTAAAAAACTATGCCAGATATATAATTTTCATTCTCTCTCTCTCATATATATATCTAAACATTTTCATGCAAATTTCTAGAAATACAGTTTATTGATTGAATAGGATAGAACAGGTTTATGAGTGAACACATGTGCATTATGGGATATCTAATTGCCTGTTTTATGGTGAAGGGTCTGGAAACCATGTCCTACGAGGAACGACTTGGGGAGCTTGGGATGTTTAGCCTGGAGAAGAGAAGGTTAAGAGGAGATATGACAGTCCTGTTTAAATATTTGAAGGGATGTCATATTGAGGAGGGAGCAAGCTTGTTTTCTGCTGCTCCAGAGAACAGGAGCCAGAACAATGGCTGCAAGATACAGGAATAGAGATTCCACCTCAACATTAGGAGGAACTTCCTGACAGTAAGGGCTGTTCGACAGTGGAACACACTCCCTTGGAGTGTAGTGGAGTCTCTTTCCTTGGAGGTCTTTAAACAGAGGCTGGATGGCCATCTGTCAGGGATGCTTTGATTGAGAGTAACTGCATGGCAGGGGGGTTGGACTGGATGACCCTTGTGGTCTCTTCCAACTCTATGATTCTATGATTCTATCCATCCTATGTAGACTTCTATACCTGATTTCCACCACTATACCTGATTTCCATGATCAATACTGGGTGTATCTGTGCATCTGTGTATATTCACATGTACCATATTTCACATTATATGTTTATGTCATGAGCTTTTTTTTTTATTTGTTTTTAAAGTGTTCAATTAAAGTTGTAAATACAACATTGAAACAATTTAAAGATATAACGTGTGGTAGTACAGCATGAAAAAAATAATGAGATGGTCATTCTGTCTTTCTGAAAGAGAAGGCTTGATTTCACCATTATTCATACATTATTCTGAGGCTTTGTACATCCTTGTTGCTGAATCTTATGTGTCACTTTCTGTGAAAATGCTAGGTCCCAAACACATTGATATCATATTAC
>NC_056525.1:191590619-191611678 GCF_019175285.1 Sceloporus undulatus | reverse complement strand
TATTATTATTATTATTATTATTATTATTATTATTATTATTATTATTATTATATCTCCCTATGGATCATGGCAGGGAAGTACAACAAATTAAATATATAATACAAGCTAAAAGAGCACATAAAACCAATACATATTAATGTAATCAATACATTAAAATATTATTGGACAATGAGGTGACTGCTTTCCAATTTCTGCCTATTTTTTTGCCTGGTCTCAGCAGCATACTGAATTCTGCCTCTTTTGTAACCCATTTCTGCTGCATATTCTATCCACTCCTCAAAACCCATCAGTACTGATAGTGCACTGGGAAAATCACAGCTTTTTAAAAGTTATAAGTAGTGTGCAGAAAGTGTGATTTTGTTTAAAACATATTCCATAAAATCCTTCTAATTCTAACCCTTGTGCCGTATTGGTATAAGCACAAGCTGAACTAACATTTTAAATGTATGGCAGGCTTAAATCTCTCACTTAAGTATCACAGCAATTCAAACACTGAGAGTCTTTAGGGCTGAAGGGCTGGGTATAAATACTGTAAATAAATAAATAAATAAATAAACAAACAAACATTCAACTATTGTGCTTTTAATTTATGTAAATAATTTCTATAGAGTAAATTGTTTTTACAGAATTTTTTTCAAAGACAAAACAGTTCTATGCAGATTTAAAACATGTTTCCTCCCAAGGTTACTCAAGCTATTTTCACTTGTTCTCCAGCACTTATTTAGCACTTTCAGTTGAACATCAAAGACATCCAAAATGTGTCACATAATATGCAACATATTTTCTCATTTCAGTTATCAAATTTCTATGTGTTACTTATCAGTACGCTTTTAATTTAAGTATGCCATTAAAATTCACAGCTGTTTCAAGTGGAACATAAAGTCAGTTGAGAGGAGAGATTTGTGGAATTTTGCAGAGAATCTCAAACACTCAGCTGTCATCATACCATCCTTTGCACTTGGTATAAATAACCTGCCTTCAATATATGAACCATTTTCTTAGAAAAATAAAGATGATAGAAAAAAGCACTGTACTCTGTTAAAAGTTCTGTGGGATGTTTTCCAGTTAACAATGTGGGAATGCTCTCACATGGACCAAGGAGTTTGTTGCTATGTGAAAAAGCATGGTTTTATTCGATGTTATTACACTTGGCAGATTAAACTCAGGAACAGGGAGTGTTGTATGTCTTTAGGCTGGTGTTCAATATCAATGGGGGTGGGTGGGAGAGGAAGTGTTCTTTCCTGTTATCTCACAACCTTCCATTCACTTATCAGCTTTTGGCAAGCACTGCCTTAACTGTAAAAGAAAATTCACAAGTTCATATCTCACATTCAAAATTGCATTATGGCCTATGCAGCTTAATGCATAAGATAAGAGATTTCCTGTGTGTGTGTGTGTGTGTGTGCGCGCGCGCACACACACACACACACACATATATGTGCATCATGCTAAAGAATTATATTAATTTCCAAAGCTTTATTCTCATTATAGTATACCTCAAAAGTGAGTACAGTATCTAGAGGCAATTCCATGAAAAGGCTAGGCTGGTGGACTGCCATCAGTGAAAGATTTTTGATGGGAAGCCCATGGACTCAGAAAAGGTTGAACTATGACTGGTAGCATCCTTACTATTGGCTATCTGGCTAGGGCAGATGGGAAATGAATTCCAACAAAATCTGGATTGTTTTAATAAAAATCTGGTAAGCTTAGAAGGCTACAGACCTACAGAAATTATATGAGGAAAAACAGGATCTGTTATACACACTTGGACAACCTGGAGCTAAGTGCAAGAAACCAGCTCCTAGTGAGGATGTAATTCTTCACTGATTTTCTTCTCAAAGGAAGCATTGTGTAATTTTAGCATTTTCCTCCCAATGTGAGAAAAACTTTGAAAACTATGCCGTTTCCAAAGCCTTCGGGGCTTAATCTGTGAAAAATACATGTGTCTTTTTTTTTTTCTTTTTTTTTCAGACTGCAGAAAACAGCATTTTTTGTGCAGGAAATGGCAAAATAATATTTTCAGTGAAAAAAATGCTGTTTCATGTGGAAGAAATGTTTTCTTTACTTAGAACCTATGTGAGAATTTTGCACACTAGATGAGAATGAACTGTATGCAGATTGCCAAGAGTCTCAACAGTCCAGGATTGTTACCATCAGGGCTTTTTGACCATTTTTTCTTCACTTTCTAAACACAACAATCTGCCCCTCAAAATAATCCTCTTAAAGAAACAACATCAAAGCATATCTTTTCTATTAAACTGAATGAAAACACCTTTTTGTTCCTCTAACATATGGAATTTTCAAGAAACTTTCTATAATGTAAAATGATCAAAATAGTGCATCTCTAGCATACATATTTGTTCATATACACACAGAGAGAGAGAAGCTTTAACCCAGCTCCCATCACTATAAAATCTCTCAAATGGCAGGGCAATGGGAGATGCAGATGTGAAGCACATTTGAAATAAAGTCACTATATAAATCAATGAAGAAAAAAAAGCATATGGGTTTCACAGGTAACAGACCATAAGAGAACCCTTTACATAAGGCCAAAATTAATGCTGCTGCATGCTTATGAAGCAGTTCAACTTGCTGCTACCAAGCCATCTCACCTCAGGGGAAAAGGGATATTGAGGGTTATTGAACATTGCCAATTTTTACAGTGGATCAGCTTGAAGTTATTTAGCACAGATGTTTCTGTAATTGGGACACACTGGGAAAATCCACATGCTCAGTAGCCCTCAAAACTCACACTTCCATCTGTGCAGTGTGAAGGTCTACAGTTACTATACTCAGTGGCAATATAAAACATCCAGGAATACTGGCTGAAGATCTAGGGGAAAACTTTCCCTCCCCTAGCACCATCTGCTCTTCTATTTACATGCATTTTTGTGTGTCTGCATTCATATTCCACAGAAGAAGGCAATGTGTTTTGTGGATGTTGGTAAATATGTGCAGTTAAAGAGCCATAACCATTTATTAAGCTCTTGTGGATGAAATGTAATAGATACAGAGAAGGGTTGGAACGAATCTCACCAGAGGTGTTTAAATCAGTTTCAGAATTTCCCACCTCTATGCAATGAAGTTATACTGAGTCAAAGGTAATCTTACATGCTGGCACTGATATTCACGTATGGAGATGAAACATAAGAACAACACCCAGCATGTTGGTCACACAGTTAGTCAGAAAAGAGGCTTCATGCTGTCCCTCTCCTTTGCTATTATCATTTTCCTTCAGCATGATCAGAAACTTGTTTATTTCATCTATCCTTCATTAACAGTAAGGCCAGTCATTATTTTTTTAATCTCCATCTGCTTAACTGTTTATGCTGACATTTTGTTACTGAACTAGAGACACTTCATTACTTGGGCTTTCCCTTGTACTCCTCAGAATTTGGCTCTTTCAGAACCTGGGCGTACATTTATATTTTTGCGTTTCCTCACCATATGCTATTTTTTTAAGCATAATTGCTTAACTATACTATTTACTAGTTAACCTAGTATTTCATTAGTTGGAGATTCCAGCATGCTTACAGGTATAGGTTGCTATATCAAAATTTATGGCAAGTGAATAATGCAGCACACATGCTAGTCCATACCTTCCAACATTGCACAGATGAAAACAGGGACAAAGGTGACCACGCAATGTCAGAGTGTGGTCAAGATGGCAAAAGATATTAACAGGGAAGAATACACAAGTTAGGAGAGGTTACTGCAGTTTGCTTTTACCTGGGCCTACAGGAAGGGCAACATTTCATTTTCTCAGCCCTGCTGAGTGAACTGTGTGCAAACTACTTTTGCACTTTGAACTCAGTTTGTATCTAGTATATTAAACTAAGGGCAAATGGAAATTGGGAGAGAAGTAGAGATGAATTGGAGGGGACATTGTTAAAACAGTTGAAAAAAATGGAATAACAAAGAATTAATTGGAGCTGTCTCCGTATGTTATTCCTGTTGCAAATGTAAGAGAATAGTGGAAGGTAGCCACATTTCTGTACATCATTCTCAATGCAAATAGGATTGTCAGAGGAATATAATTTCTCTTCTACATGTTTTACTACAAGCTCTGGAAAGACTTCAGAAATGGAGTTTGGGGTGTCATGTGCAGTTATGTCATTTATCCCTTGTTTTGTAAACAACATCTTCAGAAAGACCCAGGCTTTAAGTATTAAACATGCAGCTGACAGACTGAAGTCTCTACACACTTTTCCATCCAGATATTACAAACACAGGGCATTAATTTAATATCTATTTTATTGAGGACTCTGATGGTATGGGCTACAATTTTTATCACTGTCAGAGGGAAAAACGGGGGGGGGGGGGTCAACTAATCCTTTTTGGTTTTCACTATTGCCATTGAATAGCCCTCTCGCCTCTGGAATTTACAAACTGTCCCAGTCAACTCTCTTTACTAGATAATGTACTATGGCACATAGGAAAGAGATTAATAACAAGGATGCAAACTAACCCCCCCCCCTTTCCTTTTACTTTAAGATTTATGATGATAACAACACATTTATACATTGACAAGGTGGAACATGCTCAGACCAAAATAGTAAAAGGGCTGGAAAACATGTCCTATGAGGAGTGTTTTAGGAAGCTGGTACATTTAACCTGGGGAAGAGAAAGATAAAATGTGATATGACGATGGCCATGTTTAAATATTTGAAAGGATGTCATATTGAAGATGGAGCAAGCTTGTCTTCTCCTCCAGAAACTAAGGAATAGAGCAAATGATTCATAACACAGGAAAAGAGATTCCACCTTATACTACAATTATATTAGGAAGAACGTTCTGATGGTAAGAGCTGTTTGGTAGTGGAATACCCTGCTTCAATGTGTAGTGGAGTCTCCTTCTTTGGTTTTTTTTTAAAAAAGAGGCTGGATGATCCTATGATGAGAATGCTTTGATTATGTGTTCCTGCAGGGCAGAGGATTGGCCTGGATGCCCCCTGTGCTCTCTTCCATTTCTATAATTCCATGTAGAAGATTCTGTCAGGAGCGGGAGTAAATTAAGTTTAGACCAAAAAATTACCCATAATACAAAATTTTAAAAAGCAATAATAAATACATCTAGCTAAATCTATTCTGACAGTTTCCATAATCCAGCCAGTACTTATCAAAATTAATCATTTCTGGGGCCCGGTACACACCATCAGGAAGCGATGTCCAGGCAGCAATAGTAGGGCTCAGGAGCATGCACCAACCACATGATCCTGAGGCCTACTACGTGTGGGCAGTACCATTATCGCATGGCACTACCCACACGGGGGACGTATGGACGACGTGTGGGCGTCTGAACGCCCATGTGTCTTTTAGTGGAAGTGGCATCATAGGGCTGCATCACAGCCCTTACGATGCCGCAAAAAAGAAGCTGCTCCAGCAGAATTCTTGCCGCGGTTATACAATACAACATAATCCTCCAATGGGTTTTCTCTAAATCTTTTCCCAAATGCGTAGTCATGTTGAGCAAATACAATTCGGGTGACATAGGGAACCTTACATTAAATATTTTTTGTAATACATTGTGAATTTTTTCCCAAAACTTCTTAATTTTTTTGCACCCCCACCACATATGCAAAAATGAGCCTTTTTCATTTGTACACTTCCAACATCTATCATTATGTGAGCTGGACATTTTAGCTATTCTAACTGGAGTATAGTACCATCTATTATAGACCTTGATATAATTTTCCTTCAGATCTTGCGATACCGTAAATTTACACGTCTTCCTCCATGAGTTTTCCCAACTATCTAATGCAATTGTGTGTCCAAGTTCTTGTGCCCACTTTATCATATTGTGTGTAATATTTTCCTTTTCCTTTTCTGCTGGCAAAATACTGGAAGAACAAGAAAGTACCGAATACAGAGGAATGGCTTCAGAAAGTGTTTGACCTAAAAGAAATGGACAATTTGACAATGTTATTAAGAGGTAGAGAGAAAGGGGATAAAAACTGGATTTCAATAGAGAAGTATTTGAGGAAATATTGGAAAGTATAAAGACTGATAACAAGACTTAACACTTTGATTTGCAATTAAATGAATATAATGAGGAGTAAGAAATGAATTTGAATTTGAAATAACAATAAGGAAGTTATGGGAAGTAATTAACAGAGGCAAGGATGGTATAGTTACATATTTTTTGTACTTTGCAATTATGATGAATTACATGGAGCTAGATGCAGTATATGTGTTATTTGTCAACTGTAAATATTTTAAATTAATAAAATTAAAAAAAAAAAAAGAAGCTGTTCCAAGCAGCTTCTTTTTTGCAGCGCATCTGTGCCGCGCGGTTTGGTTGCAGTGGCAATGCTGTGCAGCCAAAAGGGCCAGCATTTCCCTCCCAGTCTGTGCCTTAGTTTAGCTCATTTCTTGTGTCTGGATTCAGGGTAGGCCTCAGTCCCCAACCTTTTTCTGAAAGAAGGCCTTACTATCAATTTTTGCTTTTCACATTCTCTTTTCTTGCTAACTTTTAATTAATTAGAATGATAGTAGAATCTGGGGACAGGAGCCAATGGTGTCATTCTGTGGCTGTTCTATCTTTTAAATCTGTGGAATTGGGAGACAATTCCCTCCCTCTTATCCTTCTTCTGAAGCCCCTTCTACCTGCACTCCAAATCTGCTTCAGAGGCTTATGCAATCCAGAGGTTTGAGCAAGAGAGGAGGAGAAAATGTATGCTAGCACAACAATGAATTTAATCTTCAGTTAAGTTTCAATTTCACAGATTCCTAGGACAAAAATTTGACCTTCCTGTGAGCTCATTTCGTTTCTTAATTGTTTATGTTCCCAGGTTGAACTTTTGATTTCCCTCTGAACTAATTTCCACTCTTAAATTCAAGATTTCTGCACTGAACATTTAACTCTCCTATTCTGAAGTAGGTATGTGGAAATCTCATTGACTTTTTAAATTTTCAGTCTGCATTCTCTTTCTAGTCTATTTACATACCAGATTGTGACACTTCATTTCACCACTTTTGCATAGATATTTGTGTATTATTTCAATGTGCATTGTTCAAAATGTATGTATTTGTATATGTATATCTTTATAATTATAGATTTGAATATTGATTAAGCATGTGTGTGTGTGTTTCAAATGTAAATGTTTTTCACATTTTGAAACATATGTATAGTCATTTTCTTCCATTAAACACCTTGCAAGCCATACAAATATGCACATTTCACTTCTTTTCAAAAATGGGATGTATGCCATTTAGCTGTCAATCTCAAGAGGCACAACATGGAAATTTCCTTTTGGATGTATCAGTCCAATCATATTCTTCTCCACCCCGGCTCTGAGCATCCTCTAATATAAAATGGCAACCATTTTATAACCCCAAGAGCCAGAGAAAAATGGCTGAAAGTTCAATTTCTTCATAAGAACAGAAGGAATTAATACCTTGTAGATTACCTCAAGATGGTTGGAGATTTTTGCCAGGGAAAAAGACTGAGCTTGCTATGATAAAATTGTCTTCTTTGGAAACAATTAGGGAGAATTCATGGAGTGAAAATGCTTGTGGATCAGGGGTCCTTTTACACTATACTGTTTTGGCACTATGATTCAACTCTAAGTGTCGTTGCTGCATCCTATGGAATCCTGGGGATTGCAATTTGGACAGGATATGTAATTCCCCAGTTGAGAATTCTAAATAATTCTTTTGTATAGTGTGAAAATGCCTTTGTTTTGGCTCTGGCTCTTGTTGTTATCAAATATAATAAGGCACCAAAATTTCTCATGGTACTGGTGTACCCACTTAACTTTGGAATCAATCCTACTGAATGTAAAACTTTTTATTTCCACATGAACCACATCCAGCTGTATGTAACAAATTTAAGTTGTGGTATACAAATTGGAGTTTTTGCACCGGAGATCCTTGTTCACCACTGACTTAGTTTAAGACTCTAAAATTAGGTCCAGAAGACACTGCTACATTCCAGTACTGGTATTACTAACCTAAGGGGCTCAACAGACGAGCAGCTCCATGCTGCCTGTTTTTGCCCTGCATCATTGCCACAGAAACCAAAAGACGCAGCAACGATGTGCTCTCTCTCAGGAGAAAAAAGAAGCTGCTGAAAGTAGCTTCCTGGAAGGGGTCGATTTGTGCGCTTGCGTTCCCATATCACATCACTTCTGGCCAGCACCATTTGGGCACTGCGCTGTGACTGCGTCATCATGGTGGCCCCTATGTGGATGGGCCAAGTCATGATGGTGCCAGCAGTGTGCGGTAGGGCTCATAAGTGTGTGGACACTCTGCACTCCCAAACCCTAAAATCAGCCCCAGACTGCCGCTTTCCGGCAGTTTGCACTGGGCCTAGGTTACCAGCAGCCCTTCCTCATGTGTGTACATATGTGCCTTCAAGTAATCTGTAGATATATGGTGAATTTCATGAATTTAATAGAGTTTTCTTAGGCTAGGAACACTCAGAAGTCATTTTGCCAGTTCTTCCCTCTTCAATACAGCCAACGGTTTTGGTGATCTTTCACCCAAATACTAAGCAGAGCTGATCCTGCTTAGTTTAGATCAAGTGGGATCTGGTGCATTTAGGATATTTAGACTTCATACAGGGTAATATGCCAGTGTGGTGTAGTGATTTAAGTGCTGAGATAAGACTCTGGAGAACAGGGTTTAAATTTCCGGTCAGCCACAGAAACTAATTGGGTGATCTTGAGCAAGTATCAGCTTTAGAGAAAGGCAACCCCCCCCCCAACATGAACAAATCTTGCTAGGAAAGCCCCATGATAGGTTGACCTTAGAGTCACTATAAGTCCACATTACTTGAAGGAACACAATAACAAGAAATAGTAGTAAATTCTGAAGGTAGTTGGAACAGGAGAATGTAAATTCAAGACATCTCAGGATCTGTGAGAGAGCTGATATCAGGTTTCCGGGAGAGCTGATGTCACAAATGTTGGTGGAGGGAAGAAAGTAATCAGTAATTTCTGAGATCATTTAACCTCTCAATAGAATAATAAAATAGCTCAACAGGCAAGGTACTAGCCATTGAATGAAAATGGAATAAGCTAAACTGAACATCACAAAATATCCAAAATCTGTGGTCACACTTTTCTCCCCTCAGGCATTGTCACTCTGTCTAAATAGCCATTGATTCCTGCAGCACAAAGACTAAGAAATCAGCTGAGTGACAGCTTTATGCTCTGTCACAGTAAATTCACACTGAGGTGTTGGGCGGAGGAGAGCTGCCCTAAAAATATCAATCAAGAGACAGTGGGGAAATGGACACAAAGGATAGTAGTGTTGACGTGCCATTTAAAAAGGGGGAATTTGGCTTTAAGAGCCATGAAAGCAAAACAAGGCCTTGGCTGCCAGTGGAAGCATAAAATCTGGCTAACACTGAAACAAGAAAAAGAAAAAAACATTTACTGTGTGAAGAAGAACAAACCCGTCATCTCCTTAGACAAAGAATTGCTTTGATGATATTAGAGCCTCTCGTGTAAACCAGGGCTTGTGTGCATTCTGTTGGAGATAAAGAGACAAACTGAATGACATCTGTGTCTTATTTTACCCATTCTCTTTTGAAATCATTAGCAATAGCATTAGCACTTACATTTCTATACACCTTTATAGTGCTAAGCACTCTCTTAGAAGAGTGCTTAGCACTAGAATTAGAAGTTATATTAGAAGAATAAGCAAGGTAGAGACTTTGAAGGAAGTAAGGGATTACATCTCAGGTGAACAAGGGGGAAAGCAATGAGACAAGATCCAGGGAGCTGCCAGCTGTTCAATATGCTGATTATTAAATTGTCAAAAGTGTATTTAAGTGAACCTACTATATTTACTTTTTCATAGCTTACGACAATAAGATATATGTTGTTATCTGCTGTGGAGTCTATTTGTCGGCTTATTTTCCTCCAAATTCTAGTTGAATGTTTTTAATGTTTTTACTGTTTTTAATGCTTTTATACTATTACTGTTTAATCTTATTTTAGCATTGGGAATGGGGGTGGTATAGGGATTGTTTTCTTCTTGGATTTTATTGTAACTTTGATGTATTTTACTATTGTAACCTGCCTGGATTCTTTGTAATAGGGCGGGCTAGAAATAAATCTTTATTATTATTTACTATTACTTTGGTGACCCTTTGAATGAGTGACCCCAAGGAGTTTATCACACTACTTACCTCCCACTCTGCTCCCATCACCCCAACGTCACTGATCTGCGATGAGAGCCTCCTGGGGGATCGTGGATGGTGCTTTTAAAGGGGAATGCTTCCATTTTCATCATGGAAGCATTCTCGTAATTGTTACAAAAAGGGCCCTTTTTACTAATGATTTAATCTTTCATGCTACTATCCAACTTATGTTTGTAATATCATCCCTACTGCCTCTTCCTTTCCTGAACTCAGCTTGGCCATCTGACATTTCTTGCTGCATATATGGTAAAAGCTTTTGTTACAAATGTTTGAGCACTGTTTTGCTTGCATGGGAAATTAGTGTGATGGTTCTGTGGTTACTGCAACACCTAGTGTCCCTTTCCTTGGGGACTGGAATGGATATTGAGCATTTCCAATCCATAGGCCATTGTTTTGTTTTCAATATTTGTTGACAGATTGTTGCTAGGACTAGAGTAGATTCTTCCTCTGCAGACTGAATTAATTTTATTGGTATGCCATATGTTCCTGGTGCTTTATTTCTCCCAAAGGGTATTAGTGCCTCACTTTTTAAAACTTTGCCTTTGTACATTTCTTCTTTAAATATCTCTGTCATTCTCTCTTCTCTTTTATACACTTCCTTTGTATATTGTTTCCTTTGGTCCAAAACAAACTGCAGAAATAATCCAGTAGGAGATTGCTTTAACTGCCCTGGCTCATGATAGGGAACCGAGAGGCTCTATAGACTGGCACTTTGTGCCGGCATGTAAGCATGGTGAGGGCTGAGCGTCCAGACACTCTGAGCCCTCGCCGTGCAACCCAGGTGCCATCTTGGCACACACCAGTTTACATGGTGCACATCATGATGATGTTCATCGTGCACAGCACCCAAATGGCACTGTGCACAAGGGGCATCATCATAGTGCACAAGCATGCCTATGATGCCCCTTCAGGGATGCAAAAAGAACCTACCTAGAAACGGGTTCTTTTTGGTCCCTCCAGAGGCCCCGACATGTGGTTGCCACGGCCTCCTTCTGGGGCAAAAACAGGCAGCATTTAGCCACCCATCTGAGATCACTTTAACTGCCCTGGCTCAGTGCTATGGAATCCTATGAACTGTAGTTTATTGTGGCAACAGAGCTCTCTGACAGAGAATAATAAATGTCTCACAAAACTACAGTTTGCAAAGTTCCCTAGCATTGAGCCAGGGCAGTTTAAGCAATCTCAAAGTGGATTATTTGTGGAGTGTGTTTTGGACCTTTATCTTTTTATCTCTATTTGGTTGTGCAATGTGTTTTCCAGTTTGTCATAAATCATCCCCATTCTTATTTCAATTACCCTTTGATTTCTTTGATCTTGTGAAAAAGATTTCTTCTTCCTTTGTTTTCCATTTCCATTTCTCTGCATTGGTTATTATTATTATTATTATTATTATTATTATTATTATTATTATTATTATTATTATTAATCCCTCTACACAAGTAATTGAACCTATTTCTATCACTTTAAATTTTTATTTTGTCTTATTCTTTATATAAGGTGTGTGTTCTATACATTATATATATATATTCTTCAAAAGAATAATTGCATGTTAACGAAATGAGGTTTGTTGCTCTTCTTCATCATAAAACAATATTTGTACAAAATTCAAGGTTTTGTAATACCTTTATTGGATCACTGTAATGCCACAGCCAAAGCAAACATTGATGACTGGCAATGTTTTAACCATATCTGTGCAGTACATGTCAGTAGAACCAATTCCATCTTTATCAAGGGGAAATGCTAAACTTCTCTTCTTTCACAGAACACAAGTAATGTGTCTCCTTGCAAGCCACAACTAAAAGTAATGTATACAAAATCTTAATCATTGTAGGTTTCTGCTCAGAACTTTCAAACCGCAAGAAATGATCTTTGTAATTACATTGCTCAAGCACTTAACTCCTGATTTATCTGCATACATCAAAAGGAAATATTTAGGAAAGTATGATGTGAGATGGTAACCTGGAATATAGATTGATGAAATACAAAAGACAGGGGGTGAAATATTGTTGCAAGCTTAATTAATTAGGAAAGTCTCCAATCTTAACCAGCTAACAGAGCCTAAGTGAATTGATTCAAAAGCTGAATCATTTAAGAAGGGAATCGATCATCTCTGAGTGCAGTACAATTGTTTGCCTGTTTTTCCATCCCAGCTACAAAAGGAAATCCTTTCACCTTCTTTCTATTTCTCTCTTCCATATTTTGCCTCATATTATTCAGTCAGTGAAGGCAAGTT
Organism: Sceloporus undulatus; assembly: GCF_019175285.1. Taxonomy (NCBI): domain Eukaryota; kingdom Metazoa; phylum Chordata; class Lepidosauria; order Squamata; family Phrynosomatidae; genus Sceloporus; species Sceloporus undulatus. Next base: position 191,599,295 of record NC_056525.1, on the reverse strand, counting down.
CACCTGTTTCACAATTTTATCCAGATGATGGATATTTAAAAAGTAACAGTATAATTTGGTGGAATATTATTATGGGGGAAGGTCAGCAAGCATGCTGTTTCATATTTCTTTGGGTTCTGGTCAGCATGTATTGGAAGCCTCTTTGGTTAAGGTATTGTGAATGGAACCAGGTGGCACAATTGCCAAATGATAAAACAAATAAAAATAAAATTATTATCGTTGGCGTAGAACTCTTGTAGAACTCTTGTATATTTCACTGTGATGCTTCTCTGACCTTTCTTAGGAGTGAGTCAATGCAATAGAATTAATCATAACTACATTCTGAACAAGCCCACTATGAATAAACAAATGTGAAAGGTTTAAATGACAGACTTTGCTGATAAACCAAAAAGGTTTTCTTTGGTCATTCACTAAGACTGCAGAAATAATCTGGTTTGAAACCACCATAACTGTCATGGCTCAATTCTAGGACTTGTATTTTATTTTGGAACCAGAGCTCTCTGACAGAGAAGGTTAAACATCTCTCAAAACTACAGTTCCCATAGTTCCATAGCATTGAGCCATGACAGCTAAAGTGGTGTGAAACTGGATTATTCCTGCAGTGTTGATGCAGCCATGGGGTGAAGCAAACAGAGCAAAAGGAGCAGCCAATTGCCACAGGACTGCTAGGAGACCATGGCAACCAGACTCTGCAGTCCCGAGGGCAGCTGCTGCTGCGGTCCCAAACAAGCTGCAAAAAGGACGGGTAAGAAACCGTTGCTTTTGCAGCCAGGTTTGTGCAGTGTTAGACAGCCCCAGCATGGGTATCAAATGGCCTCTGTGCAATCCAGGGGTGTGTGTCATGTGCATGCCCTGCTGCTGAACTGGCCCAACAAAGACCCTTTGGGGCCATCTGTTGGAGGCCATAGTCTACCAAAAGGCTGCTTGATAAGAAAACATGGATATAATACTGTTTTACATAGTATTGGAAAAAAATATAGAAAGAATTGGAAAATATTTTTCTATTCTAAATGTGTAGTTTAAAAGATGTATGTCTCCATCTTTGTGAAGCCACAGGCCCCTTTGTAGGCAGAAGACACTGGATTTCTCAAGAAACCTCCATGTTTTTGTATCAGGAAAACTTTAGGTAGTGTTGAGGTAAAATATCCCAATCCATTCCAAATTTAAAAAGAAGAAAAAATGTTTTACCTTTGTTGGAGGTCAAAACTTAAATAGGAAAGTTCCAGTCTTCTGGCTGACTCTTTAAGATTCCCCTGTTGAGGCTATCACAGTCCTACAGCCTCACAAAGAATGGCTGGATTGGATTGCAAAGGAAATCTCTTTGTTGTGATACAAATGGATGATAAATTTCCTGGACTTTGTAAAGCTCTCATTTGCCCCATGGCCAGAAGGAGGAGGGCCCAGCCTGCAAGATATGCCCCTTCATACCATCTAAAACTAAGAACAGAAACAGCAAAATGCAGATCTATGACTAACATGTTCAATTTTCTTTTCTCCTGTTTGGTTTGTAACATCTTGCCTGATGAAGAAACCAGTGAAAGCTTTGAAAACTTGCAACATGTATAATGGATTTTTGATTGGATTTGCTAAATGGCCAACACAGCTATCCCCAAATGTTTTCTAGCACACCCTAAATGGTTTAACAATGTGTAAACCAATTTCCCCCAACAAATTGGGTACTCATTTTACTGACCTATAAAAGGATGGAAGGCTGAGTAGACCTTGGAGCCCTCCTCTAGGATCAAACTTATAACTTTGTGGCTGCAGAATGGGCATTTAACCATTGAATCGTAGAATCATAGAGTTGGAAGAGACCATGGGAGCCATCCAGTCCAACCCCCTGCCCTGCAGAAACTCACAATCAAGTATCCCCAACCAGGGGATTGCATCACCAGGGCTTATTGTAGGGAAGTGCATCCAGAGGTACATCCAGTATATTGCAATTTTAGAGATCTGCTTCCTGGCCTGAGAAGCACTACACCTAATATGTGATGATGTGCCACCAGTACTGCCATGAAATTTGCACCTCAGTTATTATGAATTGCTGTCAATTTCTGAGAAGCCTAGCTGTTTAGAGCTTGGTCTATCTCTACATTGCTTTCAGAATGCCAAGATAATGTTATATAAAGATTTAATAAGACATAATGAGTAACTGAAATTTATGAAGCATGCCTACAAAGTGTGTTCCCTCACTACCACCTCAACTAACTCTGGGGTTTTTATTATAATTCTTCCTTGCTCTGAACATAACAAATGGTGATTCGTTTTACAATGTCAGAGGTATCAAATCAAGAGTCATTTATTTAAATCTTTCTACTCCTGGGGTGCACACACATGCAAAATAACGCTTTCTGGTATTTAGTATTTATGAACTTTTGAGAACCATACTATTAATGGTTCTACTAATGGTTCTACTAATTTGACATATCACCTTATTGTAGTTATTCTTAGATGACAAGGTGGGAATCCCAACAGCATTTTGTCTAAGAGGGCCCCTTGGCTATGCCAGTGAAAAATAGAATCTGGAGTCCACATTCAGCTTTGTCAAATACAGTGTTCCTGCCTGCACAAATCTCCAATCCCATCATTTCCCCACCCAGGCATTCAAGATTGTATATGTGTATGGTGTATATGTATATATGTATGGTGTATATGGTGTGGTGGGTTGCTGTGTTGTCCTATGGTTCATTTTAACACTTATACATTAGTGTTTGATCATTTCCGATCTATTGTAGTATGTACCCAAGCACTCTATGGTAAAACAAAGTTTCTTTATTTAACACATTCATAGATGAAAACAACTCATGATGTGGTCAAGGTACATGGTAGCAGCAGAACTACCATGAGTAGGGATAGTGGTGAAATCCATACTAAAAGTTGTTCTCTGTGCCAAAGGACTAGCATCTTCATTTTGCCACACTGCCTTGTCCTTAATGGAACCTGTGGTTAGTTGGAAAGGATCCACTGCCTCTAAGGCCTGGTACATACTGCCAATAAGCGGTGTACCAGGGCCGATTCTAGGGTTAGGGATGGCAGAGCAACCGCATGGTCCCTAACGCTAGAATGTAATGGTGGTGTAACAATGGTGGTACCTTGTATACATGGGTGCTGCAATTGTTACATAAGCACCATGCAGTGTCTGCACGTTGCCGCACAGTGCTTACGTAATGAGTGCACCAGTGGTGCACTTGTTACGATGCCCCTGCAGCTTTAAAAGACCCCACTTTTCATGGGTCCTTTTTTTGCTGGAGGGAAGCCATGCAGTTTGGCGGCTGTGGCTTCCCTCCGGAGGAAAAACAGGCACCAGCAGGCTGTCATTTTCTACTGTGCCTAAGTTTAAGAGATATTCCTGTGGAAAATGCTGCATTGCTACTGAAGGTGGTGGACAATGATGACAGTGATGCAAATATATGAGAAGGAGGAAGAAGCATATTTTTGCATATACAAATGCTTACAAGTGGCTCTCTATTAGTATACCTTGTTCAAAATGCACATTATTTTATGTATTATTTTATACCCTCAAATAATCTGCAGAATGCTCTGCAGATGATGAAGCACAGAAGAGCAAGTAACATAGGAGATAGTTTGTATTTGTTTCACATATTACTATGCATGATCTCCATCATGACTGCTATCATCTGCTATTTGACTTCCCCGTTGCTGTTTTGGTGCAGTCATCCTGGTTGTCTGAGTGGACATTTCACATTTTGTTGCCCAAGCTTTTGGCTCAACACCAAAACTATGTCACCCTGCCAAATGTGTCACTTCCCACCTACTTCTATCTCCTTGACTGACTGCTTCTTTCACTTCCAATACCTGCTTACCTGTCTCCTTTATCTGTTGGCTACCTGGATAACACTTCACACTTCCATTCCTGTTCTCATCTCTATTCTCTCACCACTTTCTATGTTTCCTTTGCCTAGCTCCAAGCTCAAGTTGAATAAGTAAAAAATTCAAAATGCATTGATATTCCATGATTCAAGTAAAGCAGTAGTAAAAAAAAAACTTGTCTAAATTCATTTAATTCATTGGGATCCTAGCAGAAATGAAAACCAATCAAGTACTTACACTTCTTCTAATTAACCCCTTGCAACAATGCCATTGCTGTGAAACTTTAGGGAGAGCATGGCATTTAAGCAGGTTGACTAACATAGATGGCACAAGGATGACACAATGCATGGGTTGCCTTTCAGCATTACCAAACGTCACTACATAAGTAGACTTAAACAAGTTTGCAAAGATTATGGTGGCAATTATATTTATTGACATCCCACTTTACCCAAAAAATTAGGACTCAAAGCAGCTCACAATTTAAAAGAACAATGCATTAAAACATACAAAAAGAAAGCTTTAAAATAGAATTTAAACTATTTTCAGTATTAAAACAATGCACATTCAGTAAAAGAATAAAATGCAATTTAAAAGATAAAAAGATCTTTAAAATGCGTCAGTTATAACAATACAGCACTTCCTAGGCCATTCTTTAAAAACATTCTGTTTTAAACACCTGTCTGAATAAAAAGGCTTTAGCCTGCCTATGGAAGGTCAGCAAAGAGGGGACCATTCTGGCCTCCCTAGGTAAGGAGTTCCAAAGCCTAGGAGCAGCTCCCAAGAAGGCTCTCCCTCACATATCCTCTCAGCACTGTGTTTGTGATGGTAGTGGAACTGAAACAAGGGTCTTTCCTGATGATCTCAGAGTGTGGGCCAGCTTGTAGAGAGAGAGAGATGGTTTGCTAAATAACCTGGACCTGAGGTATATAGAGTTTTATAGGTACAGGAGTTGTAGATAATAAGTCCCTAGCTTCTCCACCTATCCTTCTGAAACTACATGTGGGTTGCCTAGGAACACTTCTACAAAATGTGCCATTTTCATACAAATTGCACAAAACTACATCGAGAAAGAAGGAGAAGCAAATTACTCCCCACTTCTCCACCAAAAAATAAAATAAAATAAAAAATAAAAAATGAAGACTCCATTACTATAAAACATTTCTATGATTAAAAATGCCCACAGAAATCTGGCTCAGCCCTAGAACTAATTTTGTACAGAACAGCTGAAGGAAAGTGTCATAATCATAAAAATGTGGGATCCTTCAGTTTGTTACAACAGACCTCTGAGTTGTATTTTAGAAGCTTTTTCAGGGCAAATTATTAACCTTCCTGGCTATCTGAAAAATGAGTTTAATAGCATTTTTCTACCTCAAAGGGATATTGTGTGGATAAATTAATTAGATTCAGACATATTCTTATTTTGCATTTGCAGTGTGGCATTTGCATAGGGTTCCCCCCACCCTATATTTATCCCTAGCCAAATAACATTCAAAGAAGGGGAATGGAAGAAGAAAAATAAAATGCAGTGTTCAAACGTCCACAATGCTGACATGTTCCCTGCCCACAAATTATAATATTAGACATGAAATGAAACTTCTTTGGCTTTTTCTGTGGGAGTACAAATATCCCTGAAGTGAGCTATGCTTAAAAAGCCAGTTGCATCTGTAAAATGCAAACAATTTTAAAACACTTTAGATGAAGATTTCTAGATAAGGATGATTTATGTTCTAACTCTGTGGTACAAAAAGTGTGTGTGTGTGTGAGAGAGAGAGAGAGAGAGAGAGAAATTTTATAGGATGTTGTAAATCGCTGCCTCTGCTAGTGTGGAAGGATGATAAAAAGGTAAAATGCATTTTAAAATATCTGATTCCCTTGAGACTGTAAAAAGCAGTGAAAACTCTTCACCTCTTTGACCTTTAAACTTGTAGGCGAGTCACCATGTAGTATAAAAATGTTGCATTTAAAAAAAACAACAACAGAAAGAGAGATGAATGGAACAAGCTTAGTCACCCCCCTCTCTCCTGTCTTTCTTTTAGCTCTTCACAGGCAGTTAAAACCAATTTTCTGGCTCCGTTCAAAATATATCTGTCTTGCTACTTGACTGTGAGCAAAACCAAAAATAAGACTAAACTGAAGAAAGCAGCTTTCTAATTTATTGGCCTTTGGCAAGGGGCCAGAGGGAAAGCTCTAAACAAATAATCCATCTTGCCATTATTTATTTTATTTTATTGCCAGTCGCACAGATCTGTATCTCCTCCAATGGCATCATATGGGGAATTGGGAATGAAGGAAAAGAGGCTAGGTTGTCCAAAGTGGTGCAAAATCATAGAACAGCAAGTTGTCTCCTGAGATTGCTTTAATGGTTTAACCACACTGCAAGTTATCATAGCATGGGAGAAGCTATTCCATGAGTATCAGACAGGAATCATATGAGGTGCTAGATCTGAACCCTCCTGTCTCACCAGAATTGCAGTTGTATTATTCACAATGTTGCATCAACTTTTAAGGGCAAGGATTCCCAGTAGTACACACAGCAAGATCTGCTTCCTTTCTTGGAAGAAGAGAAGACAGGCAGATCATCTTTAAGTGTGTGGTTTGCCTTCCTGATTGTTGTTGTTATGTGCCTTCAAAATGCCTCCAATTTATAGTGATCCTAGCATAGAATTTTCTTGGGAAGATTAATTCAAATTATATGCTTTCCTCTGAGACAGAGCAACTTGCAAGGTCACTCAGTGGGTTTCCATGGCTGATCGGGATTTGAACCTGGGTCTCCTGGAGTTTTATGGCAACATCAAGTGACTATGGTGTGCTGTTGCCGATTCTAGGGTTAGGGACTATGCAGCAACCATACGGTCCCTAACCCTAGCAAAGCGCAGCAGTGTAACAATGGCGGCGTCCCATGTACATGGGAACCACCATTGTGACATAAGTGCCGTGCAGCTTCTGCACAGTGCCACGCATTGCTCATGTCGCGAGTGCACCAATGGGCACTTGCTACTCAGCAGTGCGGTTGAAAAAGAACCCAGTTTTTCCTTAGAATAGAAATGAAGCCGCTCGGTTTGGAGGCTGTGGCTTCCCTCTGGAGGGAATTAGGCCACCAGCAGGCTGCCCTTTTCAGGCACCTGTACCATACAAGCTCACTGACTTTCCCGCTATAGCCACTTTAATGGAGGTGAGATGTCTTGCAGGGAAAAATATAAAGAAAATTCACTTTTTCTCTTGTCATTCTGCATAGCATTTCATTTCATCCAAATATTTTAAAATGAAGTGTTGTGATCGGTTGTTATAAAAGAAAGGCCCTTTTCCTAGAAGTGTAGTCTCATGAAAAGGAGTGCAGGACTCCTTTTTCTTCAGTTGTTCAATGAAACAGGGAACCTAAGCTGCTGAAATTCCCTCTTCCACACAATTATGAAATGGACAAAAAGCTTGCCACCCCGCCTTTCCCCTTACATGGCCATAATATAAAACAGAAACCCCAACCCCTGATTTATTCCTATGTGGCCACCATATTTACAGGGGGAGAATTTGTTGTTTTTGTTGTTGTGTACCTTCAAGTTATTTTTGATTTATGGCAACCCTAAATGAACCTATCATGGGGTTTTCTTGGGTAGTTTCTTCAGAGGGGGTTTGCGATTGCCATCTTCTGAGTCTGAGAGAGTGTGACTTGCCCATGATTACCCAGGCCAAGTGGGGACTTGATCCTTGCTCTCCAGAGGCATAGTTCAATGCTCAAACTGCTACACCACGCCGGCAGGGGGAGAAAGGAGCCTTCAATTCAAGATGGCCTTAAGTTGGACTTGGATGTTTTTATAAGGTCTTATCACATGATCTTTTCTTATCTGTTTCCACAACCATAGGACTGCAACAAGTAGCATATTTTTAAAAAAATGTCAGAAGAATTCCTTTGATGAGAGTCTCCATGATAATTTCCCACTATGTTTTGGAGTGATATAGCATTAATCTCATGCATTGTGGATACTGACAGTGTGAATACCTAGCAATCATCACAACACTAGAAGAGCAGGGCAGAGACAGCTGCAGCAAACATGAGAGTCCAAAGTCTGGAAACTTGCCCTTTTTGAAACAAACAAAGAAACAGCTATATTTTCAAGGTCTCCAGTTATCCAGTTTCTAAAAGTGTCTAAAATATTGTGTGTCTATATGTTTAATCTACAAGCTAAAAGTTGCTGACTTGTAGTAAAAGACAATGTTTCCTCCCATCCACTTGTTATCCCCTGAACATCCATAGCAGAGTAGGAGGCAGGAGCACAAAGTACATCATGAGCCAGCATCTGACACATGTAATCTTCCACCTACAGCTACAGATATGGTGAAAAGGGAACAGTTATCCCTCTTGAACTGTGAATTATAATCAAGCAATACAGTAATTTTGATTTTTTAAAAAAATAAAAAAAAACTAATTAGTTATTTATAATTAGGGTATTTTTATTTTTATTTATTTATTTATTTATTTATTTATTTTGGTAAGCTCTTAACTCTGGATAGGTCTTTGTCTAATGCTTGAAAGCCAACATGGATTACAATTCTGGAGACCAGAGTTCGAATCTCCACTCAGTCATGGAAACTCACTGGATGACCTTGGATGAATCACAGTCTCTCAGCCTCAGATGAAGGCAAAGGAAAATCGCTTCTGAACAAATCTTGCCATTAAAACCCCAAGACAGGTTTGCCTTAAGGTCAACATAAGTCAAAACTGACTTGAAGGCACACAACAACAACAACAACAACAACAACAACAACATCACCTGTTGCTGTTGGACATTGTGACATATATATCTTAGCTGTGTAATACTGCTTTATCACACTAGGGGGCAAACAGGATTT
>NC_056525.1:191570828-191585619 GCF_019175285.1 Sceloporus undulatus | reverse complement strand
TCAATATCTACATAAAAAGATAAGCATCTGAATTTTCTGATCTAGCAAAAATATCTTTCCATGTGTTCCTTTTGAAAGCGGCCTAAAGTAGTGGCCTCAGATGACACAAGTAAATTAACACATACACACACACACACCATTCCCAAAGATGAAGTTTCCCAGCCCATTGTTTTATTTTAGGATCTATCTGACATATCACATTTGCATCATTGTATCTCTGAAGGCTACAACCAAAGATCTGCTAGCAGAGAGAATATAAAGTGATGTATTTTCATCTTTAATGTTTCACTCTGCTGTTAGGAGTTGGCAACTCAGTCAACTGTGTGTGTGGGTAACAAGAGCTGTGATGTGTTTATTCACAGGACTTCTGATTCATTGGCAATCAACCCTTCTTTGCTGCGATGGAAACTGATTTGGATTTATTGCCTATTTGTCATATTCTCATCCACCCTCAAATGGACAATTTTAACATTGCCTGGTCACTAGCTGCCCCACTGTAGGTCATGCATGACAGACAGCATAACAGACAAAGCCGACTTTGCATCCACTTGCTAAAAACAGTGTCCCACTGTATCTACACAGTGTTTAATATCTAACTCTCAGCATGGTGCCTTTGGCTAGTAGCTTCAAGTTCTATTATCTTGCTTTTACTTAACAAAATGGAAGCCCAGCTCTGTTTATGTACAATGGGAAGGGAATAAAACAAAATCTCCTATCATATGAATGATCACATTCTGCATATGGGAGAACATTAACCTATTGCTGGAGAAAAATATCCCAGAGGTTTGCCTGTAATTAAGTGTTAATTGTCTAGGTTATCCACTAAATACCTTCCAAATAGCATTCTAACAACCTTCACACAGCAGCCAACAAAAACATCTACACATGAGTGATACAGTTGTACAGTCAAGCTAAAATAGCCACTGCAGTTACAGAATTTATCCTTGTATGAGCACAAATGATATCTTGAAGTCCAATATAGACAGTGCAAAGGATTTTAAACAGAAAAACACTATAGAAAAGAAAGGATTAAACCCTTCTATCCATAGTATGGCCCTGATCTGTGATCACACAATTTTGTGTGAGTGTCTATGTGAAAGAAAGAGAAGGGGGATCTGTAAGTAATAAAACAGAACTAGGATGTAATAATAATAATAATAATAATAATAATAATAATAATAATAATAATTTTTGTATTCTGCTTTTTCACAAAGGAATCAAAGCAGATTCCAACAGTATAAATAAAACATCAAACAATGAAAAATAACAATTTAAAAATCCCCAAACCCGACCCCTACCCCCACTCATAAAAACAGTGTTTAACCCCTAAAAAATGATTAAACATCAAAAAAATTAAAAAATATAAATACACTAAAATTTTAGGCAGATTAGCGATAGAAATGAGTCTTCCTCTAGGGGAGGGAGGGACTGGGGCAATGGTATCAATCAATTTTTATATCGGTATCACTAGAGGAGGAGGCAAGTTTAAGTTAGATCCATTAGATCCATTAAACTTACCTCCCCCTCTAGCGATTCCATATAAAAATTGATTGATACCATCGCCCCAGTCCCTCCCTGGAAAGGCCTGCCAGAAAAGATCCGTTTTAATAGCCTTTTAAAAGGCTTTCAAGGTGGCAATATGGCGGATCTTATCCTGCAGGTCATTCCAGAGCCTTAGGGCGGCTGATGAGAAGGTCCTCAGGGTCACCACAAAGAGTCTGGTGTTCTTAGGTTGCAGCAGATTCTTCCCAGAGGACCGAAGGGTGCAGGGAGGATTGTATGGAAGTAGGTGCTCCCACAAGTAGTCAGGGCCCAAGCCATGTAGAGCTTTAAAGGTTAGAACCAACACCTTGTACCTTGCCCAGAAACTGGTAGGCAGCCAGTGGAGAGATTTTAGTACCAGTGTAATATGGGCAGTTCTTTATATGGCCGTGACCAGCCTGGCTTCCATAATTTGTACCAATTGAAGTTTCCAAACTTGGCACGAGGGTAGCCCCATGTAGAGCACATTGTAGAAATTGAGTCGAGAGGTTACCAGCACATGCACTACTGTTTCTATTCCTGCTCCAGGAAGGGGCGCAGTTGGCGTATCAGCCGAAGCTGATAGCAAGTGCTTCTGACCTTCGTATGCACCTGAACTGTCAGTTGGAGCGACGAGTCCAAGAATAACCCCAAGGTGCGGACAGAGTCCTTCAGGGGAAGTGTGACCCCATCCAGAACTGGCTGGCATAACTCCATTCCCAGATTAGGGGTTCCTATTACAAGTACCTCCGTTTTACCTGGATTCAATTTGAGCTTGTTTTCCCTCATCCAGTCCATTACTGCATTATGAGAGGCATTCAGAGGAGAGACACCATCCTTAGTCACTGCATCAGTCTGAGACATAGAGAAATATATTTGGGTGTCATCAGCATACTGATAACACCCCGCCCCATGTCTCCGGATGATCTCACCCAGTAACTTCCTGTAAATGTTGAACAGCATTGGGGACAGAGTCGCACCTTAAGGGTCTCCCGACTTGAGCTCCCTCTTGGCTGAACAACTGTCCCCAAGCAACACCATCTAGAATCTGCCTGAGAGGTAGGACCGGAACCACTGTAAAGCAGTGCCTCTGATACCCAGCTCTCCCAGGAATTACAAAAGGATACCGTGGTCAATGGTATCGAAGGCCACTGAAAGGTCTAAGAGCACCAGCAAGGTCACACTTGCCCTGTTGATGTCCAGACAGAGATCTTAGACTAAGGCAGCCATGGCCGTCTCCACTCCCTAACCCGTGCTAAATCTGGTTTGAAATGGATCTTGAAAATTTGTTTCTTCCAAGACTGCTTGGAGTTGAATGGCAACTGCCTTTCGATTACCTTGCCTAACAACTTTATCACATAGCATTATGATAATGTTGCGGGAACTGAATGAGAACAGAACACAGAAAAGTTTACTGCATGGTTTGATTCCCATCGAGTTCCCATTCCGACCTCAAAGTGTTCCAACAACATTCCAGGGTGAGAACAATGAGAAACAGTTCTCAGACAGATGGAACATTATCATACCGCAACATGAAAAGTTAGTGCAGTAATCCTATTTGTTCTTATATCCATTCTGTCAGTCTTCATGTCCTGATTGGCTGAGACAATTTCTTCCTCTGCAGTCCTAGAGGGTCCAACTGGAAGTTATCTGAGATAAAAAGATGATAGAGTGATGACATCCTGGCATTGCGCCCCAGCTAAAGAAATGTGCATGCGCCACACAGAACGCACTCAGTAAAAGCACCCATTCAAAGGGGGTGCTGTGCAATATAATATGTTCTCGATACATTATCATCCCGTTATTACTTCTCTAATGCAATGAGTCCCGTTCCCAGATCGTTCTGCCACAGAACGTTTTCAGAACTCAATGGGAGCATTACAGGTCCTGATGCGATAAAGTTCTAAGAATGGTAAAAGCAAAACTAGCCTGTAGTTGTTTCTGTCCAGGAGGTCAAGGGAAGGCTTTTTTAGAAGTGGTTTGCCACAAGATGAAAGACAGCTTTCCCTGAAGGATGCATTAATTAGTAATTCATTTCATTTAACAAGACGGAATGGGGTGGAATGGAGGTGGAAAGGTGAGTCATTTCAGGTCTGCCTTGGGTTTTTTTTCCATTAATTTTTAAAAATATATAACACTTATTTTTGTTTTTTTATTTCATTATTTTTATTATTGCTTTTTATTTTATTTCATTATTTTTATTATTTATGAAGGTGAGACAGTGTGACTTTCCAAAGTGCTGTAACAAAGGTCTGCTGTAACAATGATAGTGTTGATGATGATGATGATGATGTTTCGGTGGAATCTCCGCCCCCAGCATGTGGCTCCACTCCTGGAGGGTGGAAGCTCCACCCCCCGGCTTCGTCCCCCCCAGTTGTCTGAGGGACAGCAACCTGACCCCCGGCTCAAAAAGGTTGCCTACCCCTGGTCTAGACTGTGGGGTACAGTGTCCCAATCAAGGAAAATATTAGGGAAATATCTATGTTTTGGTGAGACGTCATCTAGAATACTGTGTTCAGTTCTGAGCACCAGAGTTCAGGAAGAATATTGACATGCTCGAATATGTCCAGAGAAGGGCAACCAAAATGGTAAAAGGTCAGGAATACTATAACCCAAATATTGCCAGCAAATAAATGCAGAAAATTTAAAACCTAAAATCACAGCTTTTTAAATATAATGCTTGCTACTTGCTCATTGTATGCACTTTCTTTGGATAATTACATATTGGACTAGCAACTAACATTTGCAGATGTAATATACTATGTGTGTACACACACACATACACCATTTCTGTGGAGTAGTATCAAAGCCCTATGGCTCAATGCCACACAGCACTGATCATATCAACATTTGGATAACTAGATGAACTGTGTACATTACATACCACATGGGTATGTTTAATGCCTTTTATCATCTCATTTATAACTCCACTGGTGTTATAACTCTCAGACAATCAATTCTTTCTCTCTGAGTTGGATAGTACTTCTACAGTTCAGAATCTAGCCATGGAGAAATGGCAGGTATGCCACAAATTATCTAGCTGGCATGTTAATAGTGTCAATCAAGTATCTTTCTCTGATGCATCAGTATCCAATGACTGATGATATATATTGCTTACAATATCAAAGGCAATATGCCAGTGTCTACCAGTGAATGTCGTTGGGAAATGTAAATGTGGAGAAACATGTTGGGAAAATCTGTCCTCACATAATCATCTAGTTGGTCCCTGGGTGAACACAAAGCTCTGATTAGATAGTCTCATGTTTCAAAAAAATTGATATTCTTTCTACCCTGCAGCCTTCCATTTCCACAGACCCTGTGAAAATTGGGGGAACTACTGCAGGCCAGTGCAATGGCAAAAAACGGTGGAGGAAGTTATTTATGGGAGCATCAATCTACCCGTACAACATTCACATCACAAATTCTACATACATGCCAGCATTATTAAATAGGACATCTTGAAAATTCTAAATCCAGAAAGTGTCACAATCAAGGAATGAATGATGGTTGCTGTTGTCAGCACTCCAAGGCAGGGACGTAGCCAGGGGGGGGGTTTGGGGGTCCGGACCCCCCCTTCCATTAGAAAATGAATGGTGTGTGCTGCTGCGCCGCCGCACTCAAGCTCCATTATAATGTGGGGGGCACTTAGTCTGGACCCCCCCCCTTCCTACAATCCTAGCTACGTCCCTGCCAAAGGGCCATGTATTCTCCATTTCCATCATACAAAGTATGATTCTGCAAACAAAATTTATATTAACAATAAGGCAAACAAAGATGGTTTTAAGAAGAAAGTTGCTAGAACTATTAAAAACAAATACTAAAAATGAAGAAATTGGTTGAATTCTGTGCTTGCCCAGCCAGCAATTCTTTTGCTCTTATGCTCTTCCATTTGAATTTAATTTGTGCCTATTAAAAACAAAGACAACTTGAAATGACATATTTCCATCATACTGCCAAAATGCAAATATATTTGTGTTGGAAATAAGCAGACAAAATCAGGCACACAACACTGCATAATAACTTATCATTGACTACACAGATTGGAACTGATTAAGGATGGAAAAATATTTAAAATATTTGAAAAATGATTGAAAAGCATGTACTGTACAGTATTTGAAGTGCTGAGAAATCATAAATAGAAGAATTTGAGATTACAGAGAACCTTTGCAATATGGGACTTATTCTCCTCAAAATTCATGCATGGTTAATTTGTACAGAAAACATATTTTTCATCACAGAAATTACTTCTCCATAGAATTTTTATTTTTTAAAAAAACTACTATTTCCTGTGCAGATAATGCTGTTTTCAGCACATATCAACCACATATGTATTTTATGCAAAATAAGTTCCCAACTGTGAATAGGCTTTAAGAATGCAGGAAGAAAAATTACTAAAATAATTTGTTTCTTTCTTCAAGAAGAAAAGTAGTAAAGTGGACTAATGGGAGATGTAAGTAAAATCATCATCATCATCATCTTGAGAGCTACAGTTGAGGTACCTTTCAAATATTCTGGTGCATTATACTGCTTCAAATCTATTCTTTTAAAACTTGGTACAACCAAAGATAGGAAAGGATGATGCTAACTGGGCATGTTGAAAGAAGCAAGATAAGTCCTTTAAAAAAAAAAGTCAAGAGTACTGACAAGAAATCTGGGTGCAGATAAATTCTCTTCCTTGTCTGATCTCTAGAGGATCCCATACTGACCCAGTCTCAGTGATCTGGACAAAATCATTCATTCAGAGAAAGAAGCTCATGTTGGTTTTTTTGTTCCATGGAGGTACATAAAACCTATTCAGCTAATTCATGTTGACAGCTGAAAGTCATGACAGCACAGAGGTGAAGCTGACCAGCTCCAGAGGCACTATGGACTAATTTACTCAGCCAATAGTCCACTGGAGATTCCATTCAAATTCCACTCCATTCCATTCCTTTGTTGTGAGGGAAAGAAGGACAGCTTCTTTTGTACTAGGGTGTAGTGATGGTAAATCACTTCAGCAATTCTCTCACTGTGCCAGCATATGTTTCTCTGAAGAATAGACTCAAAATGGAATTGTTCAAGTTGTTTTTTTAACATTCTGTTTTTATGGGGAGAGGTGTCAAAAATTTATCAAGGAAAGAAATGCAGAAGTGAATTTGAAGTGACTGAAATACATCAAATAAATGGGCAGGCTTTACCTTGCATTATCAGGATCGTTTGTTTCAATAGCAATCAGTTTTAGTCTTACAAACAAGCTGTCTGCAGTGGCATGACCCCGGGAAGCAAATACTCTCTCTCTCTCTCTCTCTCTCTCTCTCTCTCTCTCTCTCTCTCTCTCACACACACACACACACACACACACATTGTTTAGATGTGAAGATACTGTGTTTCATGGTGCAAGGTATCTGTTGTGCTGTCCTTCTTTTTCCTATGAAGAAGCAAGATTGTTGTTGTTGTTATTGCTGTTGGACTTTTTCACACAATGTTGTTATTGCAATGGACTTTTTCACACAATGAAAATTGGAAGGTTAAAGTGGTCATAATGAAGGGTCATCCAGGGCATTAGGGACAATTTTGCAATTGCTTTTCAGACGACACTGTGCCAGGTCGGCATTCTCATCCATGAGGAGATCATAGATAATATGAGTCTTATTCTTAACCAACCTGGCATTGCAAAGGAGCAAGGTAAGATTCCGTGGTGTGGGTGATAGGCTCCCCATCCTATCTTGGGTAACAGAGTGAATTGAAGGTGGTATTGATTTCAAATATCGATCCCGTCTTCTTTTGTAACAAAATTTCACTCTGCTATCGCCATATCTTCCTTTGCCCCATACAACCTCAATTGCCGCTCCCATTCCTGCCTCAGCCACCTCATTCCTGTTATATTCCATCTGACTTCCAAGATGCCAACCCAGATATCCCCAAACCCACAATATACTTGCTAGGGCTGGCAACTTGTTTATTATAATTCAGTGATAAACTCTGCCCACATTCGCTCTTCAGCGCAGCTTTTGCCTAGCTGCTTCTGCCTCTGCCTCTGGCTGGAGAGTCCCAATGGTGTGGGGAAGCTGGCTCTGGCTTGGCTTCTTGCGTCTGTGTTGGAGTGTTGTTCCTGAGGGGAGTGGTTGAGGGGGGTTTAAGTCTGGAAAAGGAGGGCATCTGGAAGTTTCAGTCCTCGCTGAAGGTTTATGGACCAGCCCCATCCTCTTTCTCTCTAGTGTGTGTGTGTGTGTGTGTGTGTATGTGTTTGTGTGCGGTTTTATGGGAGTTTGCAAAGGGAAACCTCAGCCTTCCTTCCTCTGAAATAGCTTCTGGAGCAAAGATAATTTTCCTCCCCAGTTTCCCTTCCCTCTCTAGAGCATATGTGTGTATGCACGTGGAAATAACACTTTGGAGCATGCACAAAGAAGTTATTTCCAAGCTAGCAACGGGATTTGTCCTCATCTATCTGAAACCCAAATTCGCTTCCGACCCACTTTCTTGCTTAAGTAATGTGTTCTTAACCCCTTCTTGTGCTCTGTGTGTGATAAGCATTAGCCAATTTGCTTGCTTTTCCAGGATGCCAACACTTTAGCCATTTTGGGATGGAAGCACATAGGTCACCGTGTGAAAAAGTCCAATGTGATTCTTTAACTTATAAATATAAGATTTACTGTGCTGTGTAGAGCTATCTGTGGAGGTGGCTTTTCACAAAATGTCTGTGACCCTGGGGACCACTCCCAACTCCATGAATCAAAGGAGAATCTGCAGTACCATTTTTGGAAGTCTTTAAACAGAGGCTGGATGGCTACCTCTCAGAAGAGCTTCAGTTATGCATTCCTGTTTGGCAGGGGTTGGACTAGATATCCTTTACAGTTCCTTCCAACCCTTGTGCTTCTATGAGTTCATGATTTGTTGTTAGTATATCAATCAGTATAACTAATAAACAATCCATTCTTAATACACAATTCCTTTTTTCTTTAAAGTTTGCTCTTATTATAGTTATTATATATGTTGCTTTTTATTATATACACACTAAATATGTATTTATTATATATGTTCCCAAGGGAATGAGTCTGCTTTCATACCAGTAGATTGATGCTTTAAAAAAAAAGGAAAAGGGGAATCAGTGTATTTTCTGTAGGGGAAAAATATTAAAGATTTTCACTGGATGAGAAAGTTGTGTGTTTACATGTTTCCGAGCTCATGTTAAATGCATAGTAAAATGTATCAGTCCTTTGATCTATGCATCATTTAGTGAGGTATTACTACTCCTACTCCATATGGAACCCTTTTAAGACAAAAATATAGTCATTCTGTTTAATGCAGATTGTATGAAAGGTAGACAGCTTCCTCCATTTCTCTGCTTTTGTAAAAATATGTTCTCTTCCTCACCATACAGTACTTTATCTTTTTCTTTTCAATAAATGCTTATGCATTGGAATAAATACTAATGCCAAATTGAGGAGGAATGTTCTACATAATAATGTAGCAAACCTAATTCTGATTTTCTGAGAAGGGAAATACTTTCATGGCACTGCACCTGTTCTGTGTCTCAATTTAAACAGTTGGACAAGATAAAAGCCTGTTATTTTCTTTCTTTTTTTTCTTTTCTGTCTTCAGTCTAGATTTTGAAAGTGTTCAGCCTCAATTTTTCCCATGATTAAGACACCATGTGACAAAAATGTGACATACCTTGAAATAAATTCTCATTGAATAAACTCAGCAGCCAAAGAAACACCAAAAACAGTGTTGTTATGATAACACTGTTCCTTGGAAACAGTTCTTGCATAGAACTATGGCTGTTACAGAAGCTAATCTAAGCTTGGCCCAGAACTTTGTGCGTTTGGAAACCCTAGTCAGATCAAAAACTGAGGACTTGGGAGAGGAAATAATAATGCCTCCTTTTCTCTGTCCAATGCCATTTCCTCCTTCTCTAGCCCTTCTTTGGTCCATTGCTGGGATACAGGAGCAGCAGCAATGGAAACAAGAGGGAACAAGAAAGTATCTTACATATTCTCTCTTTCCTTAGTACCCCATCTATGTGACAGGACATGGTGAATTATGGGATCTTGAAAGGAAATTTCTTACAATGCAGACTTGGGGAAGATATCCTGCTCAAGTCTATATGATTGATTAATTTCAAAATAATGATGAAACCCCTTGCTCCTGTGTCCCTGAGATTATATACACATTTTAAAAGAATCTCTTATCAGTAAAATGCAATTAAGATCAGGCCATCTTTAAAACATCCAGAAAGTGGAATAAAAAGCCCTTGAAATTTCCAGTTGTGGGCTACTAGTATACTATTATCTCTCTTTACTTAAGATTTGCTAGTGATTTGCAGCCCTGGTATAAAGATGAATTTAAGTATCATAGCTAGTAAAGTATTTTAACATAGTACTTGAATATTTCATGTAAAGCTAAGTAAAGGAAAAGGGAGACAGTGACCAGCATCTTGTTAGTAGCACCCATAAGAGATATATGTAAAATTTTAGTCTCACAGAATCAGGAAGAGGCATGATGGGCTACTCAATCCAAGCCCCTGCTTAGTGCAAGATCTTCAGCTTAAGCATTCCCAGGAGGTAGCTGCACAACCTTTTTAAAAAAAAAACACACACAAAGAATGAGTGCCCACGATCTCTTTAGGCAATTGGTTCCATTGCCAAACTGCTCTTACTGTCAAATTCCTTCTAATGTTCACTGTTTTGATCATTGTGGATACTGGTATACCTTTCTTCCCTCTTGAATGGGATCAAAAGCAGTTCCATTGCTGGTGGAGATTGGAGGGGATTGTGTGTGTCTGGTTGTGCTTCTTCCTATAGCAGCCAAATACAGACTGATGACATCAATCTGCGGAGACCTCTGGATCTTGGCAGATCAAGGAGAAAAATACCAGCAGATGCTTCTTCAATCTTCTCTTCTCATTAACAATAGAATGGCTGTTGGGGTGGGTGGCTATTGGGCTGACATAGTGAGTTCTGAATCTGGTGACAGGGGAGCCACTGTAGACTTTCACATGTGGAACTCTTACACTATGCACAACCACATAGGCTTTTGGTCATTATATACAAAGACAAGATAAATAAACAAATTCAGGAAAAACATTGGCAGTTGTGTATCTATTGTATGACTAGGAACTGATTGGGGATCTTTCATATATCCCACAAGAGCTTTCTGTGTTTCTTAGATTTTCCACTAGAGCCATCACAGTATAATGACTTGAGTGTTGGACTAGGACTCTAGGAAAATAGGATTCTAAATGAAAAATCTGAATAAATATTGCCAGCAAAATTCTTTGAAAAGTTTCTCATAAGTCAAGGCTGATCTGAAGGCATGTAATAACAACAACATTTCATCCCTAGGGACCCCCCCCCCCAAAAAAACCAAAAAAACCCCCCCCCCCCCCGAAAAACCACTGCCGGAGTGTTTATTATCTTGAAATGGTTAATTGCCAGTTTGGCAGACTTTCTAGAGTAGTATACTTTGTTTAGAGTCCATACCCCACCCCTCCAACACTTGTCTAGAAAATCTAGAAATCACAACCAGAAGTTGTAACTTTCAGGCAAAAATGGCACAAAAAAGTGGCCATCAGGTGCATAAATATTCACATCATTTTCACAATGATACAATGTAGTATCACTGCAGTTAGCCCCATAGCTGTATAACTCCCTATCAAGGAGGGCTATGATGATCCACTTCCTGTTTCCCTTCCCATAACAGGCAAAGACCTTGTTTTCAAAGCGGGGTTTGGGCAACTTACTGGCTGCTAAGAAAGGGCATTTTAATTAATAGGGCATTGTACATTTTATCAATGTGGTTTTAAATGCATTTTATAAACATAGTTTGAAGGTAATTTTATAGATAATATTTTAAAATAATTTTGTGCCAGAAACACAGTTTGCATACACTGAATCATCAGAAACCAAAAGTCTCACAATCTCAGCCACCTATATGGCCAATTTTTGATTTTGGAGTATTTCAGATTTCAGAATTACAGATAATGGGTATTCAACCTGTATTTCAGAGTCTACTAAAATGTTCCAGTCCATATCACATACAATGTTTACATGATAATTAGTTCAAAACTGTTATTCAATACAACAAAAGGGTGCTTGAAATCAGTTCTTGGCTGGACCAAGCTTTCTTTAAAGTGTTCATAAACTGCTTTCAGGGTCAAACAGGCTTGACTTTCTCTAATCTTTTGGGTGAATGATTAACTAAAGATCAATTTTGCTTCTTTTTAGATGGTGATTGCTCAGTTGTACTCACTGGGACTCTAAGGGAGACTGAGGAGGTTATGATGGGTAATATTTCTTTCAAAAGTCAGAATTAGAAAATATTTCTAGAGTGTAACTCTTTTGTGCCAGGCTTCAACCATAACATCAGTTTTCAAGAGCAGAGTGAGATCATTCAATATATGAATCCAGTTCTGCCTGTCAGAAAATGTTGCTCTCACATGCCTGTCCTCATATTTAAAGTTCCAACTAGAATTTCCTCCAGGGTGCTCCATTCCTCTCAGATATTGGGGAAATTACTTTCCCACATCATAACTTCCAGAATTCCTCAGTTATTTTTTTTGGGGGGGGGGTAGATCTAGGTGCTGAAGTGCAAAGATGAATGAATAGGTAGGTAGGTAGGTAGGTAGGTAGACAGACAGACAGACAGACAGACAGACAGACAGACAGACAGATAATCTTATTCCATCCTTTGCCCCCACCCCAGTTTTACATATATTACCATATAATACATACACCAGTCACACATGGTTCATGTTCAGCTTTGATTCAGCTCTTCTTGCATCTTATCATCTTGATGGTATTGTTTTGGCTACATAAAAACAGACACTTAGTAATTAATCTCTTGTTTGTAATTGTGTGTGTGTGTGTGTGTGTGTGTATGCGTTCAGATGTGTATCATATAGTAAGAAACTGTCTTTAAGCATATACAAAGGAACCATGATCTCATGTCCTTTCCTATGTATTTAGGTTCTTTATTGCTGTCGGTATGCTATACTGCTGTAATGAGCCATTGCACTAGTGGTTGCAGTTCATTCACACAGAGCAGAGAAGGGCACAGAGATGGCTGTGGGAGAAGGCACCTGACAGCTCTGAACTGCCTATTTCTGAAGAACTGGTTGGTGTGCAGTGGGCAATCCTTGGTGCTAATGTACCCTAGGGTCTCATCTGCACTGCAGAAATATTGTAGTTTGACACTTCTTTAACTGTTATGGGTGGGTTCTATCGCTGGGATTTGTAGGTTGTTGTAGTACCAGAACTTTCTGACAGAGAAGGCTAAATATATCACAAAACTACAGATCCTAGAATTCCATAGCATTGAGCCATAACAGTTAAAGTTGTGTCAAACTGCATTATTTCTGCAGTGCTGATTAGGCCTAAGAGAAGTGAATTAGATAAATGCCTTGGTCAGTTGTCTAAGCTATCTCTAGTAGAGTGCCTTAGCTCTGAGAATCACTCTGGAAAGTAGGGAGTTGGAAGCAACCAGCTAGTGCATCCTCCCATGGTTGTTGGCACCAACTTTTTCAATTTTCCCTTGCCTTTGTTATCTGTTTGACTCCCTGTGCAGCCTTTCTGCCCCTTCTGCTTTTGCTCTTCCTGTGCCTATAACACCTTAAGAGGCTGTACAGACTGCCCCTAAGGGACAGCCTGCAGCTACCTTCAGGTGCGCTGGATTGGGGCCGTGGTAACCGCATGCTGCAGCCCCAATCCAACTTTTCCAGGGCACAAAAAGGAGGCACGAAAAGCACAGCATCACGGTGCCCTGGGGGCAGAGCTGGGGCATGTGTCATGTAGACGCTATGCCCCGACTCCACCCCAGGCCGGCCTTAATGGCCGGTCTGCACAGGGCCATAGTTACTCAACACAGTCTTGAACATCAGTTTCCTACCTGAGTCTCCAGTTGAGATTGGCTTTCAGAGGCTCCAAGTTTTTAAAAATTATGCACTATGCAGTACACACCCCAGTAATAATTACCAAAACTTTACTCGAGCACAAATAACACTGTCAAATATATCTCATGAGAACAGAACCTAAAGAGGGTGATTAACTTATATGCAAATTATATAAAGCAAAACAGCCACATTATCCCCGCCCCTTTGCAGACATTATAATTTGTGCACTTGATTCAATTAAAAATATTTCACAGCTTCACAATTACAATTTAGGGTGCTCAGAAGCAATGAAGCTCTGAAAATTGGCTTCACAACTGGCTGGTTCAGCATGAAATACTAAGTCATTAGGAAGAAATAAAATACACAATAAAAGAGACTTCTGGTGGGCCAGGAAGTATTTGCTGCATGGATGGTAAACTGAAAAGCAGAACGTGTAGGAATTAGTGGGCAGGTTTGGAAAAATACAGACAAGTGATGCTTTTTTGTTCTACTGGAATCAAAGCAAGTCCACATCAAAGCCAAGCATGCTTCCCAATTTAAGAAGTGAACTTGCACAGTCATGATTTAAGATATATTGATGTGGGATTACACATTAGCCCTACACAGGTCCTGTCCAGGGAGAAAGGCAGGATATAAACAAATACTTGTATCATGAGGCCTCAAGGTCCACACAGAATATTTCTGAATATTTCATTGCTGATTGAGTCTGGAATGGCTGTATATTTAAATGAAAGAAATCTAACACTCCCTGCCTTCTCAATGACTTGAAAATTTCACATAACGTGAGGAGCTTTATAAGTATGTTTAACTGTATGTGCTTATGCCCACATTTCAGACTTTCATGCTACCTGCCTAAATATCTTTAAGGTCTTGTCTTTACTGTTGTTGTTAGCTCCCCTCAAGTCAAACTCATTTCCTGGTGAGACATCCTGTCCTCAGTCTCTCTGCTCAGGGCCTGCTAGCTCAGGCCTCTGGCCTTCCTGCCTGAGTCTTTCCATTTAACATGTGGTCTTCCTCTCTTTCTGCTGTCCTTCACCTTTCCTAACATCATTGTCTTTTCTAGTGATTCATTTTTCCTTATGATATGGCTAAAGTACGATAGTCATCCTGTTTTCCAGAGAGAATTTGGGCTTGATCTGTTCTAGAATCCATTTCTTTGTCAACTTGGTCATCTATGGTATCCTCAGCATTCTTTGCCAGCATCACATCTCACATGCATTGATTTTCTTTCTAGTGGCTTTGTTCACTGTCTAGTTCTTTCATCCATACACTGTGATGGGGAGTACAGTGGCTGAAGCGATCCTCACTTTAATGCTCAGGATTATTTCTTTACACTTTAGGATCTTATCATTCTTCCATAGCTTCCCTTTCCAAAGATCTTGTCTATACCATTAAAATACT
>NC_056525.1:191458075-191567828 GCF_019175285.1 Sceloporus undulatus | reverse complement strand
TAATCAGCTTGTCTTTTTGTCCTTGCAATGGTTGTGTGCTAACTATAGAAAGGGAAAAGGCCTTACATACAAATTGCAGAAAACATGACAGGGTGAGAAAACCTTTGCGGAAAACTTGTCAGAGAAAAAGCACTCATCATACTCTCACAATGGAATCCTGTTGGGTCTTGCTTATTCTCAAGGGGCTGTCTTGAAATGTGGAATTGTCTTGCCAACTGTGAAAAATTTTCATACCCCTAGTTGCAGCTCCCTCTTCTTTATATTCTGCTTCTAGCGACATATAAGGAAACTCCACCCACCCTGCCCCCCACTAGGTATACATAGCCTAAACGCAAATATGGCAGCCTGGATTGTAGATGTGTTAGGTTCTATGCAACACCTTATGCTGGTAAGTGCATCACTCCTTACAAAATACTTTGCTTTATTAATAAAAAGAGAAATCAATTGAAATTTCAAGGTGCACTAAAGCAAGCATTGTCAATTGTACAGATGAAGAGACTGATTAGCCTTCAGGCCTGCTTCTCTAACCTGTAGCATTATGGATTGTTGAGATTATTTTAATGATTCTCTCATTGATCCATTTTTAGTGATGTCTCTTAACTACTATATTTAAGTGCCTGTTTTAGAGGAAAGATGATTTGGAATATTTAATGAAGAACTACCCAAATAATAACTAACCAAATATGGATCAAGTAACCTATTGAAAACTGTCTTGGCATCACAGTGAATTGCAAAAGAAACCAACTCTGTTTTAGTTAATACATGCCATTCATATATTGACCATATAAAAAGTCTTTAAATATATATTTAGGAGAGGTTTTCTAAAATAGACATTTTCAGACAATAGGCCTGTTCACCAAAAGGAATAATGTTGTGTCAAAAATCATTTTCAAATTGCCTTCAGCTAAAGTGCATCTATTCAGATGCACAATTGGACTTCTTCAGTGGAGATTACTCCTAGGCACGTGTGCATAGTATTGCATCCCTAATGGAAATTTTTCAGGAACATTGTCATTTTTCATGTATGTTCCAAGCTTATGACAAATTCCACAAGTGTGTGTGTGTGTGTGTGTGTGTGTGTAAAATCAGTTCTCTTCCAAACAGATCAAATATTCTCAGGCTATCTAAGGGGAAAAACAGACAGGCAGGAAGGAATGGCCAGAGTGCCCTAGGACCACAGTAACCACACACCTCAGTCCCAATGCCAGCACCTGCCATGGTCCCAAATGGGCCGCAACTAGGAGTGGAAGAGATCTGCTCCTTCTGGAGCTGGTTTGAGCTGCCTAAGGAAGCCTGGGAGCTACCTTAGTGCAGCGTGTGCGTGGGTTGTAGGTATACATCATCTAATTGCCACTTCCCCAAGCCACATGAAAGCCACTTTAAAAAGCCCGTCTGTTTTGGGCCCAAGTCTATTAACCAAGTTTCATACTTCCTGTCACTGAAAGCTTGAAACTAACTGAAGCTAAACATTAGCCAATCAATTTTATTAATGCTTCTGATACTGTTCTGTGCCTTTGAGTTAGAGGTGTGCTATTTCTTTTATTGCAGTATGTTCACTTACTTTTAATTAATTTATTCTTATGTTTATTTATTTTACATGTTAGCTGTCCCAAGTACTATCTTTGGTAGAAAGGTAGGATATAAATGCAATGAATCAGTGAATCAATGAATAGTGTTTGTTGATGTTCAGTTCTTATACTGCATGAATATGATAACTATTTTGACACTCACACTGATTTCTATAAAAGATTCTTTCAGTGTCTGTACATTACATTACTTGTAAACTTTAAATAGGATAGGTTTGGATTCTTTTGCAGTTAGATGAGAAAATATGGCCCGTTACAAACGGGCCGTTTTGTGCGTGCGGAGTGCGCACTAGGGTTAGAAAGAGGCGGTGCTTCCACACACCCCTAACCCTAGTGCGCGCTCCGCACGCACAAAATGGCGGCAGCCGTTCCACACGGCCTCCGCCACGAGGACGTCACGACCGCGCTGCCTCTATACGGGGCAGTGCGGACGTGACATCCTCGCTCCGCGCCAGGGCGCATAATGCGCCCTTTCCGCAGAGCAGGAAGGAGCTCCGTTTCGGAGCTCCTTCCTGGTTTGGCCCGCTGGGCGCAGCCTTCAGACAGCTGCACTCAGCGGACCAAAGGAGAAAGGGGCCAAGTGGCCCCTTTCTCCTCCTCCCTGCCGCCACGGGGTGTCC
Organism: Sceloporus undulatus; assembly: GCF_019175285.1. Lineage (NCBI taxonomy): Eukaryota > Metazoa > Chordata > Lepidosauria > Squamata > Phrynosomatidae > Sceloporus > Sceloporus undulatus. Next base: position 191,565,622 of record NC_056525.1, on the reverse strand, counting down.
TTGGGGCTTGAAGCCCCAGGGACACTGATTTCCAGGCTGCGTGGAAGCAGCCATTTGCCGCTTCCCCGCAGCCCGGAAAGCGGCGGATCAGGCCCTCAGCGGCTGCCATTCTAGCCGCTGAGGCCCCGATACTCCAGGGAAAGGGGCGGGTACAGCCCACCCCAAATGGGCGGTCTGTAACCTGCCAATGACTGGCATCCTGTTGTACAGTTGTGAAGTGCATTCACAATTGCTCAATATTCATGTGAAATGCATTCATAATTGCTCAGTATTACAATCATGCCATTATTGCCATGATTTCAAATGCCCCTCCCCAACCTGCCATAACAGCCAGAAGTTATACTGGGTGATAGAGTTCTGTTTTGTTGGCAATCAGTGCAAAGCAGAGTGATGTTTCCAGCCCCTTCCCACCAGTGATTTGTAAGGAGGGATCTAGAAATGCTATCCTGCTGCCATTCCTGCTCCCAGCACAACAGATGTCCATTGTTGGATGTGGCTGCTGGCTGTTAAGGTAGGTTGGAGGAGTCAGGTCAGGAGAAGATATTTGGTTACATATTTGTAACTACCTTTGTGATGTAGGATCTCAACCTATATTTTAACTGGATTAATAGGTACACCCTGTCTATATCTTTTTAAAAAATGTCTTCAGATGTGTGGAAAATATAAGTTAAGTGATTTGCCAGCACACATACTAATATATTAATTGCATATACTGTATTGGTTACTTACATTTGATTCATGTACACTTTAAAGCAGGGGAAGGCATTTTGAGGCCACTTTTATCAAGCAGAGGTACCCTAAAAATATTACTATAGTATAAACATCCAAGACGATTTAATATGCCAGAATGTCTGGTGTATTTTTCTCTCATCTCTTCTGAGCAGATGTGAAGCATCACAGACCTATTTAGCACAATACTGCAAAAAGATTTTGTTACTTGGCTACCCAGGTTTTTCATTTGAATGAGTCATGCTGCCATTTACAATGGTTCGGATATTTGTTGTAAATGTATAAGAAATAATTTGCTTGAAGTTTCAAATGAATACACATTGATGTTCACAGAGATGCAACAAACTACTTTGATGAAAGAAATCCTGTTTTCAACATGAAAAAGAATCCTGTGGGAGAAAGAGAGCCAATTTATTTACACAAAGATCAAAGCAACTTTTGCATGAACTGATGATAAATGCTTAGCTGTTGAATGACTAGGAAAAGAGAGTCAAGATTTCCAAAAGGGGGGAAGGTAAAATGAAAAGTGTAGATTTGTTTGACAAAAAGATCTTATAAAAGTGCTTACACTAGGGTAGGTCTATAGAATTGGGGAGAAACCATATTAGGCAAATGGAGCTTATGGAATGATCAACAATCATGATGTGGTGTCACCTTTATTTATGTTTAACTGATGTCATGTGTTGTATTTTAATCTGTTGTCATTCTTCACCTCGCTTTATAGAGAGAAGTGGATAAGAAATCATCATCATTCATGTGTGTGTGTCATGTGTGGGGATTCAGAAAGTCTTGAGGCCATATCTCCATCCTTGCGAGTTCATTAGCTCCTTCAATGTAGGTGGTATGTCGGCATTATAGTCAACATAGCCCAATTTTGATTGCCTGTAGTGGTGTTTCCAGTTGTGTGGCTTTCACTTCCAGTGGCTGAGGATCCATTTTATTTGGTGGCTATTCGGATGACGTAGTGGTGGTGTATGGCCAGACCTAGTAAAATAATTGCATAGGATTATTCTGTAAGTTTCAATAATTTCAGTGTATGTTATTATTCACTCCACTGCCTCAACTGCAATAAAGTATAAAATAAGTACTCTTTAAGATAGTGTAAGACTGTGCTTTAAAACCTTCATCTTCTGTTGCAAATCAGTGAACATGGTTAAGCATCTGCTATTGAAATCAGTAGGATTTAAAGGTACTTAACTTCTCCTGACTATGCAGGTAGTCTTTTTTTAAAAAAACTTTTTGTAAAAAGCTGCTGAAGGCACACCTTCAATTATTTTAATGCAGTCAACATTATCTGTTTATTTAGTAATTTAACTCAGAACTTGGAAATATTTTTAAACAAATTAATTATAATTATAGATTCAAATCTAGGCAGTTGCTAATGCAGTTAAAATGTTCCAAATAAATAAATAAAGTACATCAGGAATTTCTTGTAGAGTCTATACCAGCATAATTGAAATCTTCCTTAACTAATGATTCTTGCATCTTTGAGCTTTCTGAGATTTGTTTCTGAAAATCATTTTCCATCACTTCACCTTAGTTTGGTGGATTGCAGTAAAGCCCTGTCACAATCTTGCATTTATTTATTTCTCCATTGATTTTTGCCCAAATGCTTTTAGCTGATCTGCTCTGATCATGTGCATGGATTTCTGTACCAGTGATATCTTCAGTGACTACCCCCCTTCCTTTTCTGGCACATGTGTTCTTTTTGGATAAGTTATGCCCTTCAATTATAATATTCCAATCATGGGAGTCATTCCACCACATCTTTATTATGCCTATAAACTCATATTTACCTTTCTACACTAGGATCTCAAGCTCATCTTGCTTGCTCCCCAAACCCTGTGCATCTGTGTAGACATTTGAAGCTTTGTTTATTGCCACCTATACATTTACTATCAGTTTTTCCTGTGAATTGCATTCTCTTCCTCACTTCTCCTCTAGAATTTACATGTTTGTGTTTAGAGCTTGCCTTTGGGCTGATGTTTGAGCTATCATCTCCAAACCCCCAAGGATTTAATTTAAAGGTCTTTTGATCAGACTTGCCATGCTTCCACCAAAGACATTCTTCCCAGTCTTTGTGAGGTCTTCTATCTTCTATCTAAGAAGTAAAGAGCATGGTCCTGAAGCAGACTTTAAACTGAGTATGGATTTGCTAACCCAGCAGCAATGGATCTACTGTTCATGCCTGAAATAAGGGAAGTTATTGGGCCATTCCAAGAGCAATTATGTGAATATCAACTATTGGCCAAAATTCATTAATGTACCTCCGATGCATCCCTTGCCTTAACTCAGAACTGAAACCTTCTAGCACTCTGAGCATCCCACAAAATCTACTCTAAAGAGCTGGAAAATCTTGAAGAGATCTACGGTGCCACAGAGGACAGCAGAAGGAAGGGGGGGGGGAGTCCCACTACCACCAAAATTGCTGAAGATGACTTAATCTTGACATCCAAATTAATTTTGGTATTTATAGACAAATTTCAGGGGAAATTGAAATATGTACCATACATTTTCTTCTCAATGTTAATCCATATTTACACAATATTTGCATAAAATGCATAATTCATAACTGAGTCATGATTTATAGATTTATAGAGCATTTTCATTTATTTACTTAAAGATCTTTAGGGTACCCCTTTTGTGGCTTACAGAAATGAATGCTGTGCTTCTACCATCAGTGGTAAGATTGTTTAGTTGCTCGAGAAGCACAGCCAGTGTGCTCTTTTTCCTTTTCTTTGTTCACAGTACATCTGTTTCATATTTTCTTCTATTAATTCGATTACTTTTTTAAGTGAGTAATTTATCAAGATATTCTTTTAAAAGCTTTTTTAGTTGACCTCAAACATAAAATGTAGTCTCTCCGACAATATATACTAAAATACATATAACATCAAGTTCACTTCCTACTACTTGGCTTCTCAATTACCTAAACTTTATATCTTGGTTCTATCTTTTGTTGTTATATCTAATCTTATCCTTCCGCTTCTATTGGTCTCGTAAATCCTCCATCTGTATTTCTTATTCTTGTTCTTTAAATTTGAAATATATTTATTTAATTTTTTGAGACCATGCTTAGCCTTCAAATCTTAATAACTTGATGAGTTCTTTTAACATGTCTAACTCATTATTATGATCTTGCCATAACCTATTTTACCTTATATCTATTATTTCCTTTAGATTAATAATCCAGTTTTATTCCGTTACTTATCCTAAGTAAATGTTTTTCCATTCTTTTCTTATATAAACATAGAAAATCTCCCAGTCTTTTTTTGCTTGTTCTTCAGTCTTGTCCTTCATCAAGGATGTCATTTTATCCATTTCCGCGACTTCCAGTAGTTTGATCAGCCATTGTTCTATTGAAGGAATCTGTTTACATTTCCAAGATTTGGCGAAAACAATTCTTGCACAAGTCAACAAGTTAAATATTAGTTTACCACATAACCTCTCCAGTTCTACATCTACCATTCCTAACAGAAAAAATTCAGGTTGAAAAGCGATTTGTATCTTTAGGTCTCCATTAATTACCTTATATATTTTTAACCAATATTCTTTTGCCTTCCTAAACGACCACCACATATGAAAATATGTTTCAACCTTATTTTCACATCTCCAACAGAGTGGGCTACTGTTTTTATACATAAATGCTATTTTTTGTGGCAATAAGTGCCATCTATAGGTCATTTTATAAATGTTTTCTTTCAAATCTTGGTTAACGGTATATTTCATGGATTTCCATACATTTACCCATTTCGCATATTCTAGGTTCTTGCCCATATTTTGAGCCCAGTGTACCATGCTTTCTCTTATTATCTCTTCTTCTGTTTCCCAAGTCAGTAACAATTTATAGTACCTTGTTATCAACTTTCTTTTCCCCTTATTTATTATCTCTTCCCATTCTGTAATATTCTTATTTATTCCAGTCATCTTTCTATCAAGCTTCCATCTTTCCCTAAGCTGCCTGTAAAGATACCAATGACATTCAATCTCAGTTTGCCTCAACTCCTCTTGAGATTTAAGTTCTTCTGCCTCCATATTTGATTTAATTAAATCTTTATATCTCAACCATTTAAGCTTTGGAATGCTTTCTTTTCCAAAGAAAGCTTCGTGTGGTGAGCAGATTTGAGGGATCCGATAACATAAATGAGGTTTCAATTTTTCCCATACGTATAATAACGTTCTGCAAATTACATGGTTTACACAGTTTTTATGGACTTTCTTTTTGTCATAAAATAGGTAACCGTGGAACCCAAATCTCTTATTAAATCCCTCAAGAGCTAATAATTTGTCATCATCTAACAACAACCATTCCTTCAGCCAAACCATGACGGTTGCCAAATAATACGTTTTGAAGTTTGGCAGACCCAGGCCTCCCCGGTTTTTTTTCATCATACATTATCTTAGCTTTAATTCTAGCTTTTTTCTTGTCCCACACAAATTTTAAGATTTCTTTTTAATGTTCTAAGGGTTGAATGAGTGTAGAATCGGAACTGTTGAAATAAAATAACATTCTGGGAAGGATATTCACTGAATAACTGAAATTTTACCAAGAAGTGAGAGTTGGAATTTTCCCCCATTTTCCGGGGATTGCTACAATTTCATCACACCTAGGAGTTTTTTTGTGGGTTTTTTTTGGGCATGTGGCCATGTTCTGAAGAGTTTGTTCCTGACGTTTCATCATCACCAGCATCTGTGGCGGGCATCTCAGAGAATGCTGGCATGGAAATGAGTGAAACATGAGGTGGGAAGATATGCAAAGAGGATGTGTGGTTTTAATAATAGCAATCCTTGTCTGTGGGAAACCCGGGGTGGTTTTCATTTGCATTTTGACAGACACAATTCTTCAATACACAGATTAACATGGAAACCACTCCTCCCAACCCAGGGCACATAATATATAATATATATATACACCACTCCAGCCCTGAAGCAGAAGCCGGAAGCCAGAGCCAGCAGCAGCACAGCAGCAGCAGCAGCAAGCTTCCCCACACCATTGGGACTTAAGCAGAGGCAAGGCAAAGGCAGAGGCAACAGCAGCTGAGGAAAGGGGACGTGGCTTAGGTGAGATATTTAAACCCTCCCCAAACACTCTTCAGGAACACCATTCCAGCCCTGAAGCCACCAGCAGCAGCAGCAGCAGCAGCAGCAAGCTTCCCCACACCATTGGGACTTAAGCAGAGGCAAGGCAAAGCAGAGCAACAGCACTGAGGAAGGGGGCGTGGCTTGGGTGAGATATTTTATACCCCCAAACACTCCTTCAGGAACAACCACTCCAGCCCTGAAGCCAGAAGCCTGAAGCCAGAGCCAGCAGCAAGCTTCCCCACACCATGGGACTTAAGCAGAGGCAAGGCAAAGGCAGAGGCAACAGCACTGAGGAAAGGGGCATGGCTTGGGTGAGTATTATACCCTCCCAAACAACTCCTTCAGGAAAACCACCCAGCCCTGAAGCCAGAAGCCTGAACCAGAGCCAGCAGCAGCAGCAGCAGCAGCCACAGCAAGCAGCAGCAAGCAGCAGCACGCAGCAGCCAACTTCCCACACCATTGGGACTTAAGCAGAGGCAAGGCAAAGGCAGAGGCAACAGCAGCTGAGGAAAGGGGGCGTGGCTTGGGTGAGATATTATACCTCCCCAAACACTCCTTCAGGAACACCACTCCAGCCCTGAGCCAGAACGAGCAGCAGCACAGCAGCAGCACAGCAGTAGAGCAGCAAGCTTCCCCCACACCATGGGACTTAAGCAGAGGCAAGGCAAAGGCAGAGGCAACAGCAGCGGAGGAAGGGGGCGTGGGCTTGGATGAGATTTATACCCTCCCCAAACACTCCTTCAGGAACCACTCCAGCCCTGAACCAGAAGCCTGAAGCCAGAGCCAGCAGCAGCAGCAGCAGCAGCACAGCAGCAGCAGCAGCAGCAGCAGCACAGCACACCAGCAAGCTTCCCACAACCATTGGGACTCCTCAAGCAGAGCGCTCGGCGGTTGTGGCGAGGGAGAGTTGTGGACGCAGTGGGTTCCCTTGAGGCCTAGGGAAACCACCACCCTCCCAATTCAGTGGGGTTTGACCTCTCACCATCTCACCTGAGGCCGGGAATGTGGCCAGGGGCGGCCATTGGAGTTGTCTGGGGAACGGGAGGTATGGTGGGGATAGAGGGAACAGATGTTACAAAAGAAGACGGGATCGCTGTCTGAAAGCTATCCGCTTCTTAGTTCCCTCGTTTTCTCAATGGCTTGGGAGCAGACCAACCATTCCACAGAACCTCCCACTCTGCTCCTTTGCAATGCCAGGTCGGTAAAAAACAAGACCCATATCATCCGGACCTCCTCCTGGATGAAGATGCCACCTGGCTTGCTTCACAAGAGACCTGGCTGGGAGAGGATAGCACTACCATATGGGCGCAGGCCCTCCCAGCTGGGTACTCTGTCCAGTGAGCAGGTAGGGGAAGTGGGTGGGGCCGAGTGGCTCTAGTCTATAAGAAACCATCTGACCTTGGCCGAATAACTGTCCGGAACACAGTCCATTTCGAGTGTATGTACCTTAGCCGGAAGACAGGGATAGTTTGGGGATTTTGCAGTCTACGGCCACCCCGTTGTCTGGCAGACTCCCTGACCGAGCTGACACAGCTGGTCTCTGAGCTGTTGTGTGGAGACCCCCCAGACTCTTAGTTTTGGGGGACTTTAACATTCCGCTCGAGACCAGTTTACAGGTGCGGCTCGGGAGTTCATGGAGAGACAATGACAAACATGGGCCTATCCCAATTGGTTCAAAGGGCCCACACATTGTGCAGGTCATACACTCGATGCGGTCTCAGTACGGAACAGAAATATCCGTGGGCGGAGGTGGTAAGTACCTCCGCATTGCCATGGACGGATCATTTCCTGGTCAAGATGAAACTTAGAGCCAATCTGCCCACCGGGGGTGGCGGACCCATTAGAATGGTCCGCCCTCGAAGGCTGAGGGAGCCCATTGGATCCAGACAGCCTTAGAGGGTTAATGGTTGGGAATGCCGGTGATCCGGTCGATGCTCTGGCAATACCTGGAACACCGATCTTACCAGGGCTACGACATGATCGCTCCCAAGCGCCCTTGCCCTCCGCCCCAAATCGGAGGCCCTGGTTCACACCAGAGCTGAGGAAGATGAAGCGGTTTGGACGACGGCTAGAGCGCAGGTGGCGGAAGACTCGACCTCTTATCCGACAGAACTCGCCATAGAAACTTCCTTTGTTTCTATCGGGAGGCAATACGTGCAGCGAAGAGAGCCTTCTCCCTGCACGATGCGTCTGCAGAGTCCCGTCCAGCAGAGCTGTTTAAGGTGGTGAGGGAAATGACGCAGGTGAACCCTGCGCCAAATCCCTACTTAACCCGACAGGCCTGCTGTGACGCATTTAACAACTTCTATGCAGACAAAATCTCTCAGTAAGAGCCGACTTAGATGCCACCATTGAAACGAGATCGACAGGCGAGGCGTCCAGTGACCCGCGATGTAGTCATACTGGTCAGCCTCCAATCTGTGAGTACTGATGACTTGGACAAGCTGCTTGGTAAGGTGAGGAAGACAACTTGCCCTCTTGACCCTTGCCCATCATGGTGGCCGTCCAAGGGGGGGATGCATTGATGAGATCCTCATGGATATCATCGGTGCATCCGTCAGGAAGGACATGTTCCATTGTTTTAAAGGAAGCGGCGGTTAGGCCCTCTCGAAAAAACCTTCCCTGGACCCCCTGGATATGAAGAATTAAGGCCGGTGTCATGGCTGCCATTTTTGAGCAAGGTGATCAGAGGGCGGTTGCCCTTCAGCTCCAAGCTGTCCTTGGATGAAGCCGATATCTACCCATTTCAACTGGCTTTAGGACAGGCTTTGGGTTGAGACTGCCATGGTTGCCTGGACCGACGATCTGGTGCGCTGAGCATTGACAGTGGGAGTGTGACCCTGTTGGTGCCTTTAGACCTCGCACGGCTTTGATACTATAGATCACGGACCTCTTGGACTGCCTGAAGGGGTTAGGTATTGGGGCACTGCTTGCAGTGGTTCCGGTCCTTCCGCTCGGCAGGTCTCAGAGGATGCTATCGGGGACTGTAGCTCCATAAGAGGTACCTCACTTGGGGGTTCCTCAGGGGGCTATTTTGTCCCCGATGTTATAACATCTAATAGAGCCGGGGTGAGATAATAAGGAGTTAGGTGCTGGGTGTTATCAGTACGCTGAACACCCAATCTATTTCTCTATATCTCGTCGTCGGCCTCGAATTCCGATGGCATCTCTTCACATGAAGTCCTCCAGGTGGTAATGGGCGGATGAGGAAAAACAGATTGAAACTGAATCCAGACAAGACGGAGGTGCTCATGGTAGCGGCCCCGAAACCAAGAATTGGGTTGCAACCTCCAGTCCTGGATGGGGTCACACTCTCCCCAGCGACTGTGTTCGCAGTTGGGGGGCTCCTTGACTCGTCGCCTGATGACAAATCAGGTAAATGCGACGGTCAGGAGTGCCTGTTATCAGCTTCGGCTATACGCCAGCTGCGCCCTTTTCTGGAATAAGGGATCTCAAGACGGTTGTGCACGCACTGGTAACCTCACGCCTTGATTCTGTAATGCACTCTACATGGGGCTACTCCTGTGCTTGACTCGGAAATTACAGCTGGTTAAAAACATGGCAGCCAGGCTGTGTTAGGTACATCTAGGAGGGACCACATTCTACCCGGTTTGGGTCCCTCCACTGGCTGCCTAAGCTTCGGGCCAGTACAAGGTGTTGGTTATAACCTTAAAGCCTAATGGCTTGGTCCAAACTATCTTAGAGACCGCCTCCTCCCGTACAATCCTCCCCGCGCTCTCCGGTCCTCTGGAAGGCTTACTGCAGCCTCTAAAATCTAGGCTTGTGGAACCTCCGAGGGCGTTCTCTGCTGTCGCCCCCAAACTCTGGAACGACCTGCCGATGAGATCCGTCAGATAACATCATTAGACAGCTTTAAAAAAGCGGTCAAGACGGATCTCTCCGGCAGGCCTTTCAGATTAACCATCCCGGCCCAGGTTCCCAGGTTCCCTGATCCCTCATTCCTCCCGTGGCCCCATCTTAGAGATGGTTGAGATCAACAGAGGGATTCAGGGTTTTTAGTTTTAATTGCTGTTTTTATCCTGATAGTGTATTTTTTAGTTTATACTTAATACTGTCTTAAAGGGGGAGGGATAAAGTGTTTTTAATTGTCATATTTAATTTTACTGTTGTAACCGCCGGATTGGTTTGCCAGAGGGGGTAACAAAAATATATTATATTATTATGTTATTATTTATATTATTATTATTATTATATTATATACCCGGCTCATTTCCACCAGCATCTCTGAAGAGCCAGCCACAGCTGCTGGTGAAACATCAGGAACAAACCTTCTAGAACATGGCCACATAACCCCAAAAACCCACAAAAACTCCTAGGTGTGAATGAAATTGTAGCAACCCACCTCCATATCAATCTCCCCCAACCAATCTATTGCTTCTGCATGCTGTCTTCAGAAAACAACTGATCAGAAGCTCGTTCTTTCCCTGCCTCCCCCCTCCACGGCTCCAAGCATTGTCCAATCTTGTTCATATGGTGCATATTAGGCTAGTTCCTTCATCATGACCCATTACTGACCAACAACATATATCAGATGTTCTAGTTGAGTTGCTCTGGCTGGCATATTATGGGGGGGGAAAACAATTTCTATTGGAGGCTGATTAAACACTCCAAGAGAAATGGATTGAAAGTGAAGTGCTGGAAGAAGCAGTTGCAAAGATGCAAAGTGTTTCTTCAATTAAGAATTTTTTATTCTCCCAGTACACCTCCTTCTTCTGGACACTCTTCCTACCTCTCACTTTAGATGCAGCACTGCAATTGACACTAATTGAATTCATTAAAGATACTTCTGTGATACATAAACTAACAGATAAACAAAAACAAACTCCAGAGAATAAGAATGATTTAATTCTTAAATTAAGAATAAACAAAGAAGCAATGGAAACAATAACAGTATATCTAGAATCTAAATACTCTATAGAACAAAATGTCCCAGAGCAAACCAAAATCATTAGACCCCAGTGCCACATCAGACAATTAATCTTTACAGGGATACAAACATAACTAAACAGCTGTTTTACTGTATGTCTTTAAGCCTCTGTAAAGAGCAACAAACCTAAACCTAAAACCAAAGTTAATTACTAATCAACTAGTGAAAACCCAGTCTCACATAAGGTTCAAATTTCCAAATAGCAATAAGTACTAATTCATTCTCACAGAACTAAGCCTGCTCTAGTCCTAGTACAAAATGTGTCTCCTCACTTTAAGCAGTTCGATATGGACTTTAAGTTTGAATCCATCCAAGGGATCTGAAGTTTGTAGTTTGGTGAGGTACTTAGATAATCTGCTTAAGAATTATAGTGTGGTAGTTCAGGGATGTGGACTGGAGCCCCTCTGGTACAGAATCCCTCACCAAACAAACATCCCGGGATTCTACAGAACTTGAGCCAGGACGGTTAAGTGGTATATACTGCACAGTAATGTACAAACTACGCTCTTGGTAAACTCTCTTCTTCAATAACATCTTACCTACTATAACTTTCCTGCCTATCATGTCCTCAGTGGAAACCCTGCTTCATGTGTGACTAACAATAGCAAGTGAGGGACAGGGCCTCTTGTTGTGGTGCCAAAGCATGAAACTCTGGCCTGGCAAGCTATTTGGCCTCTTCTCTGCTCCCATTCAGATAGTATGGAAGAAAAAAACACAAAAGGTTTGCCACACTTTGGGCATGATGAATAATAACTTACTTTTTTTCTTTGTATACATGGATAGTTGTTGCTTGCACATCTCTGAATTTTACCAAAGTGATTACTGTTTCTTCTATTTTTAAAAGAAATGGCATTAATGTATTTAATATATATATTGTCTCTGGCAGTGATCTCAGAGGAGCTTCCATGTAATAAATAACAGTGCAATTAAAAGAACAATGAACAACAATGATTTCTTGTTATCCTTTAACTTTTTGTTATGTTTCAGCATTATGTGTAGCCACCACAGGGAGGAAACCATGGAACAAAACCAAGATACAATGTTTTAAATAAAGATTAAATAGAATTGTGTGTATTATGATATCCTTTCAGCAAGCTCCTGTTTTCTGGCTAGTAAGCTCTGCCCAATGTTTGTTGTGTTGGCTACTACAATGCTGCCACTCCAGAGGCAAAGTGTAGGTAACACACACTGCCACTTGTAGTTCAGCAGATCTTTTAACTATTGTATATGTCTGACCCGGATGTTTGAGTGAGTTAAATGGGATTGAGTTTTGTGCGTTCTGTGCAGTCTAATCCAACCCTGAAAGTTGCTATTAACCCTGAGAAAACTTAGATTGTTTCCCCTTCAATCAGTATTGTGTGTTTATAAATAGCAGCATGAAGTTGATTCTTAAAATCCAGTGATTGTTATTAAAATGTAATGGAGAAAACCTAGGATTGAAAGGAGAAACATTTCACATTCCAAAATGTAAGCAATATTATTATGTTCTGTTTCACAATCTACCAGAAGTTGTTGGTTGGAATTTGAGCTATCATTTATTCAGATTCTAATTGAGAATCCAGGAATAGTGAGATATATGTATATAATGACCTGCTTCAACTAATGACACTTTATTAAAAATGTGCCATTGGAAACCTATCTAAGTAATTTCATTTGGGGTGTTTTATCTGTTTGAGTTGCTTCAAAAACACTATTATCACTGGAATGATAGCTGGTGCATGTTTTCCTCAGAGGTGCTGAATCTCCATTTGTAGCTCAATGATATTTCATGATTTGTCCTTCCTTTCTCTTCAGTCCTGCTGTCCCCCATGATTTGTACATCTCTAATTCAAAACTTTCTTTTACTCAACTTTGCTATATCTGCATATTATGGCGGGTTACAAACGGCCCTCAAGGGGCCGTTTTCCCGCCGCCCCATTCGCTGCGTAGGGAAGCCCAGCTGCCAGACCGCGAGGCTTCCCTGCGCAGCAAAAAAGGAGCAGCGAAATGCCGTCCTTTTTTGAATGCGGAAGTGGGCCGCGAGGGGTGGAGTGCGCCCTCGAGACGTCACTTCTGCCGCGACACGTCTGGACGCACAGCGTCCAAACGTAAAAATGGCGGCCAGTGGAGGGCACCGCAAAAAGTACGCGCTCCGCACGTACTGGGAGGAGGGCCGTCAGGAAGGTAAGAACCTTCCTACCTAATACGGGCCTTCCTAACCCAGTACGCGCGGAGCGCGTATTTATGGCAGTTATAACCGCCAATAATGTTTACCAGCTTGAATCTTAATGTCCCATAAGAGTTTTACTTCATCATTTTTGAAAATCTTATCAGGCTCATATTCCCAGGTGGTAAATTATACCTTTTGCATAGATTCCAGTGTAGTACTGCAGTCCTTTTATCATGATGTTTCTTCAGTTTAGTCTCTTCTACATGGAAATCATTGATTCCCTCAAAAATATTGCAACATGTTGTTGTTGCTACTGTCATTCTTATTACTCTTTTGCAGAGTTGAGACTCAAGTTGGTTTACAAAATTAAAACAGATTCCAGTAATATATCTATCTAGGAGCCAGAGTTGGATTACAATTCTGGACTCTGGAGACCAGGATTCAAATCCTTGCTCAGCCATGGAAACCCACTGGATGAACATAGGCAAGTCACACTCTCTTACTCTCAGAGGAAGGCAAAGGCAACTTCCCTCTGAACAAATCTTGTCAGGCAAAGCCCTAATAAGATTGCCTTAGGGTCACTATAAATCAGAAATGATTACTTGAAGGCACACAATAACATTATATCCATCTATCAATCCTGTTGAAATAGAATTAACTAGTATCTGGACTGGATGGCCCTTGTGGTCTCCTCCAACTCTATGATTTTGTTATAGTAAAAACAATTTGAATAAATAATCTATTGAAAATGTAAAATAAAAATAATATGCATTTTTGTATTCATTTTGCATTAAAATGCACACATATCTGCCTGGCCGAGATATAGGTTTTGATGTAAGAAGCACTCATTCATCAGGTATGAAAGAATATTTTTCATAATTTGAAAAATTGCATTTTGAACTATGGCTTCTGTAATCTCCAAACCATCATGACGAGCTTTTCCAGGCTATGATACTTCTGTATGGAAATGCACATCCAACAGATTTCTTTACCATGCCAATGAGAGCTGTCGTGGCTCTTGCTTTATAAGAGTCAAAACAGAATTTAAGGAGAATGTGTGTTTCTACATGTAACCAGTTTTCCTTCAACCACAGGATTCCTCAGAGATACATGCCTTAACAATTAGATTTACAAAATAAAGCCCAAACAAAGCAGTTAAAAGCAATAGCCTAGTGAAGAAAATCATGTGCTACTAGGGTTCAAATCCCACTCAGCCATATTAGCTTACTTTGAGCCTGTACACACCAGCCTGAAAGGCCAGCTGGGGGGCAGAGTTGGGAGCAAAGCATCTCCATGACGCATGCCCTGGCTCTGACCCAGGGTACCTTGATGCCATGCACTGCACCACATGGTATCACAGCGCTTCCTGGCACTGTGTCCACACGACTCAGCACTGAAGGAGCGCCATACAGCTGCGGCTATCATGCCCTTTCCAGGGCACAAAAAAGAGCTGCTTTTTGCAGCTCCTTTTCACACCCGGAAAGGCCAGATCAAGGCCATGGTGTAACGGTTGCCATGGCCCCAATCTGGCTGAAAGAGGGACAGCTGAAGGCTGCCCCTTTGGGGCTGTTTGCACAGCCCATTGTGACCTTTGGCAGGTTACAGTCTCTCATCTTCAGGGAACGGCAATGTGAATTCTCCCTATGAACAAACTTGCCAAACAAAACACATGATAGGATTATATTAGGATCATCAAGATGGAAATGACCTGAAGATATACACCAATAAACAACACATGACACCATGGGGAATACCTCTTCAAAAAATGGGTTAGTCCCATTTTGGTTAGTCCCAAGTGGAGTAGAATCATGCCATTAATTGTTGAACAGTTAGAAACATGTAAGTAAATCCCATTGAGTCAATGTGTCTACTCTAGTCAGTTCTAACAAGATTAGAATTCTTTGACCTTCAGTTAACTTTTAATTATTCTGTCCTGCGTCCTGTGTATTTGCCATCATTTCCCATAAGATATCCAGAAAGCACCATTTTATTCCTTCAGTAGGAAGTAATAAATTTCTAGAACAGTATCCTTTTATACTGAAATTTTTGGTTCTCCCCCTTAGATCTCATCCACACGTGACACAAAGGCCTGTTACAGACAGCCAAAAAAGCTGCTTCGAGCACAGTGGAGGTATGGTGTTTCAATTATGCATGCGTCCTAAGAGTCCAGAAGTGGCACCAAGCCACGTCCAGCCCTAAGGACTGGAGTGTGGCTTTGGTGTGGCTTCTGGTCTCTTAGGACGCATGCATCATTGAAACACCATACCTCAACTGTGACTCGAAGCAGCTTTATTTTGGCTGTCTGTAACAGGCCAAAGCCTAATGAACATGACTTATATTGCCATGATCCCTTTTCCTTTGCCTCTTCATTTGTTTTGTTATCTGCCTAATGTTCAGATGTTGAAACTTGTTGTTGAATGTTGTTTCAGTGTTGAAACTGAAACTGTAGGCACCTTAAGCCTTAGACCTGTCATTATAAAATTCAGTAAAACATCATCTGTACTGACTATAACATTTAAAGGAAGTATCCAATATTAAAAATAATTAAGGCTTAATTGCAGTGAAAGAAATTTCACTTGGTATTTCTTCACTGTTCTAATTTCTTTATCATTCTAACTCATGGTAGTGGAAGTGCTGGGTTTCCTTCGTATTACAGAGGTTGTATTAAAAGACAAATACAGCCTAAGCATATTGTCTATCTCACAGATGAAGGTGAAACCAACTTGAAAAATATGAATGAGGCTCTGAAAAGGAAACCATTTCAGTACAGGCAAGGAAAATGTTAACAGTCCCTGGAAATCTTTGGGACAATGAATAGAACAGAAGACCTGATAAGGATAGCAGAAAAGAGTTTCCATTTAAAGAAGACAAAAAAAGCAGTGCATTCTTACCAGCCACCTACCACAAACTATAATTTAAAAGCTGTTGTGCACACTATTTCTTTTACAATCTAAGATGTTGCTGTGTGTGTAGACCCAAAATACCTCGATTGATGAGACAGCTGAGCCAGGAAAGGAACCCCTGCATTTAGACATGTTATTTAAGAGCTCCCAAAGTCATGCCAAGGATACAAAGGACAACATGATTTAGTTTAAGAAGGAGAGAAAGGAGACTTTAACATCACAGATGTAACCTTCAATGTATTGGGGGGTGGGTGAAATAGAGAACATGGCCTTCATTGCCATTTATTGCTTGTTAAGGCTTTTGTCAAATTTAGCTATTTAGGTGGCAGGAAATTTCTCAAGCCAGCCTGGCTGTGTATTCTCCTGATGCACTTCAACAAGAAAATGGCAGTTACAGCTGGAGAGAAGATGATGCCTTAATATTACATGTGTACAGCAGGGCCTTTTTCTTACTTTCCCCTAATTTAAAGATGTGATGTTGTGTGAGTCTTTGTAACAGAGAAAGCAGAGAAAGTCTGTATTTGTAGCCAGGATTTAAATCTTCACTCCTTTCATACTTGCACACCAGAACAAAGGATTTTAATGTTCTTCATTGCAATAGATGAGTTTTCATGAGATTTGCAATATTTATTTATTTATATTTAATTTTACCTTTGGCGACATTTTTGGGAATTTCATTTACACAGAAAACAATGTTTTTTGAAGAATCTTTTCCTGTTTTCAGGTAGAAGTATTCCAGTAAGAGAAAATGCAATAAGCAGTCTGTGAGCCAGTGTGGTGTAATGTTTTGAGCATCGGACTAAGACTCTGGAAACTAGAGTTTGGAGCTTCATTAAGCTATGGAAATCCTATTCAGACATGGAAATTGTTTTAGTTTGTGGAATGCTGTATGACCATCACATACTATGTACTACTGTAGCACCAACAGGTAGCAAAAAGACCCCTGTCAAAAATGCTTCTTGGGGTTGCACACACAATGGGCAGGAGGAATGTCAAGCGGGCACTTGTCAACTGATGGGGAAACAGACCCCTGCTTCTAGTGTCCACTGAGTAATAAAACAGATTGTAGGATATTTGGTCAGTCACTTGTCCAAAACACATTGAAGAAATAATTCAGTTTGAGACTACATTAATAGCCCTGGCTCAGTGCTAGGGTATCCTGGGATTTGTAGTTTATTGTGGCACCAGAGCTCTCTGACAGAGAAGGCTAAAAATCTCACAAAACTATAGTTCCCAGGATTCCCTAGCATTGAGCCAGGGCAGTTAAAGTGGCCCTAGACTGGATTATTTCTGCAGCGTGTTTTGGACCACTGTCTCTTAGCCTGATGTATCTCACTAAAACTCAGAGAAGGACCTTTTTTTTTGGTCTTGTGCTCACTGGTGGAAAAGTAAGAGTTGAATGTCAGAGAAAAATAAAATAAATAATAGCATACCCATTTCAGGATTCACGCTCAGACTTGTTGCTTTCCAGGATCTTCTCCATCCACGTGTGTGACACCACTAGGTAACTACTGTTCAATAGCCATTGTTCACTTCTTGGAGCATTTGTCACTGAGCCTTGGTTCCTCATATACTGTGTATCATCCCGTCACACATCATATACAACCTTCTTCACAGATGCCACAAAAGCAATCCTCCTGATTAGCAGTGGGTTGTGGCTTCCTTGTCAATGGGTCATTGAATCTGTTATGAATTATAGTCTGGAGTTTTAAAGGGTAATCTAAATCCTAAAACTATTTGGGGGGCATGCTATTCAGACGAAACCCCAGAATGAATTCACCACCTCATAAACATGGTAGCCATTGCTGCCACTGCTTCTGACTGTATGGCATGTACACAATTTGGCACATACTGTGGCAGATGCTATGGCCAGATGCTATGGCCATGTTTGTAGAAAATAATGTCCAAATTTTGATTACTTTGTGGATGGGTGTAGACTATTCATTAAGTCATATATAGAAGACAAGGAAAGCATTAAAGGAGTGAATCTATCTATTATCTATCTATCATCTATCTATCTATCTATCTATCTATCTATCATCTCTACTCAAAAATGAGTTCTTTTTTATATACAGTAATGTATAAATCTTCATTGATTTGCAGCTTTGAGATATAACTTTATGTATATTTAGCAGTGCCGTTATGTAGGCATATAAAAATCTGTAAGACTCTTTCTCTTCCCACACAGCAATTTATGTATATTTTTCTGCCTTTTTCTCAAATTGCATGGATTTTATAAACATTTTTATAAAAATCCATTTTCTACTCATTTCTCCATTGACTACAGCACATTTGTGTGCATTTTTCAAATATGTGCATTTTAGATCATGCACTTTTTAAAATCACACCGTTTTATGTGCATTCATTTTGCCTGAAATGCATCATAAGTGTTTACATTACATTAGAAATGCATGGATTTCCATTGCAAGATGTGCTTCTTCTCGTGCTAGTCTTAGAAGGTATGAAATAAATACTTCCATAAAGATATATAAACTCACAAGCACCTTTAAGATTGCAGTGCTAAATATGAGGAATATTTTGAGGAAACTATGACATAAATGAGAACATGAAGAAGTTGCTTTTTGGACTACAGCTCACAGAATCCTACAACCAGCATGACCATTCTGGAAGCTGGAATCCAATAATAGCAATAATGATGGTGATAATAATAATAATAACAATAATGGTGTTGCTTTAACTGATAGAGTGGTTTCAAATTAACATACTGTAGAAAATTTTCTTCCAAAAGGTAAATTGTTTTCTCCATTTTATTCAGTCACCTGTGGTTTCCCAATCCCACTAAAGACTGACAGAGTTCACTTTTAATAACATATAATAATTTGCAGTGGTAGCAGGTGGCTCCTGTGTCAGTGCAATGGTGAATCCACTAAATTGGAACACAATGGAGCCAATGTGCATCAGTCTTGTTGTGCATCAGGACACCAGCTAGGGAGTGCTGATGCACATCTTGCTGGTGTCCTGTTATGCCTCTTCACAATTCACAATTCACTAAAAGGGTTTCTTAGCATTTCTGCTATGTATCTAAGGACCAAAACAGACTGGCAAAAAATGCCGGCTTTGGGGTGGCGTGGGGGCATGGTGTCCTCATGCTGCACACACCTATGCTGTTCCCAAACTGGTGCCACGCTGCCCCACTGATTACACAGTGGGCAGTGTCATGGCATTTCTGCAGCATGGCATTTACACACACCGCACTGCAAAAATGGTGAAAAGCCACCACCGCCATGGCAAAGGCACCTTTTTCCAGGCACAAAAAATAGTGTCTTTCTTCTGCTTCTTTTTGATCTGGGAAAATGGCAGGTTGGGGACATGGTGTGGTGTTGCTGTGCTGCTGCCACCCCAATCCAGTGATTTTGAGTGGTCTGTTTCGGCCCTATGTATATTTAAAGTTAAGTAATATAGACTCTGATGGAGGATTCTGGCCTATCAGGCTAAGCAACCATACAAAGTTATAATGGTGATATAAAGGGTAGTGGTAGTGGTGGTGTTAAACCACATAAAACATTCCAACTCCATGGAGTAGAGTGATGTAAAATGTAATAAATATATGCCTTGGCATTTCTCCTTCTTGCCATGTATGAAGCTACATTTTCTGGTATTTCTCCCTCTCGCCATATATGAAGCTACATGGTATGTAGATTGTGCTTATATTCTAAATCAGTTGCACTTAAATATGTTAAATACTAATTTCCATGCAGAAGGGACCAAAGTCAGCAACCCCACCCCACCCACACACAAAAAAAGTGGTGGAGGAAAGTAAAATTTGCTAATCAGTCCCAAACTTGCATGACTGTATTTGGGATGTCTGCCTGAAGAGAATTATCAAATTTGGCCAAAATAACTTCATTATTGTGCATTCTACAGAAGAAAAAACATTAGACCTCTGGGGGAAGAAATCCAATGAAGCACCTGAAGCAGTTAATGGATCTGATCCAAAACATATCTGCACTCTTCATTGTGATCTTATTAAGTAACACATCAGACTTTGTGGTTCTTATACTTAAGCATGTATATTTTTTATAACATAACAGGCACAGACAAGCAAACACATTAAATTATAGCATTGATGTCTTTTTACCAGTGGTCTTTTCCTCTCAAAATTGAACAATGGCCTTTTAAGACATATCAAGCACTATTATTAATGGGGGAAAATTAGAGCACACTGAAATGTCAGACAAAAGCAGCCATGTGCCTGTGTCAAAAAACCACAACTTTTCGAAATGACTAACTTTTTGTTTTCACATATTTTTGCCTCCTTTTAGCTGTATAAATAATTTTACAGGAATGTTACTAATGAAAATGTGATAAAGGGACAGGACAGAACTATCTAAATGATTTTCTATTATGCTTTGAGCTAGATTAATGTACCTGCCCACAGCTAATATATTACTCTTGTTATGTTGCCAGAAATGAAGCGTCATGTACAGCAACTGGTACTTTATTGCTTTTAGTTTGTGTCCCATCTCTTCAGTAAAAAAAAGCTAATCAATATCATTCCATTATACCTCACTCTTTTTGTTGCTTTTAAAATGGTCCTCCTGACCAGTACAGTTCTAAATAGATGATCCCAATGCCTTCAAAACATGCAGTTACTACATGCTTAAACCCACAAAAAGAACAAAAAAGTTCAATAAAGGGAATAGGAATAGGGTTAGTTGGAAACATTACTTTTGCAACACAATCCTGGAATACACCATTTTCAGTCGTTATGTGGGCCTTGGTTAATTGGTACTTCTAAGTACCGTATTTTCCGGTGTATAAGACACTGGCGATAAGACGACCCCCAACTTTTCAGTTAAAATATAGAGTTTGGGATATACTTACTGTATAAGATCACCCCTCTTCCAATGCACACCAAATAAAAATTTAAAAAACATCACTCATTTTACCCCAACTCTTTCTCTAATCTTGGTTGCTTGCTTGCTTATCTCTCTCTCTCTCTCTCTCTTCTATCTATCTATCATCTATCATCTATCATCTATAATCTCTATCATATCTCTCCCCTTCTCTCTCTCTCTCTCTCTCTCTCTCTCTCTATATATATATATATATATATTTATATATATAATACTCTTTATCTCTATCTATTATCTCTATCTATCTATCTCTATACTATCTATATATCTATCTATCTATCTATTATCTATCTCCTATCTATCTCTCTCTATTCTCTCTCTCTCTCTTCTCTATTCTCTCTCTTGTCCTATCTTCTATCATCTATCTATCATCTATCTATCTATTTCTTCTATCTATCGATCTCCCTCTCCTCCCTCCCTCTCTCTCCTCCCTCCCTCCTCCCTTCTCTCTCTTCTCTCTTCTCTATTTCTCTCTCTCATCCTCTCTTCTCTCTTCTCTCTCTCTCTCTCTATCTATCTCCCTCTCTATTCTGTGTGTGTTTTTTTGTGTCTATCTCCCCCCCTTCTCTCTTTTTTATATTTATTTTTATTTACTCCCGCCTTTGCTGAGGCCTGCAAGCGTGCCTTGCATGCAGGCAGTGCCTGGCCTACTATAGGCCAAGTTTAGGGGCCTGATAAATAAAATAATAATAAAAGCTTTATTTTTAGCCCGCCTTCCTGGGATCAGGCGGGTCCCAACAGCCAAAAACTCGATGTCATATACAAAAAAATTAAAATACAAAAATACAAAATCTCACATGTCTTACAACATTAAAATCCAGTTAAAAAAATTTTCCAACTAGACCAAGACTCAAGACAATGGAGAGAGAGAAGGGGGCAACATTGAATTTGGGGTGTAAGGCTGCTGGAAAAAAGTTTTAAGCCCCTTTTTGAAGTGTTCCAGAGGTGGCTGAGCGGAGCTCAATCGGAAGTGGTTCCAGAGGATGGTGCCCGAGATAGAAAAGGCCCTCTGATGGTGGTATATCTGCCTCTGGGACACGTAACAATTGCTTCCAGCAGATCTGAGTGTGCGGGCAGATGTATTGGGGAGAGGTGGTCCTCCAAGTACCCTGGGCCCAAGCCATATAGGGGCTTTATAGTATAAACCAACACCTTGTATTGTGCCCGGAAGCGATAGGCAGCCAATGGAGATCTTCAGAATTGGTGTTATGTGACTGGTCCTGGAAGAGCAGTGACCGTCTCGCTGCCCATGTTTTGAACCAACTGAAGCTTCCGAGTATGGTACAAGGGTTGCCCATTGAAGTGCGTTACAGAAATCCAAACGAGAGGTTACCAGAGCATGTACTACTGTTTCAAGGTCCCCCCGGCCCAGGTAGGGTTGCAGCTGGCGTATCAGCCTAAGCTGATAACAGTGCTCCTGACCATCGATCCACTGGGATTAAATGAAGCGACGAGTCCAGAAGCACCCCCAGACTGCGAGCTGAGTCCTCACAGGGAGCGTGATCCCGTTCAGGACAGGTGGACAAATAACCATTCCCGGGCCAGGAGAACCTATCACAAGCACTTCCGTTTTCTCTGGATTCAAACTGAGTCTGTTTTCCCTCATCCAGCCCATTACCGACTCCAGACAGCATCCAGAGGAGAGATGCCATCCCTGGGTCACTTCAGCAGCCAGAGGAACAGAAAGAAACTATCTGGGTGTCATCAGCGTACTGATAACACCGCACCCATGTCTCCGGATGATCTCACCCAGCGGTTTCATGTAAGTTGAATAGCATGGGGGACAGAATGGCTCCCTGAGGGACACCAGATGTAAGTGCCCTCCTATCGGAGCACACGTCCCCCCGCTGCACCATCTGGACCAACCCGAAGGTAGGAACGGAACCACTGGAGCGCAGTGCCACCAATTCCCAACACTCTTAGCGTCCCAGAAGGTACCATAGTCAATGTATCGAAAGCCGCTGAGATGTCTAAGAGCATAACGGGACATGCTACCCCTGTCCATGCCCAGACGGAGATATCGACCAGGGCGACCATGGATCTCAACCCCGTAGCCCGCCCAGAAGCGGTTTGATGGCTCTAGAAAATCTGTTCTCCAAGATCGATTGAAGCTGATGGCAACCACCCTCTCGATCACCACCTAGAAATGGCAATAGCGATACCGGCCGATAATTATTATGCATCAGGGGGGTCAAGGGAGGGCTTCTTTAACAATGTTTTACGATAGCCGTTTTCAAATTAGATGGAAATTTCCCATCCTGAATGATATATTATTATTCGCCGTACACAGTAGTTACCCACAATCCCCCCTGAGCCGCTAGCCATGAGGGACAGGGTCGGGAGCAGGTTGTCTTCCTAACCCTCTAAGGATCTTGTCCACATCCTGGTACTACAGACTCAAAGTGATCCAGTCTAATTGAGTCCACGGAAGCTCTGGAGACCTCTACAACTGGTTTCTGACCAACAATGGCATCGAGGATCCGCCCTTATCCGAGAGGTTTTATCCGCAAAGAAGTTGTTAAATTGGTCGCAGAGGCCTTAGATGGTTCCAAAATAGGGTCAGGGAAGAGGGAAGCTGCGTAAGTTCCCTCACTACTCTGAAAGTCTGCTGGACGCGACTCCATGGACGCTACGCCGCAGCATGAACGAGTTCTTTGCTGCTCGTATCACCATCCCATAGTCCTCCAAAAGGGAAGCTAGGAGAGAGCCTTGTCGGCTAGCGCTGTGTCTCCCCATTTGCGCTCTAGTCGTCGCAGAACCCGCTTCCTTGCCCGAAGATCTTCCGTATACCAGGGCTTATTTTTGGAAGCAGCCTGAGAGGACGCTTGGGAGCAATACTGTGTATGCCCTGGAGAGATCAATGTCCCAGGTGTTGTCAGGACATCAACAGAATCGCCGTTCACATCCAACATATACCCCTCTAGGGCTTCTGGAACCTTATGGGTTCCTCAGCTTCGAGTGGACCATTCTAATAGGTCCGCCACCCCCCGGGGGGGGAGTTGTGTGATACCTTGATCTTTGCCTCTACCAGGAAATAGTCCGTCCATGACAAGGCAGAGGTATTAGTAACCTCCGCCCATGGACTTTCCATGTCCGTGCAGAAAACCATATCGAGCGTATTACCAGCAGAATGTGTTGGCCCCGTGACTAATTGAGACAGGCCCATGGCAGCCGTGGTATCCATAACTCCCGAGCCGCACCTGTGGACTTGGGCTGGTCGCAAGGGGACATGAGGTCCCCCAGACAGAAGCCTGGGGGACTCCAATATCAGCTCGTGAGACCAGCTGTGTCAGCTCGGCCGGGAGTCTGTTAGCGCACGGGTGGCTGATAAACCCAACAGAATCCCCAGACTGTCTCTAGCTTCAGGGTCAGGTAAATACACTTGATATAAGTAGTCTGCCGGACATGGGTCCTGGCTAACGAAATGTGGGTCTTCTGGACCAAGGCACACCCCCCCGCCCCACCTAATCTGGACTGTCCTTAACTGAGTACCCAGAGGGGGGCCTGATGCCCACAAACGGCGGCTTCCAAAGGCTCCGGAGGGCTTTGGAAGCCGGCAGCCAGGGAGGCACCCCCGCGCCGGCTTCCAAAGGGCTCCGGAGGGCTTTGGAAGCCGGCAGCCAGGGAGGCACCCCCACGCCGGCTTCCAAAGGCTCCGGAGCCCTTTGGAAGCTGGCAGGACAACCAGGTAAGTGCGTGGGTTCCTGGGGCTCTCTTGTTACCGGCGTACAAGACGGCCCCCCACTTTTGACCCTATTTTAGAGGGTCAAAAAGTCGTCTTGTACGCCGGAAAATACGGTAGATCAATTTTCTTTTCTGTTTTGCCCGTTAGGTATACGTGAGAAGTGAGGGAAGTATATGGAGTTAAAGATGTTAATCTGCCTTTGGAAGTCTGTGGTGATCACTAGATAGTTATCTGCATAATGTTGCTCTTATATAACTTTGGTTTTTTGCTCTTATTTGAAAGTTGTGAGGCTGGAGACCGAGAGACCAGTTAGCCAAAATGTAGAAGTGATAATTCAGAAGAAAAAGCCAGCATGTGATGGCTCAAATTTTATACAGTCAGCCATATCAAGTAGCAAAGACTTCATTATGAATTTCCCTGCCTCTCTTAGATATTCAAAACTGCTATGTGATGGGCCCCAAATGTGGTCCCACAGGTGAGTGTCAAAGCCATAAAATCATAGCACCATAGAGGTGGAGGTTACCCAAGGGTTATCCAACATCCAATACCCTTCCAATACAGGATATCCACAGCTAAAGCACCCCAAAATGTTGTTATACAGTTGGCCTGCCTTATACGCGGATTTGCCAAGCGTGGATTTGAGCATACGCGCATGGCAAATCCGGAAGTTGTCCCAAGGTGGCGCACGTGCAGCGCGCCGCCATTGGGGAAACTCCCTCCCCTCCTCTCCTCCCCCTCTCTCCTTCCCTCCCTCCTTACTTACTTTGTCTTCGGCGCCACCGCAGAACGCTTCTCGCTGCGCCGCGCCGCCACCTTGGCCACAGCCGGGGGAAAGCCGGGTGGGGATTTTGGAGGCCAATAAGCCTCCAGCCTGCCACCCGGCCCTTGCGTGGAGGTTGGCAGCAGCAGCAGCGGAGGACCACGCACCAGAGGCCTCCTCGCCACCACCGCTGCCGCAGAGGGCGGGTGGGGTTTTGGAGGCCTCTTGGCCTCCAACCTGTCACCCGGCCCCTGTGCGGAGGTGCCGGTGGCAGCGGCGGAGGAGGCCAAGGAGCCTCGGCGCTGGTCCTCCGCTGCTGCCGCCGCCTCCACCTCCACGCAAGACCGGGCTTCTTGCGTGGAGAAGGCTTCTTGGCTCCAAAACCACCACCCGGCCTTTCCCCCGGCTGTGGCCGAGGTGGCGGCGGCAGCGACGAAGAAAGCAGTTCCGTGGCGCCACGAAGACAAGGTAAGTAAGTAAGGGGGAGGGAGGGAAGGAGGAAAGAGTTGGGGAGGAGGGGAGGGGAGGGGAGTTGTCCCCAATGGCGGCGCGGTGAACAGTGCTGCCATGGGGACAATGGGACTGAGCATACACGATTTGGTTACGCGGGGGGCAGAACGATCCCCCGTATACCAAGGGCCGACAGTTACCTCCAGTGAAGGTTTGCTGTAAAACCTTCAGTATACCTATCATTCCTCTGTAAATGGTCATTGCTGTCATCAAGTCTTCCTAATGTTTAATCAAAATCTCCTTTCTTATAATTTGAATTACTAATTCATGTCCTACTCCTGGAGCTACAGCCAACAAGCTTACCCCATCTTCTATATAAATGGCCTTCAAATAACCATGGAAAAACTTGTTTGTGTATGTATTCATACACTCCCCAGCTAGTTCAAAGACATAGTAGAATGTGGCCTCTAATTAATCTGTGAATTTGGAAAATATATGTCACCATTCACACGGACAGAGTAGTGATTTTCCCGCACTTTCTACTAGTTCTGCTTGTAAAATGAGGATCGAATGTCTCAAAGCATGAAAGAAGCTTATAACTGCTTTTCCTGTTCAAAGTTTCATTAGACTTTCTGTATAAATGTGTTACACATGGAGAAATGAATTCTTCTTTCCTTTGCTCAGCAAAGTTTACTTTTTTTAAGCAAATGGGTTGTTGGCAAGTTTTCTGATAGGTTTTACAGCTATTTCTACTGTATACTTGCTCTTATTACTGTACAAGAGAAAGAAACAATGAAATGTTTTATTAGATTACTCATTCTGTTACGTTCCAACTTGTTGTATGTTTCATCATGAAATAATTTATTTATTATCTATCATGTGATTTTTTTCCTTTTCTAGGCAAATCAAAAAATGGTGACTATGGCGCGGTACAGACAACCGCCCAAAAAGAGTGGCCTACCAGCTCCTGTTTTCCACCGGAGAAGTTGCAGTGGCCAAACCGCATGCTTCCCGCTGGCAGAAAAAGAACCCACAAAAAGCGGGGTTCTTTGAAGCTGCGGTGACACCATAACAAGTGCGCCACTGACACACTTGTCATAAGTGCCACGTGGCACTGTATGGATGCCACAGAGCGCTTATAACAATGGCAGCACTCATGTATACAGGGCCGCCACTGTTATGCCCTTGTCACGTGCGAGGGTGTGGGGCGTGTGGCACTCCACCCCCAGGCAACCCCTAACCTATACGAGGGCATCTAAAATGCTCATCTGTTCCAGACCACAGTTAGCCTGTATATTATAATCTTAACTTTAGCACTTAAATGTGACAATATTGTGTGATTTTAATCCAAAAAGCTGACAAACATAAAAAATGCCTTATTTAAATCCTTCAAAGCCCATTCCTCTCAGTGGAATTTAAGGGGATTGCCAAAGAACTGCCATCATGCCATGTTTCCTGCTCAGACATTCTTAAAGATCAGAAGGCATGTCCAGTGGGGGAGAGTAGAGGGAAATAGTCCTCTTTTAGGTGCTCCCAAGACAGACTAAATTCTCACCTTTCACCAGTCTACTCTGAGAAGGAGTTGTTCCTTTTTTGGTAAAACTAAAATACAGTACTTACATTGACCAGTGGATCCAGGGGGTTTTTTTGGTCATTTTTTTCAATAAAATTCTAGATTTATACAGTGCGCCCTTGTTTTATGTAAGGGAATCTGTTCGTACCCACCACCCCCCATGTAAAACAAAAAACGTGTATGCTCGAGCTCCATTACAATTAAGGGGCTCGTGCTCACGGAGTGTGCAGTGCCTGTGGCGTGTGCCATGGGTGCGCATGCATGGTGCCGGAAGAAGCAGCATAATACACCCACGTATGATGCGGGCGCACTGTACGTGAGTTTTTCAGTAGTATAAAGCCAGAACAAAGTGGGGAGGAGAACAACAGGCCACCCCACGCCCCCGGAAAGAGATGTGTAGTACTTGCTGGCTGCGTGTTGACTTGTTTGCTACCTGCATGCTCCATCTCACCTGGTGGACTTCTGGCCTCAGACTACTTCCTGCCAGGACCAAGGTACCCAGCCAGAGACACCTGTTCCTTTCGAAAGGGATAAAGACAAGGTGCCTGCTGCGCGGGGCCCACCACCAAAGGGGATGACACCCATGGGGGGTTGCCCCTTTGGGGGAGCCATTTGGGGGAACAAAGACAAGAGCCAGTTCATTTGGTTGGTAGGGGAGGGTTATTTTAATTATTTAATGTAATAATTTAACGTATTTTAATTAATGTACGTTTAGTAATAATAATAATAATTTGTTTTATTTATATATGCTATTCCAAGATCATAGCGGACACAAGTAGCTAATTAGCAAGTACATGCTCCCTCGGGTTACGAATTAATTCGTCCGCCGTGGCGTTCGTAACCCGATGCATTTCGCAAGCCGAAAAGGCTTTCCGTTAGCGCTGGAAGCCGCGCCGTTTGTATTTCCGCCGAAAAAATTTCGTAACCCAAAAAACTTCGTATTCCCGACGTTTTTTCCAACTCTAATTTCGTATCCGGGAAAATTTCGTAACGCATCAATTCGTATCCCGGGGACCATGTAAGCTAATTTACCCCCCAACAATCTGGGTACTTATTTAGCGACTCGGAAGGCAAGCCTGAGTCAAGCTTGGCCCTTTTGCGTCTTGAACTCCAACCTTGTGGTTTCGAGTGAATGGTGCAGTACCAGGCATTTAACCCACTGCCATCAGGGCTCTAGTAAAGTAAGGTGATGAATTTTTAGTTGTGCATTTTTATGTACTGTTATAACATTTTTGTAAACCCTTGATCTGTTGGAAAGACAGTATATTATAAATATTATTATTATTATTATTATTATTATTATTATTTTATTAATTTAAACTGATACACAGTAGCTTGAACAGAGAATAAGAACTTTGTTCTGTATCTACTATAGTGCATAGTATATGTTTAATATCACTCTCACATTAAGCTGGGGTATTCATTACAAGCATGCATTTTAAACAGGCGGGATACAGACCGCCCCTTTGGGGCAGCCTGCACACCCCTTTCCCTGATGGATCGGGGCCTCAAGCTGCTACGCGCAGCCCCGAGGCCCCAATCTGCCACTTTTCCTGGCTTGGGGAAGCGGCAACATTTCCCCATGGCATGGAAAGGGGTGTCTTTGGGACAGGAGCGGGGAAAGGGAGAAAGGGGCCGCTTGGCCTCTTTCTCTCTGTATCACTGACGCAGCTGTTTAAAGACCGTGCCAGCGATACGCATGGCAGAAGGAGTTTCAAAACGGAGCTCCTTCTGGTGCCGCTGAAAGGGTGCCATAAGCACCCTGCAGTGGCACCAGGATGTCACGTCCATGCCGCGCCGTTTGGCTGCAGCGCGGCCATGATGTTGCAATGGTGGCACCCATGTAGACATGGCGCCGCCATTACAACACCACGGTTACATGCTAGAGTTGCGGGGCATCTGGAAAGGGTGCCCCAAGGCAACCCTAGCACGTATCCAGGCTGGCACAAAGCGCCAGTCTGGATACTGCCACAGTTGATAATTGTCAATCCATATCTTATAATGAATGTTCATACTATTTAGTTTTTGTTTACACAAGGTGTACACAAACCTGAGAGTGTGTGAGTAGTCCAAGGTAAAACAATATAATGGTTCAATATGGAAAAGAATATCTATTTTCCAAGATACAATTAATTCAACAAAATACAAATCTGAATAACAGAGGTTGGAAATGGTATGCTACTTTTGGGATATATTTTTGGCCATGCTGTTTAGGGTTTATGGGAGTTATAGTCCCCCAAAGTAATGTTTTAATGCACTACTGAATTGCACTTATTCTGCATTTGAACATGTTTTTTCCAGAGGTGTAGAAATAGAACAAAATAGAAATATGACTTTAAATATTTTAGCCCACCTTGAATCCCATTGTGGGAGAAAGGTGAGATATAAATCCTTGAAATAAAATAAATAGTAATAGTAATAAATAAGTTAAAATAATGTGAAAGTTTCACATTTCATAAAAAATAGAAATATGCAGTAGATAGTTGCTAACTTGGTAATTTGGTTCTTCATAATGTGGACAATGCAAAAAACTGTTCTTTATAGTCAAAACGTTCCTATTGCTTGTCTTGAATTTAAATTTAATTTCCTTGCTGAGTAACATCTGATTCTTCTTCTTGAAGACTCACACACTGTGCCATTAGGAAGGGATTGAACTATTCCTTCCAGTCATTCTCTTCCCATGTCCAAAGAAATTCTGATCACAGTAGGTAGGAATATCTGAATAAGAGCAGTTGATTGCTTTGCATATTCTTTAACTCTTCAACTTTTAGTTATGTTCAGGGCGAGAATTAGCATCTACATCCAAAAGCTGTCCATGTATCATTAGGGTGGGACAGACCACCCGAAAAGGGCGGCCTGCCGGCAATTTAGTTTCCTCCAGAGTGAAGCCGTAGCCACCAAACTGTACGGCTTTGCTCCGGAGGAAAAGGAACCTGCAAAAAGCGGGTTCTTTTTCCACCACTCCAGTTACGTCCGAGTGCGCCAATGATGCACTCGTGATGTAACTGGTGTAGCATGACGTTCAGATGCTATGCAAATACAGAGTTTTGTTGAAATCAATGGGACAAGTCTGTCATGATAATAAAAGTCTTTTAAATTCCGTGGCACTTAAGCATTGCTGTGTTGCTTTGGATATAGTTCAGTACATTCAGTGTTCTGCAGAAATACTCAGATATGCACACATGATTTAAAGAGCAGTGAATTCATCCTTGCCTCAAATTTAGAAGGTACAAAGGCTTTCCAGAGGTTCACTCCACAGATTCTGAGCTTCTTTGCCCTGGATGTCTGAATAACATCATCCGGATAAAGCCTTTTAAAAGGGTTTTCTGGATGAAAAGGATTGATTCTCTGGGGTTTAAAAGGTTGAAGACAAAAAAAAAGTTAAAGCCTTTTAAAGCAGGAGGATTAAGAAAGCTGCTGGATGATTCCAAAAGATGGGGGAAATGATTGTACTTCATCTAGAATTGCAAAAATATATAATAAAGCTTTATCAATGCAATGCAGATTGTAAGAATGAATGAATGGGTTTAAGAAACAGTCTTGTTGACATAACAGGAAAGATAAAGAATAAAGATTGGAAGAGGAGCTTACAGGGAAACAAAATATCCTCTGTATGTTAAGGTTGCTCCCTTTATAGCAAAGCTTCTGTGAACATTTTTTGACTTGGTTTCTTTATACACAAAACCTGAATATCTGCTTCCATTGTGCCCATTGCTAAAATAACTATTACAGTAAACCATAATTAAATTATTTTCATAATGTAGTCTGAAGAACCACAAGCAAATTATAATGATAAAGGGTTTGACCCCTCCTCTTTGTTTAGCTATCGTCCAATTTCTCCTCTTCCCTTTCTTTCTAAAGTTTTGGAACGGGTTGTTTATTCTCGCTGTCTTGAGTTTCTTGAAGCCAACTCCATCCTCAATCCCTTTCAGTCTGGTTTCCGCCCAAGGCGTTCTACAGAGACAGCTCTCACTAAGATCTCCAATGACCTTTTACAGGCCAAGGCTAATGGCCTTTACTCTGTTCTCATTCTTCTCGATTAGTCTGCAGCCTTTGACGCCGTTGATCACTGTCTCCTAGCTGACATACTCTCTGAACTTGGGTTCTCAGACTCTGTTCTCGACTGGTTTAGATCTTATTTGTCTGGCAGATCTTTTGCAGTGGTTGCAGGTGGTCAGACTTCTTCTCCTGTTCCCTTAACTGTTGGAGTTCCCCAGGGCTCTGTTCTGGGTCCCCTTCTGTTTTTTCTCTACACACTGTCCTTAGGTAAACTCATTAGCTCTTTTGGTTTCTCCTACCATCTGTATGCCGATGACACCCAGTTGTATCTTTCCACCCCTGACCTTTCTCCAAGGCTTGAACAGCAAGTTTTGTCTTGTCTCGCAGCTGTGTCGTAGTGGATGCGCCATCGGCGCTTGAAGCTCAACATGTCCAAGACAGAGCTTCTTGTCTTTCCTCCTAAGTCTGCCCTTCAACAGTCTTTTTCTGTCTCTGTTGACAACATTTCTATTCAACCAGTCCAGCAAGCCCGCAGTCTTGGTTTTATCTTTGATTCTTCTCTGTCGTGTATCCCTCAGATCCAGACCACAGCCAAGGCTTGCCGATTCTTATTATACAATATTGCCAAAATCCAACCGTATCTCTCTGCCTCTTCTGCCAAGATCCTGATCCATGCCCTAGTAGTCTCACAACTTGATTACTGTAATGTTCTCCTGGCTGGGCTTACTCTTTCTCACCTCCATCCTTTAATCTCTGTCCAGCATTCAGCTGCACGCATTATCACATCTGCCCACCGCTCTGACCACATCTCTCCTGTGCTGGCATCCCTTCACTGGCTCCCCTCCCTTTCCGCATTCAGTACAAGCTCCTGCTGTCGACGTTTAAAGCCCTCCATGGGCTGGCCCCTCCTTACTTATCAGACCTTATTTCTCCTCACCTTCCCACTAAGGCCCTCCGTTCTGGTAGTCAAGGTCTGCTGTCCCAGCCCAGGATTTCCTCTGCCCCATCTCGAATTCACCCCTTTTCACTCGCTGCCCCTCACTCTTGGAACCTTCTTCCCCCGCGAGCAAGAGCCATCACTTCTTTAACCAGCTTCAAAACGGAGTTGAAGACCATCTTGTTCAGGGCAGCGTTCCCAGGCATTGCATAATTGTCACTTGCTATTTGATGTTCCTTTGTTGCCTGTTTTATTGAATCATTTCCTGTATTGCTATGTCCTCCCTCCAGTCCATCTCCCCTGATCCAGGCCTCGGAGGTAGAGAAAAACTGTTGGCCCTCATCCCCTTCCCCTTCTCCTCTTGTGCCATGTCTTTTTAGATTGTAACCCTTAGGGCAAGGAACCGTCCAATTAAAAAGATTGTATGTACAGTGCTGTGTAAATTTACAGTGATTTATAAATAAAGTTTAATAATAATAATAATAATAATAATAATAATAGCAGTCATGGATTGGAGATAATCATGATGGACATGAGAATTATGATGAGGATGAGGATCATCATCATTTACTTACATAGTGCCATCACTGTACATAGCACTTTAAATGTAAAAGAACTAAAAAATTCCCTTCCCTAAAAAATTCCCTTCAAAATGAAGTTTCCAACAAAAAAGAAAACTTGGGATATGAACATAATAGGATGATTTTGGTTTTTAAGTTCTGGAAACTCAGTAAACTAGGTGTTTCGTATGTAGACAAAATGGTTGGGTGGGATGAAGGGCTAATGAATGACCGACCAATAGTTCTTCCCTTCTTTCATCTTTCCTTTTACACTTGCTGAAGTTAGGTTTGAAAGAAAGGGAGAGTGTGGTTTGGAGGACCTTCAGGGGAAGAGAGCAGAAATGGAAATAAACTTGGGAGAGGCTGGATAGATGGCAAATGGATTCTTGAAACAGATTATGTTTTTCTTGGATTTCACCAGATTCCTGGAAAAATGCCAAGATATATATTTATATATATATATATTTCCCAGAATCATGAACAAGGTTGAAAAGATCAAGCCTGCTCCAAATTCAGCTGGGGAGAGATCATCTGATTTTTATAGTTTCCTCCATTATACATTTACAGTCTAATCTAAAATAATATGGGCATACTTTGTGTTCTGGGACCTACTATTTTCTCAGTGATGCTTGGATAATTACCTAACAAGTCTTAATGCTGTTGAAGATTATTCCAAAGCTGTCTTCCATGACATTTAACCTCCATGTAGTCAGGAAAAATACTTTATACAGTGGTTTTATTTTAACTTTCAGACTTCATTTTGTTAGACTTCTGATTGCTACCAAATGCCCTTTTTTGGCCACTGGGGAGGAGCACATGAAGACATTATCCATTTGCTACTACTGCATGATGTTTCAGGCAGATAAAGTAGTTCTGCTGGGAGTTACCATGTTGGTAGAGGAGGATGAAATAGACTGTGATCTTGGTGCATAGTACAAATTTGCTTTCAGATCAAATCATTGTTCCAGGTTAGTGAGCACTCCAGCATGAAAAAGACCCTAGCAATCACATAGAATCTAGCTTTACAGCCCAATTCTAGGCATATTTATTTGGAAGAACTCTTCTAACTTCCTTAGGGTTTAGGCGCTTGGGAAGAGACAGGCCGGCAGGCCAGCTTTATCAGGGATGCCGCTCCCACCAGCATCCCTCCCCTTAAAGTCCTCCTCCGCGGTGCGGTGTTGAGGCAGGGTTTAGGAGAGCAATTTCAAGTTTAGGAGAGCAATTTCATTCATAATCTCCACAGTTTTGTAATGTAACTAAAAGACTTCAGTAACCTCTCCTCTCTTTCCTTTCCAAAAGGCACACAAAGTATAGGAAAATCACTAACACAAGAGCAAGGCTCACTAAATACAATAGAGCATACTTCTGTTGATTTTTTAAGGGAATGTCTAGCTCTTCAAATCTATACTGAACTGCCTTCTTGAACTGTCTCTTCTTAGGTCTGGCCATT
The DNA here is from genome assembly GCF_019175285.1 of Sceloporus undulatus. Lineage (NCBI taxonomy): Eukaryota > Metazoa > Chordata > Lepidosauria > Squamata > Phrynosomatidae > Sceloporus > Sceloporus undulatus. The sequence continues at coordinate 191,531,520 of NC_056525.1, read as the reverse complement.
GAGCAAAGGTTCATGTAAGTTGAAGCCCAACAATATCCAGAAGGCCACAAGTTTCTCATGTAGCAGATCAGAGTGCAGCCAGGTTTGTCCCTTGCGCTGGAAGGAGAACATCTTGTCTCAACACTGCACCGCAGAGGAGGATTTTAAGGGGAGGGACACCGGTGGGAGCAGCATCCCTGATAAAGCTGGCCTGCCGGTCTGTACCCTGCCCAAGCGCCTGCACTCAATGGAACATCTTATTATAGTACTGCTGAACATTAGAAGATAATAAAAGAGGGTCATCACTGGAAGTGACATCCTTATGGAGCTGACCCCCCCCCCCCATTTTTAATCTTGTGTCTATTTGGAAATATAATCAGGAAAAGGATAACAAGAAAATAGTAAGATGAGGAGAATAATATACTAATCTTACACCTCTCTATTCATGTTATATGATAGATTAGCTTCATAGTTAATTATCTTAATCAGTTTTCTGACAATAGTGAATTACCTTGAGAATATTGTTATTCTTGATGGGGTCACACTTCCCCTGAAGGATGAAGTTCACAGTTTGGGAGTACTCCTGGACTCATCTCTACAGTTGACATCTCAGGTGCAAGTGATAGCCAGGAGTGCATGATATCAACTTCAGCTGATACACCAACTGCGTCCCTACCTGGCTCAGGGAGACCTTGAAACAGTAGTACATGCACTGGTAAACTCTCGTTTAGATTAGACCTGACAGTTATTTCAAGGGTTCCTCCAGGGTAAAAAGGTTGAGAAAGGCTGAGAATGGCACATTCATTACTGCTTTTCTAGAAACAATAATGTAGTGACAGTGCTGATTGTTGGACATTTGCTATGCTACAGCAAGTCAAGGGTTAATGTTTTAGCAGAAAAACACTGAAGTTATTAAAAGATTTTCTTATAAGAATTATTCAAAAATGAGATCTATTGTAAAATGTAAGGATTAATTTATTAATCAGAGCTTTCTGAACTCTTGCATTAAGCAGCTTTGTTATGCTAATTCCCTTTTAAATGAATAATGGACTTATCCTCCCATTATTGCCTATCTTTTAAAAAGACCCCATTTAGAAAATGAAGATGTCCTTTTTGCTTGCAAATTATTGTACATTTTAGGGCCCAAGTTTGTTTTAAAATGAATACCAGAAAATATGCCATGCCCCCTCCCTCATCATTCATATTCATCAGTCATTGTCCTAATCAGATTTGTTGGATCTTGAACACTTTATCAGAGACAAACATTCTATGAAAATTACACAAGGGAAAAACATATGTTTGAGCCTGCCTCCTTCCTATAAGTTCCTTTTGCAAAAAGTACTGCTAAAACAGACTTGCAAGCAAGGGGAGGGGGAGACTTGACAATCACTCGGCCCAAAGACTGGATAGAGTAGAGCTTTGCAAGATTGTGCTTTTAAAATTAAATACTGACACTGCAGAGACATTGCAGCAGCACCAATAGTAGTCAGAGAATAAGAATGAGATGGTGGTTTGTTTAGTCCATTGTACATAGGACATTTACAAAAAGGAAACTATAAAAAGAAAAGAAAAACATACATGAGCAACCAGAATCCTGTTGGTGTCTTATACAAGCTAGGGATGTACATCTTCATAAATTTTATTCTTTTGGACAAAAACAAACAATTTAACCATTTCTTTTCCCACTGTGAAAAAGGTTTCAGACATTGTGTGCTTTTTGATAACTATTCACTGTTTTGAATTAATTCTGCAAAAAATTAATATATTTCTCTGCAAAATTGTTGTTTCCAGGAGAAAAACACAGGTTTTCTGCACAAGAGGCTTTCTGCACAAATAACATTTTTTTTTCCTGCAGAAAATGCTGTTGTCTGGGCAAAATCACTGCATGAAGTTTTTTTCACAGTATAGGCATAGGTAATCCAGAGTGTTCATGAAAGATGAAAACCTATTACTGTGGTAATAGGTTTCAATAATTGATATCAAATTAGATAAAGGTGAGAATTGTGTGTTAGTTGAAAGCTAAGGTCACAGTTTCTGGATTACAAGATAAGGTAGACTCTATCTAATTGCTAAATCTTGTATGATAAGAGAAACAAGGAAGGTTTAAGTTAACAACTGTAGCAGAAGAAGTTGGAAGTCTTTTATTGTTAATAATAATAATAATAATAATAATAATAATAATAATAATAATTTTACCTGCCTCTCCCCGTGGATCAAGGCAGGGGACAGCAACAATTAACAAACAGCAGCATCACTTAAAACACATTGGTTAAAATACACGTCAATTTAAAACAACCCACATCTAAAATTCACAGTTTGTAAAAAAAAATCTGGATAACCCTGCTGGAAGAGACTAGTCTTCAATGCAATGTTCTTTTAAATTCTGGCAGTGTGTGCAGATGTTGATTCTCTTCTGCCAGGTCATTACAAAGCCTAGGGGAGGCTGAAGAAAAGGTCCTCTGGCTGACAGTTGCCAACCTAGTCCTGGCTGACTGGAGTAAATATCCATCAGAGGACCTGCGTGTATGGGGTGAATTATGTGGGAGTATAATAATGTTTACTGTTAGTATGTTTATTGTGTGCATGTTAATATGTGTTTATTAATGTCTGTGGGCATGTAGTAATTGGATGCCCCCCCTTCTTTGTGTGTATTTATTTTTGGTTTTAATAATACAATTTCATTTTTTTAAAGATGATGAAAGGAGGTACAGGGGCAATGTCTCAGCTGGCCCAGAAGTCATTATATAAAACCAGTAATCCACAGACCCAAAGATAAAAGAAGGATAGTTTTTTGTTGGGGGGTTTTGGGCTATGTGGAAGAGTTTATTCCTGATGTTTCATCAGCATTTGTGGCTGGCATCTTCAGAGAATGGTGGCATGGAAGTGTGTGGGGTATATATACTGCGTGACCTTGGTTGAGAGGAAATGATTTACATGTTACTCTATATGATGGTCTGTTGTTGAATGGCAAGGCCTCAAGGTGTCAATTTAATTAGTGATCCATCGTCTGCTGGGGAAAAACCCCCAACCCTGCATTTCCCAGCACACAGATTAACATGTAAATCACTTCCTCTCAACCAAGGTCACACAGTATATATGCCCCATTCACTTCCATGTCAGCATTCTCTAAAGATGCCAGCCACAGATGCTGACAAATAAACTCTTCCAGAACATGGCCCCATAGCACAGTAAACCCACAAAAAACTATTGATGCCATCTGTGAAAGCCTTTGATTTCACATAAAACAAGGAGTCATTAAACAGAGCCAGCCTGGGAATTAAAAAACCCAAGAAACACACAAGCATCAAGAGCACTGTCAGTGATGCTTGCAAACAACAATGACTTCCCTCAACAGACATTCATTTCTATGAACATTCTTCTTCTCTCTTTGCCAGACTTCAAAGGACAGAGGTGTCTCTTCAGCAATTTCAGCTGATTCTGACACAGGTATCTCAGATTTGGGAAAGAATCTGCTATCTGGACCAAGAAACACCACATAATTCAACTCTTCTGCATCACATGCCTTATATTCCAGAGGAAGAGTTATATATTCAGTTAAAGTTGGGGGAAGCAGAGTTATGCATAAAGTCCCATTGTGTACGAAGAGGTACACATGCAGGAAGATGTGTACCTCTTCATGTCTATTCAGTGGCATATTTGGGCATGCATTCTGTTTTGCACTATCACCTCAGCACAAGGTTGCATGGCACAATTAATGTGTAACAAGTCATATGGAAATTTACACCATGTACTATGGCCAGAAAAGCTATATTGCAATAGCTTGACATAATGTAATAGCCATAAGGTTCAAATTTATACAAGCAGCAGGTTGTTGTTTTTTAATATCCAATTTGCAAAACTTCATTTTAAAAAGATACTCCCTTCCAGGACATTGTAATATTTCATACTCCCATACATAGATACCAATACTAGATGGATCACCTGTTTTCCAATATAACCACAAGGGTAAAGCAATGGTTATTCCTCTACATTGTTTTCCCATCAACCAAGATTATATCCATTAAATTTTACTAGAGTAAAAGCTACACAACACTTTAAATTATGCAGAAAACCACAGGGTTCCCCCCTCCCCCCCCCTAATATTACAAAATGTTATCTGGAGAACTAAAGGGAAGCAAATAAGATTTCCTTGTTTCTATTTCTAAGTGTCCCAGAGCTGATCTACACTGTAGAAATAATGCAGTTTGACACTACTTTAACTGCCATGGCTCAGTGCTGTGGAATCCTGGGATCTGCAGTTTGTTCTGGCACCAGAACACTCTGACAGAGAATCCTAAATATCTCACAAAATTACAAATCCCAGAATCCCATAGCATAGAGCCATGGCAGTTAAAGTGGTGTCAGGTTGCATTATTTCTGCAGTTCAGATGTAGCCCAAATAGCCGGTGGAAGCCTACCCGATAAGGTTCACAGCTGTATTTGTTGCCAAAGGTGCTTCTATCAAATAGTGATTCAGGAGGGCGAATGCATATGCAACAAGTACTCATTTTTTAAATCTTTTTTCCAGAATAAAAATATTTTCAGAGTTTTAAGTATGCTGCACACATCAAGTGATAACAATGCCAATTAAATCCATTTCAATTCCAGGTTATCACTCAACAAAATGTGGAAAGGTTAAAGGAGAGTGAAGAACCTTACTTCCCATAGTTTATAAGTATATGCTGATTTTTTGGTATTCAATTAATTTTTCCAATAAAATTATTAAATGTGGAAATAGAACGATATTGTCAGCAAATGTCAAAACTGTTATCCTCTGAAATACCTCCTGGGAGGATGAGATTCCACTGTACCCAGAAATCCAGGTATATTTGAAAAATAAAGGTCCAAGATTTTGCATCAGAAGATGGAGTGTGATGTTTATCCAACCTGAACTACATCCCATTTCCTCTTCACCCTTCTTCATACGGTTAACCCCCCCCCTCCCCAGCACAGCCATTTACCTGCTGGTGGAGAGGAAACAGTAAGAGAGAAGTGTCCAGCTATGTTTGTATAGCAGGATGCAGAGTGACAGAGTCCTCCAGGAGCTCATGCGGACCTTGGCAGGGTCCTGGAGGATGCCTTCTTATTGTTCATCAGTAAGGAACATAGTTTGTACTACTCTCCAACACTGTCCCACTGCATGAGAGAGAAAGAGAATTCTGAGCTCTGCAACAACAACATCAACAACAACAAAATGAAGACCTATGCCGGAATTATTTGGACCTATCCCTTCATATGTCACAGCCAGCGATCTCCAACCCTTTTAATTGTTTGAAGTGCCTTGGACAAATGACCTACTCTGGTTTCTCTTCAGATCAAGCAATAGCTTAAATCCAGTAATTCATCCCATCTACAATAGATTTCCTGAACTGAAAAGTCTTATATAAATATTGATTTCCCATTCAGCAATACATTTAGTTGAATTCTAGCTGAAACTAACATTTAGATTCAAACTAGTATGCCGGCATCCAGACAGTATGAAGGACAGTGGTGGCAATTGTTAATTTCATCAGTGTGTGTGTGTGTGTGTGTGTGTGTGACTCTAGCTGCGTAGCAATGAACAATCTAAAGCACCCTTTATCATTATTTTACAGGCTCAGTAGTTCAGTCTTTGTAGTGAAAAGACTTTCTGTGTCTCAATCACAGTGAAAGTTGGCTTGTCTATCTCAGTTTGAACTGCGCTAGATGATATGCTAGGAACCTCCAGTGACTATATGTCCTGACCATTCATGCATCATGAAGATTTATCTTCCTTTTTACATCAACAGTCCCTTGAAGTGCAAATGGTTGATGAGAAATGTTCAAGACCCAAAACTGTTTCAGTGCTGTATCCTTGGGATGTTAAACAAGATAAAAATGTTACTGAACTTCAATTCTAATCAATCCCACCCAGCCAATCTCTCTTTATGGCAACCCTCCTACCAAATAAATAGAGAAATGCAGTGGGCCCTTAGTATCTGCTATGGTTGGTTTCAGGATCCCCTGCAAGGATACTAAAATCCATGGATGTTCAAATCCCATTAAATACTGCGGCATGGTGAAATGGTGTCCCTATATAAAATAGCAAAATCAAAGTTTGCTTTTTGCAATGTATATATTTTTAAAAACATTTTTAAACTGTGGATGGTTGAATCCATGGATAAAGTATCCATAGATATGGAGGACCAACTGTGATAGAGAAAGTTGCCAAAATGCAGCCTACCAAAGTTGGGGAGTGGGGAGAAAAACACAATACTGTGAATGCCAGCATGTACTTGCCATCTATCCAGATGAGAAAACATCTGGGTTTATAGATTGGTTGTGTTCACAGAGGCATGCGACCTCTGTAAATGAGTGCCATATGCTGGTAGAAAAGAGGGTGCAAATGAAGTGAATATATAAAGATTATCACACCAGTGCTTACCGTCTCTCAATCGGCTCTAAAACATCAAGGAAGCACACGTGTGTGAAAGCCTGGTGCGCTTCCTCATTGTCAGGGAATCATCGGCTCCCTCTAGCATCACTGAATTGTTCCAGGAGAAGGAATTTCTTCTGAATGGAAACTTTGCATTCAGAGGAAATTCCCTCTCCTGAAATGATTTAGTGATGCTAGAGGGAGCCAAAAATTCCCTGACAATGATGTTTATCACACTATGCTCTTAAAGAGCTACTATTCCAGTGTGACTCCTCTAGCAGCCTCCTGTTGCATGCTGGGATTGGCAGTTTTAAGGAGCTGAACTTCTCTGCCTGAGAATTCTAAATACCCCTCCTTAAAACTGCCAATCCCAGCATGCAACAGGAGGCAGCTAGAGGAGTCACACTGGAATAGTACCTCTTTAAGAGCATAGTGTGATAAACATCAATGAGGAAGCATGCCAAGCTTTCACACATGTGCACTTCCTTGATGTTCTAGAGCCAATTGAGAGATAGTAAGCATTGGTGTAATAATCTATTATAACAGAATAACTAGCACTTCTGTGAGAGATATAGCTAGACAATTTGTGAGATCTGTGGAAGTGCAACTGCTTGAAAAAAACCCTAACCTGATTGAGAAATTTCAGCAGCTAAATACATGGATAAGCTATTTCATGAAAAGAGTGCTTCAGCACAAGTGCAGCCCAGCTGCCAGCCCACAAGTATCACACACATGTTACTGATATTATTGCTGTAACACTGAGCCATGGCAGTTAAAGCGGTGTCAAACCAAATTATTTCTGCAGTGTGGATGCAACCATTGTGAACTATTTCACTTATGTGTTTGGCTCTCTTGAATCCCTGAACCCTTGGACTGGCTATAATGTAGGCAGCTTGTCCTACTACTTCAGCTTTATTCTTCATGGGCCCTAAGAGACAGGCCAAAATAAAGCTGCTTTGGGTCACTTTGGAAGTGTGCTATTTAAATAATGCATGCATCCTAAGAGGCTGGAAGCTGCGCCAAAGCCATGTGCCACTCCTAAGGACTGGAGCTCAGCTTTGGTGCAGCTTTTGGCCTATTAAGATGCGTGCATCATTTAAACAGCATACCTCCAAAGTGACCCAAAGCAGCTTTATTTTGGCCTGTCTGTTTGGGCCCCATGACAGGTTCAGAATGTTTGAGACCTTGTTATTTTGCATCTCTTCATTCTGTCTCTATTGTGGCTGCTCAACCCTACCAGAGCCTGATTTCCACAGCACTTGCTGTTTCTAAATATACAATTACTAAAAAGGAAGGACCACCTCAGAGGCAAGGATGAATGCTCCAATGGAAGTTACCTTTGGTGACCCTTCTCATATTCCTAAAATATCCAGTAGCAGGCACTAGGAATCCATATGAGAAGCATTCAGTTTTCCAAACAGTATCAATTTGCCACCATTGTTTTTAGTCTTTGTAGATAAGATAAGATAAGATAAGATAAGATAAGAGTAGCTCTAACAATGTAGCTTTTGGGGTTGGTTTTTTTGTTTGTTTGTTTTGTTTTGTTTTGTTTTTTGCTTTTTCACCTATAGGCATCAGAGCACTGGCACTATCTGAGGTTCTGACCTCTTTCTGGCCAATACAGGGGGGGGGGGGAAGCTACTTAAGCTGGCTAAGCAATAAAGGGAAGCAAAATAAAATCATACCCATGGCCTATTTTGCAAGTCTCCAAGCTCCGCTTCACGCTGAGCTTCTTTTAAAGGGGTGGGGGGAGGATGAGATGATGATGATCTTCTGATAAATGCAGCAGTAACTACTGTCATTATTTATTATATGGCTTTTGCCATAAGAAGCAAAGCTGCACTGTATTTTAATATAACCAGTTATTTCCCCTGATTACGAAAGATGGCTGACCCGCATTGTGTTTTCAAGCCTTTCACTCACACAGTTCATCTCTTTTTGATTTCTCTTCCTGGCATGAGATCACAGTACTTTATGAGAGACAAGACAACGTAATTATAATGCTATGAAAACAGTTCATTTGTTGAGGCACAGATGAAAGATGAGATGGACAAACATGTGGAAAAAAAGATTCTCTGCGCACATTAGTGGTGTCAGCTACTAACTGCTGTTCTACTCACAAATTCATCTGTGATGGCACTAGATTTTTTTTATTAAGTAATGGTGTCAAAGGTTTCTTCAGAGTATGAAAGGTGCTTTTTAAATAAATGTGTTCAATTTTGGCCTATCTTGGGGTTGTAAATCTGACACTCTATTAAATTTAATTCACTACCTGCTGAGAAGCACAACTAAAGATGAATTTTCATTCCAAATATGTTTGGTATAACATTATAGCTGTATTTTTAATAAACTAATTATACTCTGTTTTCCAGACAGCATTCTGAAATACATCTACCCCGTATTTTCCGGCGTATAAGACGACTGGGAGTATAAGACGACCCCGAACTTTTCCAGTTAAAATATAGTGTTTGGGATATACTCACCGTATAAGACTACCCCTCTTCCAACGCACACCAAATACAAATTTAAAAAACCCATCATATTTGATTTCAATATGGTAATTTTAATTCAAATGACATGCAGGTACTTAACAGAAAATCTTGTAGTATACAAAGCCTGTTTGGATTGGTCAGCACTCCCTGCTTGCCCAGCCCTCCGTGTCTCCAAGACTATAAGAGCGGTAGCTGCTTTCATACGATTGTCACATACAGTGGAGATGTGGCTGCAGCCTTTTTTGAGCTCCCCCCACCATATGCAGCGACCGCAGATTCTTCAGTTTGGCTCAGAAGTTTCACCACCTGCCCTATAAGATGGCATCCGACGTATAAGACGACCCCCGACTTTTGAGAAGATTTTCTTGGGTTAAAAAGTAGTCTTATACGCCAGAAAATACAGTAAATGTACTTTTTAAAAAATATCAGAATATTTGGTGTGCTAATGTTATGACCAAAGCATTATGTTTAAAAACTGATTTCAGCCTGCTTTTTTTCTGACAGAACATACAGAAATGAAGGAAAAAGAGATCTGGATCAGTTGCAAAATGAAGAAGGAATGTGTTGCTTTTACAGTTTCCCTAAGAAATTATCCATTTCACACCACTCAAAAGTGGCAGTGAGATGAAACACATTTTACATAAGAAATTCATCCATTTCAAGCATTTGCAATGCGTTCCAGCAAATAAATCATGCACGCAAAACCATGCCTACAGCCATGCACTCACAGCCACAAGGTTGTGAGTTTGATTCCAGCCAGGGCCTCCAGGGTCAACTCAGCCTTGCATCCTTCTGAAGTCACTAAAATGAGTATCCAGCTTGTTGGGGCAATTAGCTTACACATTGTAAACTGCTTAAAGAATGCTTAGTTCAGTATGAATCAGTATAGAAATGTAGCTGCTATTGCTATACATTTGAAGAATGTGTATTATTATTATTATTATTATTATTATTATTATTATTATTATTATTAACCTTTATTTATGAAGCACTGTAAATTTACACAGCGCTGTACATATAAATCTTTTTAATTGGACAGTTCTCTGCCCTCAGGCTTACAATCTAAAAGGACACGACACAAAGGGAGTGGTGGTGGGGAAGGGGCCTCTCTAGTAGGATAATACATATAAAATACATAGCAATACAGGAAATGATTCAATAAAACAGACAACAAAAGAACATCATATAGCAAGTGACAATTATGCAATGCCTGGGAATGCTTCTCTGAACAGAATGGTCTTCAGCTCCGTTTTGAAGCTGGTTAAGGAAGTGATGGCTCTTACTTGCGGGGGAAGAAGGTTCCAGGAGTGAGGGGCAGCGAGTGAAAAGGGGCGAATCCGAGATGGGGCAGAGGAAATCCTGGGCTGGGACAGCAGACCTTGACTACCAGAACGGAAGGCCCTAGTGGGAAGGTGAGAGGAAATAAGGTCTGATAAGTAGGGAGGGGCCAGCCCATGGAGGGCTTTAAACGTCGACAGCAGGAGCTTGTACTGAATGTGGAAAGGGAGGGGGAGCCAGTGAAGGGATGACTACAAAAATCAAAACATTTTTATAATGCACATAAAAATCCATCTATTAGGAAATGGGTGCATTTTGGAAAAATATGGACAAAAATATGCCAAAACTTCTATGCAGTACTTTTTTAAAGTTCTTCACCAAGATAGGGAACATAATGAGAGCATGCTGGTAGGTTTCTGAGAAACACATGAAAAAGAATGACAAACTTTCGCATCCCCAAATCAAAGCAAAGGTCATCTTGTCCAAAGTTCTGGACAAGCTGCCAACAGATTTTTCTGGGAAGTGTACAAGCAGACCATTAAGGTACTGGATCTATGTAATTTTTTGCCTTGCAGCAAGTGGCATACTGTCTCTGAAACGTGAAGTTTGGTTTAGCTATCTTAGCTTACTGATAAAATAACATTGCCGTACAGTAGAGCCAGGCAACTTGGTTCTTTCAAGTTGTTTTAGACTATATTTATTTTATTTACTTATGTGTGATTTTATAAGTTCACAGAGTTTGTAAGATTATCTTAAATAGTATAAGCAGTAAAATGAAGCAGATCACAACTTTTGAAATATATGCTATTTTATGTAATCTTTTAAAAAATCAAATTCAGTAATACTGGAAATCATAGGTATGATGTAAATACTAAAAAGCATGGGTGTTTAATGCTTAACGTAAGTTCATAGAATTTAAGACTAGTATTACACTTCTAAAAAAAAAACTCATTTGAAGACAAAGAATATTAACAGCCTTCAGAAAAATTGGGTTGGTGAGTTCTATGTTATAAATGCTTCTAGACAGTGCAAAAGTGTGGCATTTCTAATCTGCAAAGATCTTCCTATTTCAGTACAGCAGACAATAATAGATCCAGATACAATGTTTTTGGTTTTACTTGAAAATATTTTGAAAAAAGTAATTGTTTTGATTAATGTTTATGAGCCTAATAGTAATGTACCAATATATTTGATTGTTGCTGGTGATTTTAATGAAATCCTGGATATTTTGCTAGACAAAAATACCCCACCATCAAGGAAACAATCCATGGTGAGAGGCATATCTGAATGAATATGAATTTATTGATGCATGTAGAACTGAACACCCAGGAGATTGCATTAACTCACCAGTCCACCACTATTGTTTCAGAATAGATTATTTATTAATTTCTGCATGTTTGGTCAGTAATATAAACACATGCAAAACTGAATCCTTGATAATATCACACCATGCTCTGGTTTGTCTAGAACTGCAGTTTTCTAATGCTCCTACAGGGTCAGCATGGCATAGTGGTTTGAGTGCTGGACTACAACTCTGGAAACCAAGGTCCAATTGGCCATGAAACCAACTGGGTGACCTTGGACAAGTCACACTCTCTCAGCCTCAGAGGAAGGCAATGGCAAACCTCCTCTGAGCAAATCTTGCCCCCCCCCCCAAAAAAAAACATGATAGGTTTGTCTTAGGGTTGCTGTAAGTCAGAAATTACTTGCAGGCACACAACAACAACAACAACAACAACAACAATCTTCCTAAACCCTTTAGTCTCTGGCATCTCAAAATGTTTTGCATCTCAATGATGGACAGTTGAGGGCTCAAAAGTCAGCAGATTTGATTGAATACTTTAAAATCAATCAAAGCTCAATGAGATCATATGCTATTGAATGGGAAGCATGTAAAGCAGAGTAGAATCATTGCTAATTCTTCATTTTAAAAAAATAAAAAATTAAATTACTGAACAAGCATCTGAAAAGTATGGTATATTAATTTTCTATTTCCACATCTGAACAACCTTATGAAGAACTGCAAAAGATTAAATAGGAATTGAACAATATTCCTTCACAACAAATGGAACTGGCTTTGACATGTTCACGGCAAACATATAGGGAAAATGGAGAACATCCCAGCAATATTCTGGGGCATCACCTTTAGCATCAACAGCAACACAATTTTATTTCAGTTATCAAAGATGAAAACAATAATTTATATACATCATTCAGAGAAAGATATATCTTTTGAAGTTTTATGCAGAGCTTTATAGTTTTGATCATGAACTTCACCAACAGGATATGGAGATTTCTTTTTCTCATATTGACCTGTTCCATCTTAGCATATCACAGCAACAATTTATTTCAGAATCTTTACACTTAGAGGACACGATCAAGGTTATTGCAAATATGAAAACTGGGAAGTCTCCTGGCTCTGATGGGTTTCCAATTGAATGCTATGACGCTTTTTCCAGTCTGTTGGTACCAAGACTGCTCCAACTTTTCAAACATATCTTAGAATCTTGTTGCCTTTCTTCATCATTAAATGATGCATAAATTACCCTGACACATAAATCTTGTAAGGGTCATACTTGCTGGGTTAAATACTGCCTAATATTCTTATTTAATATTGATATCAAAATACTGGCCACGATTTTAGCTAATAGATTACAGAAAGTCATTTCATCATTGGTAAGTCCTGACCAAGAGGGATTTATCAAGAACAGGCAGGGAGCTGACTACTGTACTTTAAATCTGGACATAACTGATTAGCCAGCTGTTATTTCTTTAGCTGCTGGGAAGGCCACTGATAAAACTTACCGGCCATTTATTTTCATTGTATTGGCTAAATTGGGGTTTCCTAAAATATCCTAAAACAAAATAACATGGAAGCAGGGTTTTTTGTTTGTTTGTTTGTTTGTTTGTTTGTTTTGGGTACCCTTTTGACTGCTAAAAGATTGATTATTACTGGAAAGACAACATTTTTTCCACTTGTGATTCAGTGGATCAAATAACTAATAAAGCTTGCAACATTTGAAAGAGTGATATAAAATTGACCCTCCACATTTGCAGGTTTCACTTTTTCAGATCTGGTTATTCACAGATTATTTGCTGCCATCTCTGCTGCTGCCCTATACCATTTTTAATAAAGATTGCAAGCCATATAAGACTGAGAGACTGCAAACAAGGCTTGTAAGTCCCTACTAAAAATGGCAGAGGGCAGCAGCAGAGGAGGAGGCAAGCCCCACCAGCCTCCTGCTTCTGTCTTGTGGAGCAACCTCACAACGTCAGAGGCCTTTACTATGGGTTGACTCTATGGACTGTATTTTTTATTATTATTAGAGTCATTCACAGTTTTTCCACTTTTGTGGGGGTCCTGTGCCCCTAACCTCAGTGAATGCAGGGAACTGACTATAGACAAAATTTGCAAAAGGACTTGGACATTGGACACCTAGGGCCTATACAGACTGGCACTTTGTGCCGGCCTGTGGGCAGAGTCAGGGTGCAGCATCCTCATGATGGATGCCCTAACTCTGCCCCCAGGATACCATTTTGGCACACACCGGTCCACATGGCGCACACCATCATGGCACGACTCCGGCGCTACATCCACATCATGCAGCACTGAAGGGGTATCATAAAGCCATGCTGCCACAGCTATGGCACCCCTTGGAGGTCACAAAAAGGAGCCACTTTTTGCAGCTCCTTTTTGCGCCCGCCAGTGGCCGGATCGGGGCTGCAGTGTGAGGTTGCCGCCATGTCAGGTTTTATAGAAACTTGTGGCTAATGTGGCTCTTTTTCTCTCCTTTTGAGTTTTCCTCCCTAATTTTGTTGTACTGGAATATTATTGTATGTAACTGAGACCACTTTTGAATGTAAATAAATTTCATTTACTTTTTTAAAAAATTGTTGGGACTCTAGGTCCCATAATCTTTTATTATTGCCCATGCTCGCTGGGGTTATGGGAGTTTTAGTCCAAAGCATCTGGCAGAGATCTATGTCTTATTTTCTTGACAAACTTATCTTCTATGAATTTGCCTCATACCCTTTTAAAGGCATTTTTTCAGATCCTGTCATGCCATACTAGCAATGTATTAACTTTAGCATTAACTTTGTGTGAAAAAGAAGTGCTTTCTTTTGCCTGTCTTCTGCATTCTAGCAGTACTGAGAGAGGTATAACTTTTTCTTGTTTCTTTTTACTGCTAATACTAATTATGATTTGGCATCTTTCTGCTCATTTTCTGTTTCCTCATACAGGTCATGATACTCTCCATTATTTTATTTTACTCCATCAAATTGTTCCAAACTCTTAGTGGAATGCTACAGTCTTGTTGTATACCTTGATATCTCTTGATAGTTTGTCACAATTGTTCTATTTTACCACACCTTCAGCCTATGTTGTTTTAACTGATAGGTTGCAAAAAATAAAATAAAATACAATAAAATGTAACCAGGAAAATTATGGTTATGTTCAAGATTTTGCTTATGATTTCAATTGAATGAAAGTTTGATTGTAGCACCTATGATCCTTACTATTTTTTCCACCTTGAATTCTATTGAAAACGGACTCAAACCAGAGATTTCCTGAAAAACTCTGAAGTTTACTAGCTGGTTTCCAATATGCACAAAAGTGTTCAGGAATTCAACCAATCTCATTCTAATAGTATGTCTGGCCAACACTTTTAAGAACTAGATCAGCTGCATGCCAGCTGTACACAATTACTATGATTCAGGAAATCATCTTGCCCCCAGAAAGTGCTGTTGTAACTGTACAAAATATAGTGGCTAGGCATGAATTCCTCACTTGGTCTTTCTTTGTGAGCATTGGTCAGTGGGTACCAAACATGAAATTTTTGTATTTTGTACTCAGCATATTATTATGATACTACTGGAACCCATTCCCAATTACTCTGCCTTGATGGATCGAAGCACTAGTGCTGAAAGTCCAGCCAATAACACTTATATGATTGTTCCTTCCATTCATTTTGGTGACTACAAGCCTTTGATTTCCAATTTCAAACTGTTATTCCTTGCTGTTAAAATGCTAGGTATTTGTCTTCATGAACACTAAAATTAGGCTATGCTATGTAGAATCTGCAGAGAAACCGTCTGATATATTTGTAAATACTTCAAATTAAATTCAGTGTTGCAAATATTTTGAAGTGGATTCAAACACATCACTGCTAGGCTATGTTATGGCAGATGAAATTCTTTTAATTACATGGTCTACTGTTGAGATTTGAAAAGCGTTAGGAATATCAAGCTTGCAGTAAATAATCCCTTGCACATGTATACTGTCTCACACCTTTTATGTGCTTAACAAATTAGTTAATTAATACAACAGTCCCTCTAACTCTAGTTCAATGTGCAGGGCCACAGTGATGAAAGACTCTGCCAACATACAAGCTAAAACCATCAGGCGTATGTTTTGCACTGGTGTTAACTAGCTATTAGAAAACAAACACCAGAGAGAGAGAGAGAGAGATCAGGAAATCTGTACAGTCTGCAAGTGTTGCTAGTGGATAATGAAAGGAGCATAAGCAAATTAATGGGTTTGAAATGAAAAGGTTGTGATGAATTTATATTATTATTTGTTATAAATACATGTCTAGCTATCTAACCCTGCAAAAGGTCTCACTGGTTGTATTTTTTTTTATTTGTGACAAAACAATTTTTAATATTTGAGATCTCCTTAATTCAAATCTTCTTTAAATGAAATAAAAGATAGAGGTTCATCTGATGATAATGTATTGAATCACGAAGGTTAAGATTAAGCTCTGCTTTGAGAAAGAGTTGTGTCAAAAATGAAACAATACTTAATTTAGGAATGCCTGAAAAATTATATCTGTGATCATGCTTATAGAATGATGCTAATCTGTTCATCCGCACCCTTTATGCTAATGTGCAAATGAGATTTCACACTAATGTGCAAATGAGATTCTACAAAATTACACACTTCTTTGACGCTTGCAACTTACTACTTTAAAGGGCACACAAATAAATGTAGAACTGGAATAGAATCCAGGGCAATATATATGAAAGTGACAGGACAAACACAGAGTTCAAGATTTGGCAGATATCTGATTTTAGATCATTTTTGTCCCTGTAGAAAAATCCAAATCCTTCAAATCTTCAGATATTAGAGCTTCAGCACTGTGGAGTGAGGTAAGGAAGAAGACCAAGGGCATGGTGTAGTGTAACAAAAGCAGTGTAGACTCTTATCTGCAGGATCCAAAGTCATTCTAGCCCTTGGCCAGCTCTGGACCTGGTCTTAAATGGCTTCCCATTAACACTTCTGTCCAGGGGCAGATGGGTTTTTTTTAAAGTTCATTTCTCAGCAGGTTGTTGGATAGACACACCAAAAATAATTTCAAAGGACTTCACATTAGTTGACATCTTGTTGCTGACATGCGCAGTCTAAAATTATACCCATGTTTGTACTTTTTTGAATCCTGCAGAATGAAATATCTGGTACCTCCTTCCATGAGACTCTCAATATGGTGTACAACCACTACTGGAGACTGCTGGTGCACCTTCATTTCCCCAGCCACTGATCAGCTGTAGAAATGTTCCTGAGCTTATTCTGGTTGCTCTTGAGCAATAAGAGATGAAGGAGCACCAAGGGAAGCAATCAGACAGAGTTAGATGCTAATGCCAAAGACTTATGATCTGCCACTGTGATACAAGATCTCAACCAACTGGCTATAACAGTTATTGTGTATAGCAATTAACCCAAAAGAAGAGGTCATCTTCATTTGTGGTTACATTACTGCTGTAAAATATTACATGCAGTTACCTGAATTTGCATAGTTATCTGCAGGTCTTTGTTGTTTGAGGAGCACTGGATGATTCACAGTTCTCCTTACCTTTGATGTGCATTTACAAAAGTAAATGTGCAGTTTCATAAAGAGAGTATAATGCTGTTACAGTTAATATCCTTTGCTTGCCATATCTTTTTGTATAATAATTGGTGTCTGACTCTCCTTTGACATGACCCATTCCAAAGCAACATCCCCTCTACATGTCCAGACCCCACTTCAGATACACAGAAAGGCTCTCTCAGCATAGAACCAAGCATACTTTTCTCTATCGAGCCAGCAATTTTCCAAATGCCAGTCTCTGAGGTCTTCTCAAACCCAAGCAGTGTGAATGGCCTGTGGGTGGGGTAATTATCTCTACTTTTACACCACTATCTCCTTGGATAGTGCATCAACTCTAGTCTGACCAGTCCAGCTTTTGAAGAGTAGTCAGTTCAGAAGCAGCTTTCTCGAATAGCAGAAGCCCACAAAGTGGGATTCACTTTACCTAATGAGATTGATGGTCCTGGGTTGACCACATATGTGCTAAAGAAAAAAAAGATACAAGTGGCAGAATTCAAAGATATAACCATATTAGTCTGTAGAATCAGTATGTAGAGATCTTGTAGCACCTTTGAGACTAACTGAAAGAAATAAGTTGGCAGCATGAGCTTTTGTAGACTTCAGTCTACTTCCTCAGATGCTGAGGAAGTTGTCATTCAATCTACAGTGCATTCCATAAAGGGCTGCCCTATTATCAGCCCTTTGATCTGGTTTAATAGTTTTCAAATTGTATTTGTAACTTTTTATATAGTTTTATCATTATGTATATGTTGTGTTTTTGTTCTGTATTACTGTATTGTTGTATTCTTCTGTTTTGTACACCGCTTTGATCAATATGGAAAAGCGGTATAGAAATAAATATTATCATCATCATCATCATCATCATCATCATCATCATCATCATCATCATCAGATAAAAGGGAAGACAAGAAAATTGGCAAGTATTTTTTATGTCTTGCCACCAGGGCTAAGTCAGATTCAGCTACCAATCTGGTCAAGGTTTGTGTGTGGGAATAGAGACAAGCATTTCATCCTTTGGTTTAGTAGCAAATATCCTGGGTCAACCCTGAATCCATACCAGCTTCAAAATAGGAGTATTGGGTTGTACTGTCTAATACACACACACACTAGACTCCATTGCTAGACCAGTCTACAGAAAAAAGGGTCTTCTGAAATGGACAATAATGCATCCAAGTGGTTAAAATAGTAACGAAAAAGAACAGAATGGAAGCAAACATTTATTTGACGCTGAAATCATACACAGTTAAAGTCTGTGAGTTATGCTAATATAATATTCGTTGTAATCTGAAAGAATAAAGTGCTGTTACCTGACCCGAGGATTTTTCCATTTTCCCATTATGTAGATTGACTGTTTTGATGGGCTCGGGTGAATGTTGATACCAGGGTCTCAAGGTGGGAATGAATCAGATTGCCTGTGAATTGGTAGAGAAATGAATACTCAGAGCAGTTGCCAGCTAGATTATTGGCACTTCATTAGCTACAGATCAAATAAAGCTTTGAAGCAGCTAATCATTTTCAGAGTGGCCATCGAATGACAATATTGACAAAACTGGAACATACATGAGGCAAAAAGAGAATATAGGGATTAAAAAGTATTAATAAAAGCCCTTCTTATCAATATCATTTTTATTGTTCTGCTTCAAACAAAACAAACTCTTCAGGAAGACGAGGGGCACTCATATATCAGTAACAAACTTTAACCTTTTTTTTTAAAAGGAAAACTATTGTATTTGTATAAGGTAGGTGGAGGAATAGTGTGGCCCGCTAGATGTTATTGGACTGCAAATCCCAGCAGCCCTAACCACCATAGTCAACAATGAGGAACACTAGAAGCTGCAGATCAACAGTGTCAGGAGGATCACATAGTTCCTATCCCTGGTATAATAAGACTTCCTTTCTTTAGACACAACATTCCTATAAGTGGGACTTTGTTATCTGCTGGGGTTTGGTCCAGGATCTATCGTGGATAACAAAATCTGTGGATGCTCAAGTCCCATTAAATAGAATGGTATGGCAAAATGATGTCCCTTATATAAAATGGAAAATCAAGGTTTGCTATTTGGAATTTATACTGTTTAAAAATATTTTCAAGCCATGGATGCTTGAATTCGTGGATTAAAAAATCCGTGGATAACGAGGGACGACTGTACAATGAGAGTGATATATGGAAAACATTTATTCTCACAATCTAATCCTATTATCTACATTTAGGCATGCAATTTTTTGCTGCAGCATCTAGGCCACTTGTCCAACAGCTAAAAGTGAGGGGGAGATAGCTATACATGATAAGATTTGCATAAATGCATGAACTTCCTACTTATGTCCATGAAATGCTGAGATAGTTATACTTTGCTATGGAAGTGCTCAGTAGGCACCAGAAAATAACTACTGTCACAACATAGGGATAAAAAATTTCATAAATTTCATTCTCCCGGGCCAGAACAAATACCATTTTCTCTGCACTGTGAGAAAGTTGCCTGAAACTATAGCTTTTTGCATTTTATTTGCAGTTTGATACTTATTCTGTGCAAAATGCTGCACATGAGATTTTGTACAGAAAGCAGCATTTTCTATGCAGGAACATGGCTTCTATCCAAAATACAGTGCACTCTCACCATACCTGGCTGGGCACACTATATGCGTCTTCCAGCTTACACAGAAGCTGCATAGCAATTAAAGTAATGGTGTGTGCGCTCATGGTGTGTGCACTGCCTGAAGCCCCAAGCATGCACTCTATTATTTTTAATGTGGCACGAGCATATGCGGATTTCCCTGTATGCGGGGGATCCGAAAAGGATCCCCCATGTAAGGGGAGGGCCCACTGTAAAATTAAATCTACTTGCATTTTTCCCACAAATAAGTTCCAAAAGGCAAATATTCTTGCCCACCTAGGATTCTCATTCTCAGTGTTTTGGATGTTCAAGAAACCAATTTTTCAACCATTTTTTTCAAATATTTTAAAGTATTATTTCCATCCTTATTCCAAAAACTTCTCCTCACAGTGCACAGAAACTTCCATTTTCCTGACTACAGCCAATTACTATTGCAACTTCTCTTTTGCATGAAACACATCTGGAGAGATCAATATTGTGTGTGGTAGAATGTTGATAGATATAAAGAGATTACAACCAGCTGCCAAGCTCGTCCCAGTGACAAGGAAAGCTTGAAGGAAGCCATACCCCCATGACAGGAAGGGCCTCTCAAAGGAAAGGAACACTGGCAGTTTGCAGTTAAAGCAAATGAACATCTTAAGTCACCATTTAAGGGTGAGGTGTGCCCCCTGCCCACTGAATTAAGCATGAGCCCTGATCATGCCTCAGCCCTCCAGAAGGGCATGGGGAGGGCAGAAGGGCATGAATGATGCATGTGATAACAGCAGCAAACAAAACTGGGGGTCCTCTGAGGAATAAATTATACATTGAAAGCAGCTTTACTTTTCTGTTTGGGTGTACTTTGAAATAGCACCCATGGGTGTCCATGAAGGGAAACAACCCTTGCACCACAGTCCTAATAAAAAATCAACCACTGCTACTTGCTTTGGGATAGAAACT
Organism: Sceloporus undulatus; assembly: GCF_019175285.1. Lineage (NCBI taxonomy): Eukaryota > Metazoa > Chordata > Lepidosauria > Squamata > Phrynosomatidae > Sceloporus > Sceloporus undulatus. Next base: position 191,510,960 of record NC_056525.1, on the reverse strand, counting down.
GCCATTGGTACCAAGACTGGCATTTTCGCCATGCCCATTGTCGATGGGACATAATTTTTTGTTAGAGAACAACACAGTCAGAAAGCATTCCCCATGGATTCCCTGTGAACAATTCACTCAATTTAATTGCACATTTAGCATAACATGTGGGTCAGATGGTAAACTCTTACACTTGTGGAGGATCCAAGAACAATTTTTCTGTCTGTAAGACATTATGATTCTATGATCCTTTAAGGATCTCATGGACCAGGAGGGTGTGTGCGAAATGTCCAAAAAGTGCAACAAAAGTACCAAGAGTGCTAGCATGTCAAATTCTAATTTTAAAATAATGTTTTGTTTTTTTAAAGGTTAAACAGTGCTGAAGTTCTTTCACAGTAAACAATTATCACATTGTAATTCTAATTCAACTGTCCTGGAACCAGTCCAATGAAATCCTGAGCTTGGTGAACTGATAGAGCTCTCTAGCTGAGAATTCCAAATACTCCCAAATGCAGCTCTCATGGGGTGTTGCCATGGCAATTAGAATTAAAATGCTATAATGGGGCCCTGCAACTTATTTAAAAAGTGAACTGCCTCTTCAGTGCCCACCTGTGCTTTATTGTTACAAACTGTAAAAATCAGTGCTTGGAAATGTTACTTGTTGAGTACAATTCCTAGAATGTCTCACCAGCATAGCGAGTGGCCATGCTACCCAGGAGAATCTGTAAATTACAGTAGAAAAACAAACATTTTCTAAGTAGAGCCATTTCAGTTACAAGAGTGAAGTCTGTCTCTAGTAATTTAGAGAAAGCATGCTTGAGTTACTAGATGTTTGGGAAATACTGACATATCTCATGGATATGGAATAATGTTTATCATTAGAATGTGCTATGTAATGATAATGAATAGTTCTGCACTAGAGCACCTTCCAAGCTTTGTATCTTTCATCACATCCCTTTCTGAGCTGAATAATCTCTAAACTTACATAATGCAGAGAAAATGGCATTCAAAGTGATCTTTGTGAACAGTTTTTGTGTTTCATGGCTTGAAGATAAGAGTTTTTGTCTGCTGTAGAAAATCTCTGTCAACAGAATCTGCTTGATCAAAGCATCCCTTGTCAGTTATTAGTAGAAGGAGTGAAAATCCACTATACTGTGATGATCTTCAGCATTTTTCAGCTTGCAAAGTTTTGCAATTTTTATGCTTTCCAAATTGTAACAATAGTTTAACACTTCTGCTCTGATTCTGGCATACATCTAGAGGAGGGTGAAGGCTTCCCCCCCTGTATTTCTTACCTTTGGGAAATGACTGAGAATTTTCTCCTGCAATACTTTTTAAAACAAAATTTCCTTGTACCAGTCTTCATCCTTTCTGTGCTTCTAACTCTGATCTGTACTAGTCATTAGCCATTATAAGTGAAATGGACTTCAATTAATCTTCTCTGGTGAGTAAAATCATTATTGTGTACGGGACAATTGCTAATACATGTTAAGAAAAGTTTCTCAATCTACTAAAAATAAGGAACTAATCTATACATTAACTGTACTGTATAACGGAAAAGTTCCTTCAAGGTATAAATGTCAGTATGAGGTAGAATAGCCTTGTATTTTTCTTCTCTTCAGCTAATTCAACCAAGAGTTAAACTGTACCCTATCTTAATTGCACAGCTGAGTCTTACTTTATTTCTTCCACATAAGGTTGCAAGAGACATGATTCAGGTTAGGATCATCATGTAAGAAAGGGTTTAAAAGGATGGCCAGGAATGCCACCTTCACCTGTTCCTAGAGACATCTGGTCTGACTATGGTGATACATGTCTTTGGCCCAGTACAGACCACGCAAAAGCGCCGTGCTGGCACTGATTTTAGGGTTAGGGACCACACGGCCACTGCGCAGCACATATCTAATGAGTGTGCCAGTGGCGCACTCGTTACGTCGCACCTTCAGCACAAAAAGAACCTGCTTTTTCCAGGTTCTTTTTCTTGTGGAGGGAAGCCACATGTTTGATCCCACCTCCAACATTTCTTAAAGGGACCCATGGGAATAGTTTATTCAAAACCCAGTTTACCCCCAACACTGGAATCTACCCTAAAGCACACTACTGAAGCTGAACTTTCCAAGTGTACCTGACTCAAGAAGCAATGGCTTCTTCCTGCACCTGCAAAGCAAGGGGACCTGGAAAGAAGAGCCATGTCATTAGGCAATGAGTGAGCTCCTCAATCATTTGCCATGGCCAGCAAAAGTCCCCTCTGCTCTTCAGTGGATATACTTTCAAATTATTTTAGATTCTATCAGTAATGTAAATTATATTTTAGCTTTTGTCTGTTTTAGCGATGGTAATTTTTATCTGCATCTGTTTTACATCTCTTAAGCCGCATTGAAATCCATGGCTATGAGAAAGACAAAATATAAATAAATAGAATCATAATCAGTCAATCATCTATTTATGTGTACTAAATTTACCCCCTGCACATGGCAAGCAGGCAGGCAGGCAGGCAGGAGAGAGGCAGAGACAGAGAGAAATGGAGACTAATCCCTGGACTGCCCCCTTCCTTCCTTAGATGAAAAGAAAAGAAAGAATGTGAAGTTCAGTTATGAATGATATATGTAATAGAGGCCTGAGACAAATGGGCAGGAAGCAGTGTGCTGGCGCCGATTCTAGGATTCAGGAGCATGCAGCAACCGCACTCTCCCGAGCCCTAGTATGTGCCGGCGGTGCCCTCTTTACGCAGTGCCGAACATACAGTGCGTATGTAGATGATGTGTCTTGTGTGACACATCGAAACGGCATGGCGCACAAGACACGTCACCATGACATGCCAGGGCACTAATGGCACCTTGGCAGTGTCACCAGAAGGAGCTGCATTTTGCTGAAGGCTGCAGGGGAGAGCTAGAGAGGGAGGCATAGAGAAGCACTAACCAGCAGGAAATACTGTGAGTATTTCCTCTCTTTCCAAGCTTTGGTTCTCTGTGCCTTTCTTCCCAGCTTTCTCCTTTTGGCAGCAGCTTCTTTTTGGGGAGGGTTATTGTAGCAGCCGTGCAGTTGCTGTGGCAACGATCCAGAGGAGAAAGGGGTGGCCTCTGGCCGCCCCTATCTTCTAATCTGTATAGCTCCTAGTATATGGTTTATTTTTAGACACAAGTTGTTGTTTTTTATAATCTCTATGAATTCTCTTATTTTGGAATGATTGTACCAGGAGCGGCTGTACTGTTTGAACAGATGTGGTGCTGTCCACCTAATCTATAACTCCCTCTTCCAATCAGCAGGCGGAAATAAGGTGCGCTTCTTAAGCCTTGCAAGAAAAGAGTCGGTTGTGTCACCTTTTCCTACTGGCAGTGCCCAGGTGCAGCATTTGGAACAGTCCAGCTGATTCCTGGAGCTCTTCAATATTTCTTTTTTTGTGTGTGTGTGATCTTTACTGCCATTACCAAATGATTGAAGGACAATATTTCATTCAATCATCCAGCTTTTATCAAACAATCTGAGCACAGCAATACATTGGAAGCAGCCTCCTTTTCTTCTGGAAAGTTGAAGTACAAGATATGAACTAGTTAATGTTCTTCCTTCCTATGCAGATAGTAGCAGCAGGAGAAGGCAGGATCAGCTCCATTTTCCTACCTTTCAGGGACGTTCAAAGGCAGCTGTCTGCAATGTAGTTCTTTTCTTGATCTGTGATACCAAAAAACCATCAGAGAAAGGCTATATTTGAGTGAGGTGTGTGTGTATTATAATATGAATGGATGAAAATTATTTTTATTTCATTTTTGAAATATTGAACAGACTGTTGAAGGCTTTCATGGCTGGCATCCATGGTTTTTTGTGGGTTTTTTGGGCTATGTGGCCATGTTCTAGAAAATTTTCTTCCTGACGTTTCGCCAGCATCTGTGGCTGCCATCTGAAGATGCCAGCCACAGATGTTGGTGAAACGTCAGGAAGAAAACTTTCTAGAACGTGGCCACATAGCCCAAAAAACCCACAAAAAACTATTGAACAGACTCTTCTAACATTTTCAGAATTCATATGTGGAAGGAAGTAAAACTGACAAGTTTGTCCACACAGGTTTATTATGCTTTACCTCTTGTGACTTATTACTAGCAACAGGGACTTACTGAAGAAGTTTGATTGATAAGTACATTAAGTATCATTAATAACTAACTGAATATCAAGGGCAGACATGAGAAATTTTTAAAACCTACAGATTTAGTAGAATATTGGCTCATTCTAATGTGCATTCATGTGTGAATGTATGAGTATATATGTAGAACATTAATAAATAAATAAATAAATAATAGCTACTACATACATTTTTTTAATGTGGCATTCTCATTTAGAGCGATACTAAGGCAAACATGTCATGGAGTTTTCTGGGGCTGTGCACGCGTGTGACAATGGCCAAGTGGGGAATTGAATCATGATCTCCAGAGTCATAGTCCAACATTCAGACCCCTACACCATGCTAGCTCACTCTCAGTGGCAACACCAGGAGGGTGTGGGTATGTGTGTGTGTGGACTGCACCAAGTGACACCCTAAAGGGGGGGGGGTGACACCAATGCTCATCAAACACCTACCTTTTGGCACAAATGGGTGGTGGCATTCATCTGATTCCCTTTAAAATAGTTTAAGAGATGGTAGGAGTGGGGTGAAAATCACTGGGATGAGAAAGGAGAGGCCCACCAAAATTTTAAAATTAAAATTTCAAATTTTTTAATGTTAGTTTTTTTTTAAAAAATGAAATTTTATTTATTTTATTTTTTTTCCAATTTTCTCTAAAAACTTCACATTTTAACCAAATATTCACCATGTATGTGTAAATATATTTAGGTTGTGGTTATGATATTGTAATTAGAAGTTAATAATTTTACTTTTGTTAGTTGTTTATGTCACAACTCCTCAGTGGTATATGGAAATTATGGTTTACAAGTAATATTAGTGCAAAAAAGCATTATTAAGGATTCTGTATGGTGTGAAATGGGAGGTCAATAAGGGGGGGAATACTATGAGTTACCACACAGGGTGACACCAACCCTAGCGATGCCATTATATATTTAAGGAATTAATATCTAAATTGTGTGATGTGTGTGTGTGTGTTTAATACTCTTAGCAACAGTTTTTCTTCTCAAATTTGTGTGGAAGGACTGTGGAATCAGGATAATCCTTACAGACATTGCATAACATGCAGTGTAGTCCCAAAAGTCATTTTTTCAGACAGATATTTTTTTTTTACAAAATATATAGCCAACCACTTATGAAATGGAAGCATCACTCCAATAAATACATAAATAAATACAACATTTATTTTAAACACATGTACTATTGTTTTAGCTACTAGGTTTCTGAAGCACACATTTTTAATTTCCTTACCTTTTATAAACCACAATAATCAAAATAGTTTCTCCATGTTCAATAGGCATTTTATTTCTTACTTCTCCATAATCTGCAGCTGTATAATTATTGCCAGAATCAACAATTCCTTAGACAAGCTGATACTCTAATTCTTGCCACAGGATCCATGGATGTCTGTTTATTCCTGTCAGCATACTGTATCTTAAATTTCTCCAAAAGAAATGTGTGGTCCTCTTCAAATGCTTCACTTTGCTGAAGCAGGTGCCTACACTGAAGATATACGACGCTGCTGGCACAAGACTATGCCCTTGTGTCTTGCTATGGCATTTTGATGAGTGTAACTGTTTTGAAGTTCTTCATTTTAGAAATGGTTGCTGCAATTATTGCTCCTAGTGATGTAGTCCTTCACTGTGTGCAGATGCTTTATTTGAACAGAGAAGGCCTTAGAGGGCAATTGCCTTCAGGCTATGCTACCCAAAATATAACCCAAAAGAAGGTGAGGGTAGGAAGAGCAATGTGGAACTAATGATAACATAGTAAAAACATGTCAGATCATAGTAAGAGGGTGGTTGTCCTTAGGAAAAGGATAGATGCTAGCAAATGATGTAGTTTGCAAAAGGGTTGGTTGAAAAATAATGTGCATCAAATGGTACATTTTGCAAAAGTATTGAGTAGAGAAGAGAATGAAGTAAGGAAGTGGCATGGCACAGATACTGGACAGTTAACAGGAACATTATAGAAGAGAAGTAAACTGCTTTTGGGTTCAATCTTTTCCAAATGAATGAAAAAGAAATGGTGAAGGGTCTGGAAACCATGCCCTATGAGGAACAACTCAGGGAGCTGGGTATGTTCAGCCTGGAGAAGAGAAGGTTAAGAAGTGATATGATAGCCCTGTTTAAATATTTGAAGGGATGTCATGTTGAGGATGGAGCAAGCTTGTTTTCTGCTGCTCCAGAGACTAGAACGTGGAACAATGGATGCAAACTGCAGGAAAAGAGATCCCACCTCAACATTAGGAGGAACTTCCTGACAGTAAGGGCTGTTCGACAGTGGAATAAACTCCCTTGGAGTGTGGTAGAGTCTGTCTCCTTAGAGGTCTTCAAACAGAGGCTGGATGGCCATCTGCCAGGGGTGCTTTGATTGTGATTTCCTGCGTGGCAGAATGGGGTTGGACTGTATGGCCCTTGCGGTCTCTTCCAACTCTACAATTCTATGATTCTATGAACATACTAACAGCCACGAATATATTGTTTAAGATGGTAAAAAAGCTTTCTAAATGCTAATAATCAAAATTTATGCAACATTGTTTTAATTTGAATTTGGGATATAGAAGTTTGTCAGTTTCATATTCTTCTACATTCAATTTTCCAAATTTTGTCAAGTGAAAAAAAAATTCCATTCCATCTCTATGGGAAGAAGCAAATATGTCAGCTTCACTTTCTCTTTTTTTAAATTTATTTTTGCTATATAACAACATACAGTTACAAACAAACAACTACTGCATCTCTATCTTAATAAATGATTAACTATTTAAGATTAATCAATTGTCAAATAAATAAATAAATAAGTTTTACTTTCTCTAGATTTGGATTATGGAAAATTCTGATGTAAAACAAAGTGAAGTGAAATTCTCCTGCTTCCCTAGTCTAAATGCTTCTACATAAAATTTCAGTGGTACATCAGACAAGGGGAACAGAGGAAAGGATGAGGACAGGTTATGAATATAGGAAACTGACTATAAATCAGATGATTAGTTTATCTGCCTCAATATTGTTTATTCTGCTTAGCAGCAGTTCTTCAGTTGTAACAGAAATTTCAGGAAACTTAGATTTCTAGGATTGGCAGATCAATAGGATCGGCAAGAGGACCTAGTAATTGAAAATCCATACGTTTATTTCCAGTTGTCGACAAAGGAAAACATTGAACTCAGTGGAATTCAAGTTCCAAAAGCTGAGAACCCCGAACAAGACAAAATGGCTCTTTTTATATTATTCAAGACAAAGAGGCTTCTTCAATACACCTGATTGGCTAATTGCAATTTAAACATACAGAATTCTTACAATCAGAACAGAAATACATGCATACATTAAAACTGCATCATCACTATTTACCCCCTCCTGTAGGAATTCAGTGGCTTTCCCTCCTAACCTTGCTTCTGAATGTCTACTATGTATCCTTATCTCAGTAGTTTATGTTATGTCTTTCTACTGGTGCCAGCTTCCATCTAGGTCAAGATGCACTAGTTCCTCCTTTGCTCAAGTTTTCCTAAACTCCAAGCCTTTATTTCAAAAACCATCTCTCTGGCTGACAAAGGTGACTCCATCTTTCTATAGTTTTTATATTTCAAAAAGGAATTTCCACCACACAGTAGTTCACCCAGGAGTCTTCCCTAGGTTTAAATTGGAAATGTCAGGGGTTAAATCTGACAAAGCAACCACTGAGCTCTAGTCCTTTCTCAGTAGTGTCTTAATTCTGTAATAATAATAATAATAATAATAATAATAAGAATAATATTTATTTGTATACCGCCCTCTGGCAAACCAATCCGGGCGGTTAACAACAGTAAAATATAAAATATGACAATTAAAAACACTTTATCCCTCCCCCCCTTAAGACAGTATTAAATAGTATAACATATTAAAAATACAATATCAAGGATAAAAACAGCAATTAAAACTAAAAACCCTGATATCCCTCTGTTGATCCTCAACCATCTCTAAGATGGGGCCACGGGAGGAATGAGGGAATCAGGGAACCTGGGAACCTGGGCCGGGATGGTTAATCTGGAAAGGCCTGCCGGAAGAGATCCGTCTTGACTGCTTTTTTAAAGCTGTCTAATGATGTTATCTGACGGATCTCATCCGGCAGGTCGTTCCAGAGTTTGGGGGCGACAGCAGAGAATGCCCTCTGGGAGGTTGCCGCAAGCCTAGATTTTAGAGGCTGCAGTAAGTTCCTTCCAGAGGACCAGAGAGCGCGGGGAGGATTGTACGGGAGGAGGCGGTCTCTAAGATAGTTTGGACCCAAGCCATTTAGGGCTTTAAAGGTGATAACCAACACCTTGTACTGGGCCCGGAAGCTGATAGGCAGCCAGTGGAGGGACCTCAAAACCGGAGTAATGTGGTCCCTCCTAGATGTACCTGACACAAGCCTGGCTGCCATGTTTTGAACCAGCTGTAATTTCCGAGTCAAGCACAAGGGTAGCCCCATGTAGAGTGCATTACAGAAATCAAGGCGTGAGGTTACCAGTGCGTGCACAACCGTCTCGAGATCCCTTACTTCCAGAAAAGGGCGCAGCTGGCGTATCAGCCGAAGCTGATAACAGGCACTCCTGACCGTCGCATTTACCTGATTTGTCATCAGGAGCGACGAGTCAAGGAGCACCCCCAGACTGCGAACACAGTCGCTGGAGGAGAGTGTGACCCCATCCAGGACTGGAGGTTGCAACCCAATTCTTGGTTTCGGGGCCGCTACCATGAGCACCTCCGTCTTGTCTGGATTCAGTTTCAATCTGTTTTTCCTCATCCAGCCCATTACCACCTGAAGACATTCATTGAGAGAAGAGATGCCATCGGAATTCGAGGCCGACGAACGAGATACGGAGAAATAGATTTGGGTGTCATCAGCGTACTGATAACACCCAGCACCATAACTCCGTATTATCTCACCCAGCGGCTTCATATAGATGTTAAATAACATCGGGGACAAAATAGCCCCCTGAGGAACCCCACAAGTGAGGTACCTCTTACTGGAGCTACAGTCCCCGAGTAGCACCCTCTGAGACCTGCCCGAGAGGAAGGACCGGAACCACTGCAAAGCAGTGCCCCCAATACCTAACCCCTTCAGGCGGTCCAAGAGGATGCCGTGATCTATAGTATCAAAAGCCGCTGAGAGGTCTAAGAGCACCAACAGGGTCACACTCCCCCTGTCAATGCTCAGACGCAGATCGTCGGTCAAGGCAACCATGGCAGTCTCAACCCCAAAGCCTGTCCTAAAGCCAGTTTGAAATGGGTCTAGATAATCGGCTTCATCCAAGACAGCTTGGAGCTGAAGGGCAACCGCCCTCTCGATCACCTTGCTCAAAAATGGCAGCAATGACACCGGCCTATAATTCTTCATATCCAGGGGGTCCAGGGAAGGTTTTTTCAGGAGCGGCCTAACCGCCGCTTCCTTTAAACAAGATGGAACATGTCCTTCCCTGAAGGATGCACCGATGATATCCGTGAGGAATCTCATCAATGCATCCCCCCCCCTGGACGGCCAGCCATGATGGGCAAGGGTCAAGAGGGCAAGTTGTCTTCCTCACCTTACCAAGCAGCTTGTCCACGTCATCAGTACTCACAGATTGGAGCTGATCCAGTATGACTACATCGGCGGAGTCACTGGACGCCTCGCCTGTCGACTCTGTTTCAATGGTGGCATCTAAGTCGGCTCTTATCTGAGAGATTTTGTCTGCAAAGAAGTTGTTAAACGCGTCACAGCAGGCCGTCGTTGGGTTAAGTAAGGGATTTGGCGCAGGGGTCACCTGCGTCATTTCCCTCACCACCTTAAACAGCTCTGCTGGACGGGACTCTGCAGACGCAATACGTGCAGAGGAGAAGGCTCTCTTCGCTGCACGTATTGCCTCCCGATAGGAACAAAGGAAGTTCCTATGGCGAGTTCTGTCGGATAAGAGTCGAGTCTTCCGCCACCTGCGCTCTAGCCGTCGTTCAAACCGCTTCATCTTCCTCAGCTCTGGTGTGAACCAGGGCCTCCGATTTGGGGCGGGATGGCAAGGGGGCTTGGGAGCGATCATGTCGATAGCCCTGGTAAGATCGGTGTTCCAGGTATTGACCAGAGCATCGACCGGATCACCGGCATTCCCAACCATTAAACCCTCTAAGGCTGTCTGGAATCCAATGGGCTCCATCAGCCTTCGAGGGCGGACCATTCTAATGGGTCCGCCACCCCCGGTGGGGCAGATATTGGCTCTAAGTTTCATCTTGACCAGGAAATGATCCGTCCATGACAATGCGGAGGTACTTACCACCTCCGCCCACGGATATTCCTATTCCGTACTGAAGACCGCATCGAGTGTATGACCTGCACAATGTGTGGGCCCTTTGACCAATTGGGATAGGCCCATGTTTGTCATGGTCTCCATGAACTCCCGAGCCGCACCTGTTAAACTGGTCTCGAGCGGAATGTTAAAGTCCCCCAAAACTAAGAGTCTGGGGGTCTCTAACAACAGCTCAGAGACCAGCTGTGTCAGCTCGGTCAGGGAGTCTGCCAGACAACGGGGTGGCCGGTAGACTAGCAAAATTCCCAAACTATCCCTGGTCTTCAGGCTAAGGTACATACACTCGAAATGGACTGTGTTCCGGACAGGTATCCTGGCCAAGGTCAGATGGTTCTTATAGACTAGAGCCACTCCGCCCCCCCGCCCACTTCCCCTCACCTGCTCACTGACAGAGTACCCAGCTGGGAGGGCCTGCGCCCATATGACAGTGCTATCCTCTCCCAGCCAGGTCTCTGTGAAGCAAGCCAGGTCGGCATCTTCATCCAGGAGGAGGTCCTGGATGATATGGGTCTTGTTTTTTACCGACCTGGCATTGCAAAGGAGCAGAGTGAGGTTCTGTGGAATGGTTGGTCTGCTCTCCAAGCCATCCTGAGAAACAGAGGGAACTGTAGTCGCACGGTACATTTGAAGGCTGCTTTGTAATTTGTTTAATCTAAAGCAAAATTTAGTGTAGGTACATCGAAGTCTAAAGCAAAATTTTCTCCACTTCCTCATAGCCAGCTACAAAGTGAAACTTGAATCTTTCAGACCTTGCAAACTGCCCCACCATTTCCCTTATTTGTCTTATTTTTCTCCTACCCAGTATAATCCCATGCAGATGTATATTTCACTAAGTTCATTATTAATTTGTATCCAACCCTATATCAAAAGATACAGATAGTATAAAATTTATTCAATTTTTAATAAATGATGGGATTTATAGTTAGAGAATATAAGAAGGGTTACATGTTTCTCCCTGATGCTCTATCTCAATTCCAATAATGGTTAGTTACATTTTTGTGGCTACAGGATTTCCCTTGTCCAGTAAATCAATGTAATTACTTTCTCTAGCTTCACACTTAAACTGGCTGAGGCTTCACATCATTTCCCCTTGGTCTTTGCACCATTTTCTGAACACTGCTTTCTTTAATATTTTGGGGGGGAGACCTTTACGTAGATGGAACACTTTCAATTACTTTTTAAAAAGATAAATCCTATTCAGTGCTGCTGGGTTTATCTGATGTTCACAAGCATCCTTAAAATTAGCTGTGTAGGAAGTACCCCCCCACACACACACACACAAACTGAAATCTTCTATGAGCTGAAGAAACAGTCTGCCAACAAAAACTGTTTCTTTCTAACCTTTAAATGCTGCTGGGTATTTTGTATGCTGAAAAGTATAGAACTATGAAAAGAGATTAAATCAGAAAGAATATAAATAAATGTTCCATTCAGTGTTTCTCTGTGCTAGGAAATTGGTAAATATACTAGGAGAAACAGTTGCATCAAATGAAAAATGGCATTTGTTAAAAAGGTTTGTGCCACCAAATAAAAGAGGGGAAATACTGACGACATTAGTCTGAAACTAAATTTATTATTTCCACAGATATAAGATATACTTCTAGCCCCTTGAGTCTGACCAGCGTTGAACCTTATCTGATATACCAGAGACAGATGAATTACTCCATAAACATACCAGCATTTGTAATAGAAATGATAAAAAAAAAACCTTAGACATTTCAGACCTTGTTATATTTTCTGCTTAGACTTAAAATCAATACATTTCATTTCACTTTTAGCACAATCATGTGGGAAAATCATCTCAAATTTAATGGAAGTTGTGTGAATACTGGGCTTATGTCAACCCCTTTAATACCCCCAATGAATGTTGGCAACATTTCATCTGCCTGTTGTGACTGGACCTCCAGTTTCTTACTGGATTACCAGTTTTCCTTCCCAGTCTTGCCTCTTTGCTGGACCTGTGTATTCCTTCCTTCTCAAAGGTTTCTGTTTACTTCTTTCTCATGGGACTATTGGATTTCAACTTCCACAGCAAGTGAAATTAGACTTTAATTTATACTCAGTCATAAAAACAATTTAAATGTCAAGCTACTCATTATGTGTGGTTTAGTGGTTAATTTATTCTTCCAGTCAACACAAAACAGAAGCAGGAGATTTCACCTTGAGGGGTCTACTAATGCTACTCAGAGTGGTGGCCCATGGACAGGTCAATCCCTGGACCATTGGCTACTGGTCCCTGGAAAGTTTCCAGGAAAGCAAGCAACAAGGGAAACAAATGTACCATACTCCCTGGCACTTTGGCAAAACCTTTTTCCAGTTCTTGGCATGATAGCTTGAAATGCACTGGTCTACAGGTAACAAAAGAAGTGGTGCTTAAGTGCAAAGTATTGACCCATTCAAAAATGAATCCTCACAATAAACAGCTTTACCAACCAGGAGAGAAAAGAGGCATTATCTTTGTTCTCTCTCATAGGAAGAGAAAGTCCTGGGAGAAGAACTGAACAGGCATAAAAAGTATCCAGCATCATCCTTATCCACCAGTCAATGAGTGCTGCTCAAAATGAAGCTATAATTACCAGTTGACCCTCAAAATACTCTGGACTTTAATTTCCAGAAATCCTGGCAACTCAGCCAATTGTGAGTCACAATGGGAGCTGCAGTCCAAACACTTGGAGATTTCTCATCCTGGCTGTGGTATAGTTGATGAGGAATAAGTTTTACCACATCGTTGCACAAATAACCATTGATCTCTTTCTTTCTGTGATGTTCCAAAACACAACATATTATTTCAGAATTTTAGTTTCTTAGTTAAGTCTAGTGTTTTGTTGTGGTGTTTGAAGTGCTACATCCCTACTTTTTTGTGAGAAGTGTCTATGTGAGAAATATCTATGTGGGTATTATTTTGTTCAGAATTGAGTGTGGGAATTATTTCTGCCCACAGACAGAAAGAGGTTGTTTGTGTGTGCATTTTTAATGCCCCCTCTTTTTATTGGTCTTCAATTCTATTTCCATTGATACTTCACAGGAGAAATAAATATGGCATTATAGCAGCATTCAGATGAATAATATCCCAATGGAGTGGTGCACTGATTGAGTATAATTCCTTAATCGTTTCTCATATTGCTTCATACTTGTTTGATGCCATGCCAGGTTTTTATGGAAATTTTGATGAATGACCTGCTTGAACAATTTTTCCATTATTGCTCCTCTGGAAAATGGCTAGCTGGTCCCATTTATGTGGTAGTGGAGTCCTACATTAGCTTTTCTCTAGGCACTGGTAATTTCTTATGTCACTAGCTCTTCTTATTTGAGGTAGTATCATTTCTGTGTCTGTGGTTACAATCCTATTACTACTTACCTAGGTGTAGTTTTCATTGAACCCAATGAGTTTACTTCCATACAGTTATGCATGACTGTACTGTTCATCCTTTTTGCTAATCCTATAATGGACCACATTATACAGTGTGAAAGGCATTTGGAATTCTCAGCCAAAGATCTTTACAGCCTCATTCAACTACAAACTCCAGAATTCCACAGAGTTTTATCATGGCAGTTAAATTAGAAACATAGCACTATAACTGCATGGTGTGAAAGAGCCCCAGTCTCTACATAATGATATTGTTCCTGCTCTCTTTTTCTCCTTGTATTCATTTAGGGAATTTAAATTAATTCAGTGATATACATGTCACACCATCTTTTTTATCTCAGTCATGATCAGATCAGGTTCTCAATTTTAGATTTGAAAGTAGTTGTCCCTTTCACGTAGTTTGGTCCAGGTTGTTGTGTTCTTGTTATCTAGAATTACTTAGAAGATGGAAATAATTTCTGAAACTCCATTCCAGATTTAGGCATAAGCTAAAATACAATATGACACCTAAGATTACTTTATTTATTGACTATATATCCCACCTTTCTCCCAAAATTGGATGAAGGCAGCTATGAGGGGGATCTCTACATAAAGATGTGAGGAAGGAGGGAGAAGACAAATATAGCTTAGAAAACTGGAGGAGGAGGACAAAAGAGAGGGAGACTAGGAAGAGGGAGAAGATGACTGTACCATGCAGGTCTAGGGAGAAGAAAGGAGGAGAGTAAGAGAAATTGGAGAGCAGGAGGAAACACTTAACTAGAAGTTGTGGTTGGGATAAATACAAAGGGGGAAAAAAGGAAGACATGGGAGAAAGAAGGATGAAGATGCTTAATTAGGCACTGAGGAATGTGGCAGGGAGAAAGAAGATAATAAAAAGACAGATTATGGATGATGAATATAAGTAGGTGTTGCCAGGTAGGGTCACTTTGGACCTCACTTTCAAATGAATACTTATTTCTGCTGCATGATGCTAATTTGGATCAATCTACTAGGCAATGAACCTCACTCTTATGATACTGCAACTTCCACCATTTAGGGTAGGATGAGGAATGTGGTAAAAGAGCTGGGAAATAATGAGAAAAAAGGGGCTTTCAAAGCTGCAGTCCTGTAATACCATATTCAGCAACTAGATTCAGTGACCAAATTCAGTTTTTCCCTGTGTGCCTAACTTCCTCCTGCTGACAGAAAGAGGCTTCGTTGAAGGAAATTCAGAACTAGTAGTCAGTAGCACACAGAAAAATAAAATCTAAAACAAATATATTCATGTTAGTGTTCCTGTTCTAAGACTCCTCCTCTCATTTCCAGCCCAGAGGAGAGAGTCCAGCTCCTGATACACAGGTTAGATGTGAGAACTTTGAAACACCTATGCTTAGAGCCCTCATTCCATCTTTCTTCACATAGCACAATACATTTTTCTTTGTGACTAAATGGGCAACTTGGAGGAAACGCAGTTCTTTCTACTGTAATAAATTCTCTCTCCTGTCATGTAAGCTATTCATTGCCAAGATTGCCAATGGCCAGAGGAACTACTTGTGCAATCAAATGGCTAAATTTGGGGAAAGTCATGCAATCTCATTTCCTTGTCCTCCAGTATTCTGAATGGACAAAAAGTTTCATTCTCAGTAAGTATTGCTTTGAGAGATGGTATGTGCCATTTGCCAGGACTGATTGTACTCATTACTTGTCCTGGGCAGTATGGAAAAATGGCTGGGAAAGATCTTTGTAAGAATCATGCTTCCAAAGTTTAAATCTATAAGAAAATAGCTATTTTGATATGATGACTCTGCCTGCCTTGCCATGCTGCATCTCTTCCTTGTTGGGGGGGCTTGTTGTGGCCTGTAGATGAGATACAACTTCCAGCTGGATTCTGTGAATATGACATCTACTGAAGCAGCAGGGAAAGCTTGAGATTTTGAATTTAGAGTCTGCAAGTGTTGCATGGATCTGGCAGGAGTATTCCTACTTAGATTAACACTGTGTAATCCAGTAATGGATGCTTGTGAGATATTAACACCATGTTATCTTCTCCATAGTCTTTGTGGGGAACTATTTGTTGCATTATTTTTTCACCCTTAAATTGCAGCCTTCACAGGTTGTATAAATGAACAGTCCTGGAGGAATAAAGAAATGCTGGTGGGGAATTAGAATCCCAGAGAGGCGAGGTCAAGAATTATGCCCTGACTTCTGCTCAGTAGAAGGATATTATCTGTGCTTTGGACAAGACTGGTCATACTACCACATTTTATAATTTTCCAGGAGATAAAGGATAACTGAAATTCTGTTTTCTACAATAGAGTCTTGACATATTTACTTAACTAGTAGTTGACATATTTGCTTAACCAGTAGTATATATAGTGAACTACAAGAGGAGGGTTGTTTTTCGCCATTACCTTCAGGTTTTGTCCCTGCAGGAACTGATTTTTTCTCTTACTGGAGCAATGGAGAAATATCATCCCATTGCCAATATAAGAAAGTAAGATTTCAGTGACATCATAATAATGCAAAGGGATCTTGCAACACCTTTCAGACTGAGGCCCGAAACAGATAGACAAAAAGAAATGGCTTCCAGCCACTTTGGGGGTGTGGCATGCAGATGACACACACTCTTGGAGTGCCCTGAAACTGCTCCAAGGCCACTAAAGGCAGTCCAAAATCACCAGAAAAAGGAGTAGTAAAAAATTGCTCCTGCTGGCAGCCCATTTGGGACTGCAGTGGTTGTCTGCTTTGAGAATGGGCTATGTAGTCACCACGATCCCAGGCTGATCACAGCCTGTTTCTGGCTGTCATAGGCTGTCAGGTGCTCAAAGAGGCAAAACAGATCACCCCAATAAAGAGGTGCCCCAGTGCCCCTTTCAGAGCCAGATCAGAGCAGCAGCAACTGCATGCTGTGGCCCCGATCCAGCATTTTGCCAAAGAACTAGCAAAATGCCACTCCTTTTTAGAATGGCAAAAAGCTGCCCTTGTCATAGTGGTGG
This sequence comes from Sceloporus undulatus, assembly GCF_019175285.1. Taxonomy (NCBI): domain Eukaryota; kingdom Metazoa; phylum Chordata; class Lepidosauria; order Squamata; family Phrynosomatidae; genus Sceloporus; species Sceloporus undulatus. The sequence goes on along the minus strand of NC_056525.1, from coordinate 191,494,239 downwards.
TGGCTTTTTGCTGATTCTTTGGTGCAGTGTGTCTAAATGCTGCACCAAAGAAATGGCGTGATGTTGCTCACTGTGCAATGCGGTGTGACACTGGCATCAAGAAGGAGTCAGGGTGGCCAGCGTACAGTCACCATGCCTGCACTCTAGCCCGATGCCAGGGTTTAGTGCCAGTCTATTTAGCCCCTAAGTCTCTATCAGATGCAACATCCTTGTATCTAATGAAGGAGACTTAATCTTCAAAAATTTATGGTACCAACTTATTTTCTCTTAGTTATTTATTTACTTCAAGTATTTCTGTACCACCTCCCAGCCCACTAGTTCTCCCAAGGTGAGGAACTAATAAAATCCAATTAAAACAATACAAAGATAAAAACATTATAAAACACTTTTAAATAACCTTTAAAATCTCCTAAAAGCAGTCTAAAAACAATAATGCAATCCTCTTTTGAAACAATTAAAACAACAGTTTTAAACACTGAATGCCATGCAAAACAGCACTGTTAGTCACAAAGATGCTACAAGATCCTTTTGTTTCCTGATCCAGACTAGCATGGCTATGCCTTTTAAGTCTATCATGCTAAGAATGGACAATCCTGCCCAGAAAGAGTCGTCTATTACCTAAACTATGTTCTTTTCAGTACCAAGCAAAGACCATTTCACTCTCCCAGGCTTTTAGTCCTCATGTAGTTTTAAGGTACAAGATTTGTTTGTTTGTTTGTTTGTTTGTTTGTTTTTAAGATGTTAAAGCTGTAATCACATTGGTAATATTTTGTACCTATTAGTATTAGTGGTGGTGGTGGTGAAATAATGTAGGTGTTATGCCATATTTTATATTTTTATATTTTATGGGTTTGCCTTTACTTTTTAAACTGCCCCAGAGAGCTGGGGTTACTGGGCCATGAAGAAATGCAATAAATAGGTAATTAAGCAGAGTCCCAGATGTCCTCATAAAACTATTCACCCTAGCTTGACTCCTGTACTACTTGTTGTCAGGCTCTTTAAAGGTACACCAGAAGGGCCTGGCCCTGTTTCTCGTAGGCCCTTGTTACTTTCCTCCTCAGTCTGCATTTCCTTTTCTTTCCCAAGTATTCAGAGAAGTGTTATGTTACTGTTTGATCTTCTGTTAGGCTGGGTTTCCCCCATTTTGCCAGTCCGAGATGTTTCCCATCACTTATTGTTGTGTTTCTTCAAGTCATTTCCAATTTATGGCAACTCTGTCCCAGGGTATTCTGGAACTGGGAGTGTGTGACTCAGCCAAGGCCACACAATGGATTTCAATGCCTGAACAGAGAATTGAACTCTGATCTCCAGAGTCCTAGTCCAATGCTCAAAGCACTATATATCATGCTGGCTGTCCCATCACTACTGAGGATTAATTCTGCTATCTGGTTAAATAAGACATGTGACCCAAAGTATCTGGAGGGACCCTAGACTAGAAAGTATGGCAGATAGGCCTAGAAGTAGGGATGAAAGTAATATTTGAAGTGGTTAAAACTGGTTGAAAACTGTTTGAAAAACATGGTTTTTGAGTGTTGAGAATCCCTAACAAGGAGAACCTTGGATTAACCAGAATCTTCACAGTTCTGGACTTATTCTGCACAAAATTTGTATGTGGTTATTTTGTATAGAAAAAAGCATTTGCTGCACAGTAAACAGCATTTCCTGTACAGAAAATAATGTTTCAATATGGAAATATGAATCCCTGTGTATAAAGTGTGATTTTTCTGGACAGAAAATGCTATAACTGGGTATTCATTCTGCATAAAATTCACATATAGTTATTTGCATAGAACCAGCACTTTCTGCATGGGAATTAATGTTCATGTGAGGATATTATCTTCCACACAGAAAATGTTGTTTCATGTGCAAAACAAGCATGTGCAAATTTTGTGCAGAAAAAGTCCCAAATAACTTTCAAAAACTGTGTAATTTTCAAATACGTTTTCACTGTGAGAAGAAAATTGTTGAAAATACTCAATTCTTGGAAAGGGGTGGCATGCCACCACCCCTTAGGGGCTGTATGTACAGCCCCTGAGTGAATAATTACAACCCAACCTGGAAGTAATAAGACTGGCAAATAATGTGAAATTGTAGTGAGCTTATTTATTTTACTCTTAGCCACTAATCTTGTTGTATTACCAGCATTCTTTCTTTATATGATCTGTGTTTTAAGCTTTCTTTCAAATTTTGAAAACGTATCTCTTGACTAGCAAATTATTACTTAGAGCTCCTGAAACCTAGCTAGAGCTATAGCAACAGGAGGCAAGCAATGAGGGCATTGCCCTTTCACATAAAAATTCTGTCACTCACTAAAATTTTCCTTAAGTCACTAAATTCCTAACATAGCCATTGCACATTTGGAAATACAACTTAGGCATCTAAAGAAAATGAAATGAAAAAATCTGCAAAATCCCACACTAACACTTTACAATCTTGTTAAAACATTTTACCCATAGAAAGAAGCCTATCCATGCATGTACACTTTACATACTGGTAGGACTCACCTTTGGTATACTTATCCCATGGGACAAAATTCATTCTCCCCTTTGAGACATGTGCTAACACCAAACTGCAGTGTGCCCAGAGGAGGGCAACCAAAATGAGGAAAGTCTGGAAACCATGCCCTATGAGAAGTGGCTTAAGGAGCTAAGTATGTTTAGCCTGGGGAAGAGACGGTTAAGAGGTGACATGATAGCCATGTTTAAATATTTTAAGGGCTGTTATACTGAGGATGTAGGGATCTTATTTTCTGATGCTATAGAGACTGGGGCAAGAGTAATGGATTCCAACTACAGGAAAAGAGATTCCATCTAAACATTAGTAAGAAAATCCTGAGAGTAAGAGCTGTTCGAGAGTGGAATATGGTGCCTCAAAGTGTGATGGAATCTCCTTTTTTGGATATTTTTCAAGAGACTGGATAGCCATCTGCCAGGAGTGCTTCGATTCTATATTCCTGCGTGGCAGGAGGTTGGACTGGTTGGGCCTTGTGGTCTCTTCCAACTCTGTGATTCTATGACCATACAAATGTTCAATGCTTCATCAGAATAAAGCAAATTTAATAATTTAATAATCTTGGCTTTTGAAGATATTTGAAGGAATGCCAAGTGGATAATGTCTCAATAAATTTGTGAAGAAATCATGGCCATTATTATCAGTTCAAATCATTATAGCAGGTTGACTTTCACAATAATGAATTTACTTTCTTGACACTGTTATATAGTTTACATAACTGTTTTGCATGTGTAGAATATTGCATTTGCAACTGAGTTGCTGTTTGGAATCTTCACAACATAATTCCTTATTTAAATGGAGGTTATTTTTGTGATTACCTATGAAAACCTTTCTCCACTAAAGCCTCTTATATAGTGGCCAATGCCCAGATCCCTCTTCCCCCATTTTTAATCTCCACTCCATGAAAATTGTCTCTCTACATCCCTCAGCATAACACCTCTGTCAGATGTACCATCTGTTCAAGGATTAGGCTAGCTCAGCATCCCATGGCCATACTACAAAGAATTAAATACAAAACATCTTTGCCTATACCTGACCAAGAACTAGATAGTTTGGGGGATCACAGCCCAAGTCTTTACATTGTGGGCCAAGAAACTGGTCTCCAACAGGCAACACTTGCTAATCTTTTCTTTAGGAAACATAATATTGAAAATCATGTTCTCCTGCTGCTTCTAATGCTCTACATATTCTCTCCCCCTGCCCCCCATTGATGGATTTATTTGTATAATGTGCTTTGCCAAATATATTACTTTCCATTTGGATTGACTGGTATTTGCCTCCCAAATAAAAATGTTTCACTTTGGACAAACTATTTTCATAAATTGACATTTTTATTTGCCATACATTATCATTTTCCCCGGTATTATTTTAGTTAGAAGTTATTTCTATCTACCCCTCTGCACCTTGAAAAATTATTCTGTCAATGTTAGCTTAGATGACAACTGATTCCACACTCAGATGCATAAATATGCAGTGATAATCAATGTGTGCTGCCCCAGTAGACAGTGTAGCTGGAAAGAATGTTGCTAATTATGGGCATTAACCTTTGGCACTAGTAAAGGTTATAGCAGAGCTGAATCACCAGGTTGTATTTTCCCTACTGCAAAGCTGAATGTTGCTTTTCGTGCAGGAAGGAAAATTTGCAAAACTACCAAATTCAGATTTATTACCCTATGACACATTTTAACCAACCTTTTTTCACAGTCAGAATAGCCAAAGTGTAATTTTTAAAAAGAGGATTACACTGTAATCCTAAATACACTTACCAAGGAGTAAGCCCCACTAAATACTGTGGCATTTATTTCTTAGTACATATACATTGGATTAAATAGTAAGTATTTTTAAAGTGCAGTTTTCTACTCATTTTGTTGAAGGAAACCTCTGTTTCATTGGAGTAATTCTCTAGGCCTTCCATATAATAAGGATAGCAAAGAAATTTGTTGAGTCCATATTTGTTGGGTTTATATTTTACACCTTCCTAGGAACAGGAACAGGATCAAGATTTCCATTTCCAAGGCTTAGGCTACATTCAAGTGGGAATAAAAGTGCACAATAATATGTGTACATTTTTTTAAAAATGTACACAACTTTGTATGCTTTGTAAATTTGGAAAAATACACTTTAATCAATAAGGAAGTCAATGGAGAAAATATATTAAAATATGTGTATCAGAAAAACTATGCACAATGCACCCTCGCCTTACGCGAGGGATCCAAACATTGCGAATGATTAGGCTCCATTCATTTGAATGGAGCACGCCACCATGGTTGTGCACCCCATTCACTATATTAAGGATTGCTGTCTATGTGACCTCAAGTCCATCTATGGCAAGCCCACGTACGGCACAGGCACACTGTATAAGAAATTATATGTAACCTATTATCCCCTGATAGTAGGCACATTCTATGTTCTTGCTTACTTCTTGATAAATCATGTTAAGGAACCAGGGTGGCAGAGGGTTACAAAAGAATGGGCTCAGGTGCCCAAAGGATTCTGAACAGATTTCTGTTCAGATGGAAGCGAGAAGCAGTGGGGTACCTACCTTTGGTGTCATCTGGTGTGGAAGGGGGCAGGGCTTCCAAACTGGAAAGGTGGGGCCTCTGCTAGGAGGTGCAGGGAGGCTGGGCTGAGCCTTGTTGATCGTGCTCATGTGTGCCCTGCCCCTCCTTGCTGTGGCCTGGTTTTCTTCAGAGGAAAACCAAGCTGCATCAAGGAGGGTGGGGGACGCATAAGGCTGCCCATTTGGCATGGCTCCTTATTGCATCAGTATGGCCTGGCTTTCCTCTGAGGAAAACCAGGCCACGGCAAGGAGGAACAGGGGCATGGTGTGTGTACACATGTGCATGGTAAGGCTATGCTTAACCTTACCTGACCTGGCTTCTTGCTGGTGAGGTAAAGTAAGGCTGAGCCTGGCTCGACATGGCTCTTTGCTGCAGCCTAGGCAGAAGCCATAAGGGTTGGGGGCGGTGTGTGCAAATATGCACATGATCACCAAGGCTCAGCTCAGCCTCCCTGCACCTCCTTGTGGAGCACCACCCCTTCCGGTTGCCACAGTAAGAAGGCATGGGGTGTGCAGACACTTGCCCTGGATCCTTGCTGCTCCCCAGATGTCCTCTGAGGAAAATCAGGCTGTGGCAAGGAGAGGAGGGGCAGGGGTGTAACCGGGTGTCATCCCCCAGGGTCCGACCCCCCCCCCCGCACCTCTGCAGTGATGCTACTGGCCAGGAGGAATCACTAGAACTGGAGCAGAATGGGAATGACAGTGGGATTCTGAGAAATGGAACAAACATGAGACAAATAGATACACAGATATGCATATGTTTACACTTTTAAGTAAGGAGCACATCATAGCCTCAAGAATAGAATATTTAGGTCTACAGTGTTTGACCTTCATCTAAATCTTGGATTGAAATTCCAGCTTGCTTATGAGCTTGCTGAACAATTCCTTTGGCTTGTCTCTGTCTTTCACTTTCTCACCTGTAACTTCAGAACAAGCCTATTTCGTTTGGTGGCTTTGTGATTCAGTTACTGTAAATATAGTTACTCACCCTGAAACAAAGAGATCATATGAGTTCGAAATCTAAACAAGAAATGCAGGTAATAAAAACAAAGTAAATTCTTCTTGATTCTTTCAAATGAGTTTAACACTAACTCTGTAGGAATACACATTAAAATGTAAATTTGTGCTTCATTAAACTTTAACCATCCTCCTCAGTGATTTTAGAACTAACTAATCTATATTACATTTCACCAACCCTGATATATGCATGTGTGTGTGCGTGTGTGTGTGAACAATTAAGTTCATAATTTGGCACACTCAGTATTGGCTTGAACACACAGCGACAGTTATAGCAACATATTACGTGATTCAATCTATTTTTGGAAACATGGCAATAGTGGACCAACTGTGGCTTGAATTATAAAGTAAAAAGATACTGGAGCAATCACATGGAATTTTTATCAAATGATGTATCCAATGTAAATATACTGTCAAGTGATGCCCATAACTCACCAGTCAGATAATTTGAAGTATCTCTGAACTGACATTCAAGAAATTTGTGATCATTGGCCCGAAACAGACAGGTGAAAACGCTAGCTTCCAGTTGGCTTCTGGGCATGGTGATCACATGACCCATGCACCCAAAGTGCTCCCAAGTTGCCCCAACCCAGAAAAGTGATCCTGAAAAGCAGTGGTTAAAAAAAGCACTTCTTTTTGCTTTGAAACAGCAATAATGGGCCGGATTGGGACCGCATATGTACAGTTGCTGCAGCTCCAGGATGAGCGACTCCAGGGCAGGCCCATTCCACCCTTTTTGGGTGGTCTGTTTCAACCCATAATCTCTAGTTAGAAATATGATTCTATTTGAACAAGAACATGGTATATAGATTATTGTGGATGATCCCCTATAGCAGTGGTGGTGAACCTTTTAGAGACCGAGTGCCCAAACCCCCAAACCCCACTTATTTATTGTGAAGTGCCACATCCCTCTGGATTTCTAATGACAAACTCTAGTGAAGTATGTGTTGGGATGATGGTGCGTGCGCCCACAGAGAGGGCTCTGAGTGCCACCTCTGGCACGCGTGCCATAGGTTCGCCATCACTGCCCTATAGGGAATCCAGCAAATCCTTCACTAACTATATCTTGAAGGGCATGGGACACATCTTACATGTATTTTTTGCCTATTTTTTGTGATGTGGGCTGAAGCTCCTTTATTCTCTTGCAATGAAAGAAACTCAGATGCATCCTTTATACAGTCTGATTTATTATATGTACTTGTGTGAGTAACATGAATGGAGGAAAATAATTTAACCTTTCCTTCATAAAAATGATGGAGAGGATGCTTGTGCTTATGTGTGCAGTCCCACTGATATAAACTGTCATGGTTGATATAATATAAGCATGAGTGCATATGGGATTTTTTAATGTGATATAATGAGGAATGGAAAAGGAATTAGTTGGAATTTTATTTCCTTACAGATTATCCATTTTAGACATTTTGATACTAATGGGGTAATATGCATCTTGTCTTAGGAATCTATATATTTACAGTTTTCAGCACATTCCAAAGGAATTTTGTGCACAAAACCCATGCATTTCAAAAATGTGCTCAGTGATCAGTTGAAAAATGTGTACCTTTAAAAAATATGCACACACATTTCTATGTGGAAAGAAGAAACATACAGATGCGAAATTAAGGCATTTCACATGAATAAGTGTCAGATTTCACATCTCTAGCTAAATGAGAAGCATAAAAATACATTCGTATTGCCAAAAAAAAAAAAAAAAAAAAAAGCAATGTATTCTTCAGGTATTATTGAGGAGGAAAATATTTATAAATTCAGAAATATTTCTAATAGAAATATTTTTAATAATCTTTATTAATTTTAAAATATAAGTACAATACTTGAAATAAAGAAAATTAGCGTCTCACAATCATAACATATAAAGATAAAAAGCAGTCAATAAATGTTTCTTGATGTAATCAATCTTCTTATCTTCATAGGCCCCAAATAAAAACTTCCTTTCCTTGTTGGGGTATTGAAGTACTCTTCTCTTGAGTTGATTTAATATTCCATTCAAATCTCTGCTATATTACTTTTGTTACTTCACTTTTACCAATAGAAGGATTAATAAAGGAGATACAATGTATTTACAAAAAGTAAAAGTGGCATTTAAAAAAAACCTGTACATAATAACTCTTCCTGTACTAAAAGTTTCAAGTACACATCAGAGCAACAACTTATATATAGCAACAATTTGTACAATACAGTCTCTTGGTTATCTCTAATATTGGACAAGACTTTCTTACTTTCCATCCAATTGCTGACCTATTTAATAATCAAAGTAAGATAAGAAATAAAAATTAGCACAATTCTACATTAAAATTCTTTCTCATCCGAATTACATAATTATATCTCAATAAGATTTACATTTAAGTTCCACTCCTTCTTCCAGCTTAATACCACCTTTTCCCAATCTTCTTTTCTCCTTTTATTACTAAAGTTTTTTACATTGCAGGAAAGCCTATCAAGTTCCCTAAATTCGTTTACCTCCAACATCCACTTGTCCCAAGTTGGGACTTTATTAGATTTCCACAATTTGGCAATTTCTATTGTTGCGGCTGTTATTAAGTACAGTATAACTCTCCAGTATTGTTTTTCAACTTGCGTATTTAACACTGTTGTCATGTTTAATAGAAAAAGTTTAGGATCCAAGGGTAACTCTATCCCCAGGATATTTTGAATAGCTTCATGAATTTCTTGCCAAATTTTTTTAATTTCTTTGCAGTTCCACCAAATGTGTAGTAGATTACCTTTCTCATGATTACATCTCCAACAATTGCCTTGCATAAGCTTATACATTTTTTTAATTTTCCAAGGAGTGTAATACCACCTGTTCATGATTTTTTAAAAAAATTCTTTTGGTTCTTGTGCTATTGTAAATTTTCTAGTTCTTTTCCAGGAGTTCTGCCATTCATCTAACAATCTCGCCTCCGAGATCCTGTGCCCATTTTACCTTTATGGTCTCTTTTTCTAATATTCGACTTATTAGCAATTTATAAATTTTTGAGACCTTTTTTTCCCTCTGGTAACCAAAATAGCTCGTCTAATTCATTTCCTTTATCTTTGATTCCAATACCACTTTTATCTTCTAAATTTTTGTATTATTATTTGGAAGTAATTAAACCAGTGGATAGCGAAGCCTTCTTTATTAAGCGTTTCTTTGGATTTAAGAGATTTTCCCCCTTTTTGATCCTTTATCACACCATTCTTATACGTTAACCAAACATTGTTATGACAATCTAACCATCTACTATTAAAAGCTTCTTGCGATGATGTCCATATAGGGAGTTTGAAATAAAACAATCTCTTAATCTTTTCCCACGTTGTCAATAAAGATTTCCTAATAGGGTGGTTATTAAAGTCCTTGTTCTTTTCTAACTTATTATAACATAAAAAGGCATGCCACCCGAATCTTAATTGAACATCTTCTATATTTAAGATTTCCTTGTCTTCTAATTTTACCCAGTTCTGTAACCATATTAGGCTGTTAGCCCAGTAATATACTTTTAGGTCTGGGAGTGCATAGCCCCCTCTTTCTTTTGAATCTTTTAATGTAGACCATTTAATTCTGGGTTTGCCCCCTTTCCACAAGAATTTTTTCAGTTCTTTCTCCCATTCCTTAAATTGATTGTCTTTAATTAATATTGGAAGGTTTAAAAATAAAAACAACAATTTTGGCACCACTATCATTTTGATAGCTGCAATTCTTCCCAAAATAGAAAGATTGAGTCTATTCCATCTGTTCAAGTTTTCTTTAATCTTCTTCCACACTTCTTGATAATTGTTTACAAATAATTTTAGGTTATCCTTGGATAACCTAATGCCCAGGTATCTTACGCTTTTTTCAATCTTAAATCCTGATTTTTGACATAACAACTCTTCCTCTTCAGGTGTTAAATTTTTAGTAACCATTACAGTCTTTTCCTTATTTATTTTTAAGCCAGGATTCTTTTCAAATAAATTCAATTATGTTGCAATATCGCCACACTCAACAACGGGTTTTCCAAAATCATGGCCACATCGTCTGCAAAGACTTTAGTCTTTACTGACTGCCCTTTTCTCGTGACCCCTTTCAGTTTTTTATTCGTGCTAATCTCACTTATTAATATATCAGTTGCTAAGATAAATAAAAGGGGCAATAAGGGACAACCCGGTCTGACCCCTCTCTTTATAGGGAAATCTTGTGATCTTTCTTTATTGACTAACAGTATAGCTTTTTGTTGATTATAAATCTGTTTCATGGCATTAATAAATTTGTCTCCCATCCCCCTTCGGACTAGAACTTCTAGTGAAAAGTCCCATTTCAAGCTGTCGAAAGCTTTTCCCATATCTAACGCAATAATTGCGCATTTTCTTTCATTATTAATTTGATATTATTCAAGACAGTTAATTATTGCCCTTATATTGTTTCTGATTTGTCTGCCCGGAAGGAACTCGTTTTGTTCCTTCCCTATAGTTTCATTCAAGATCTCCTTCAACCTAGTGGCCCAAATCATAGTATAAATTTTGTAGTCAACATTTAATAAACTTATGGGTCTGTAATTTGCTACAAAAGAATCATCTTTGCCTTCCTTAGGTATAAGAGTTATACATGCTTGTTCCCAAGATTGTGGAATTCCTTCAGACTCTGTTGAATTGTACAGTTTAAACAGGGATTCCAACAGCTCTAATTTAAACGTTTTATAATAAATTGCTGTGAATCCGTCCATTCCAGGAGTTTTCCCCTCTTTCAATTTCGATATAGCCTTAATAATCTCTTGTTTAGTAATTTTTGCCTCTAATTGTTCTCTATGTTCCACCTTAATTTGATTAATTTGTTTTGAATTTAAATATGATTTTAATTTGGAGGTCGTATCTTCCGATCTTGCTTTTTGTTCATCAAGATTCTTGTAGTAATTTCTAAATGCTTCCATTATTTCTTCCTGCTTGGAAGTTAACCTCTCCACTACTTTGATTTTTGTTATTAATCTTCTTGCCTTATATTCCCCTAATTTTTTTACTAACCATCTTCTGTTTTTATTGCCATTTTCAAATTTTTTTTGTCTATTACGTCTAAAATCTCTCTCTATTTCTTTATAAAGTTTATTTTGAACCTGATTTTATAAAATCTTTATCTCATTTATTAATTTCTGATCTGAGGGCCGAATCTTCAATTTGTTTTCCTTTATCCTTAATTCCTCAACAATTTTCTTTTCCTTAGCTAATTTCTCTTTTCTAATTTCACTTTGCCTTTTTATAAGCAAACCTCTAACAACTGCCTTACTTGCGTCCCATATTATTTTAGCTTTGGTTTCTGGAACATCATTTATTTTAAACTAAGCACTGATCTCTGATCTAAGCCTTTTTACAAATTCTTCATCCTTAATAAGGTCCTCTTGCATTCTCCAATTAAAATTGTTCTCCCCCCCCCAAGTCATATCTATTAAACAATGATCAGAAATTGTTCTAGGGACTAATTCCATTTTTTTATATTAACTGCCAAAGTTTTGGAAACTAAGAAAAGATCTATCCTAGACCGGACTTATGTGTTCCAGAGTAACATGTAAACCCCGGTTTTCCATCATATTTAAGGGTCCAAAGATCTTCCAAATCATGTTCTTTAATTAGCTCGAAACCACTCCGAGGAAGTCTTCCCTGTGTCCCTTTTATTTATTTTTTCTGCTCTCAGATTTCCTATTTTTTTGTGTTTAATACTCCATTAAAATCTCCTGCTATAATCAAATTTCCTCTATCATGTAGCATCAATTCTTTATTTAAATTCTGAAAAAAGATTTCTTTTTTCTCTAAGGGGCCGTAGATATTGACTATTACCAGTTCAACCTCCCCGGTGTTAATTTCTAAAATTAAATATCTCCTATCCGGGTCCTTCTTAATTTCTTTTACTGAAAAGTTCCTGTTAACAAAAATCGCACACCCCCTTTTCCTTTTATTAATAGAAGCCTCAAAGCAGTTACCCAATTTGGGGTTTCTAATAAATTTTTGATCTCCGTTTCTAATTTTAGTCTCCTGTAGACAGACTATGTCATATTTTTGTTTTTCTAAAAGGTGAAAGACTTGTTTCCTCTTCCTTTCTCTATTTAATCCTCCCACATTCCATGACGTTATAGTAATCTTTTTAAAGGTTAAATACCACAATCACAAAGGAAAAAGGGGAAAGGATTTCACCTTTGTCAAACCACAACTATTCCAAATCATCTGGTCCTTTCGAAGGTTCCTTATCTCCTTCTCCTCCCTCCTTTCCCAGCAAGTCTTTTGTTGTATTCTTTCTCGCAGTCTGGGGCTCTTCTATTTTATTTTAAATATTTTAAAGTTGTATTTTTTATTTTAAAAAAAAGTGTCATAGAATTCACACATCCAGTATGAAGCCAAAGCAAGCATCTTTGAACCTCAAAGCTAAATATTTTTCCCTCTGTGTATTTCTAAGATGCAGGGGTCATGCAGATGAGGAAAAAAGGTAGCCAGATGCCACTCCCGACCCAGTTGGCATGGGACAATGAAGACCACACAGTGCCAGTCCCAATCTGGGCCACTGCTGCAGTCGTGAACAGAATGCCAGCAAAGAGCAGATTTTCTCCACTCCTTTTCCAGTTGGCTTTTTCCGGCCAGGCACACTCTCCGCATGTCTTCTGGCTGCTCTGGGGGCATACATCGTCTAAACACCATGCTCCCAGAGCAGCCAGAAGCCTCTCTTTCCTACCCATCTATTTCAGGCAACAGATATCATGTTGAATACATGTCTCCTTTTGACTGTTCATAAATATTTCTCAGAGTATTAATGAACTGTTCTAGACAGATATTTCTTCCTCTGCATACTTGCAATTATTTCACATTTTTTTCAAATCTGTTTTGGAAAATACTATACATGGAAAATTCTCTTTGGCACACAGCTGACCTTGGGGTTCATTTCATCAGTATGAGTGAGCGTAAGTGTAAGAGCCCTGGTGGCACAGTGGTTAAATGCCTGTACTGCAGCCACTCACTCACAAACCATAAGATTGTGAGTTCAATACCAGCCAGGCTCAAGCTCAATTCAGGCTTGCATCTTTCTGAGGTCACTAAAATGAGTACCCAAATTGTTGGGGGCAATTAGCTTACACTTTGTAAACCACTTCAGGAGTGCTTAAGTGCACTGATAAGTGGTATAGAAATGTACTTGTTTGTTTGTTTTCAGAAAAGTGCCACAAGAACAGTCTCCCAACAGAGCTAAGCTATTCATTGTAATGTCTAATGTATATTTTCAGATATGTGAATGCCATTTAAACACTGAATACATGTGAGAAGTTCCTGATTTAATAAAATATTTCTATGTATCACAGCAACATTAGAGAGGATGAGATTGAAACCACGTTTTTATTATTTTGTACAATACTGATCTATGATATTCTCCTCTGTTTCTGTAGTGTCTTTCTTCAAACACTTGGCATGTATAGTAATATTGGATTCCCCATGCACAATTTGAAAGATTCATTCTTCTGTCCCCATAACTGTGCAGGACTTTCAAACGTTCTTTTCTGAATTCATTAAGTTTTGCCTAAAAGGGACTGAACTGTCACAAATCCTGCTCTCTGGGTTTTGGGTAATGAACTTTTCATGCAGCTCTGCTAAATAGTCGTGCTCCTGTCACAGCAGGCAAAACTCTGTGGGTTAGAACATGATTTTTGTGATTCACATGAAAAGTGGATACTGTAGTGAGTATGCTTTGTCTCTGACAAAAAAAAAACGAAATGTCAGGTTACTCTTGATTTTTCCTCTTTCACCTAATGAAAATGAATATAAACATTTTCTCCCAATTCTCAGCATATGAATCAATTTCTTACATGTTCACTCCATAATTGGCAGTACTCATGCTTTTCCAGTGCCGAGAAATTAACATAGGAACCCAGGAGGGGGAAAGAAAGAAAAATGAAGATAAATCTATAATAAGTGGTATTTTCTACTAAAGGTCACTGGCATTAAAATGACTCCATGAAGTATAAATTGACTTGGTATTAGCAACAATTTTCCACAATGTCCGATTAAAGAAAACAAGATGGTTTAATAAGTAATTGGACCATTATGCTGAGATCTACAAATATTCTCTACAGTCATGCCAAAGTCATGTCAACATCAGTTTGGTTGTGATCATAGAATATATATATATATATATATATATATATATATATATATATATATATATTCTATCTATTGTCCCTAAATAAAATGTTAACAGTTTAATTGGAACATGCATTTATATGTTGTCCACTCAAACATGGGCTTTCCCCAAGAGGAGGGTAAGGGAAAATGTGTATTAAAATTTCCAGATTGATTTAATATAGATAGTTGGCTTAAAATGAAATTCAAAAGACTAATCAGTTAGCACAAATGAATATCCATGAATTCATTGAATAGCATAAATAATCTAGCTGGCCATCTGGCCATCCAATTCCAATCATCCAAATGCATTTTACACATATGTCTTCCTTTGAAGGCAAGTGTCCCCCCTTCTTCTATTATGTTTGCTATCCATTCAAAGCTATAATAGCTCAGAGCAAAATTAATTCAGGTTGCTAACTGATAAGAAGCATTAATTAATATCAGCCTCTACTAGGGTGGAATGCAGACAACTACAGATTCCAGGACTTCCTAAGATGGAGCCATGGCAGTTTCCTTGGAATCAAAGTGCTATAATTGTGTAGTATGGATGCAATCTAAGAACAGGAGTTACTTCAGTCCAAACAATTTTTTTTAATGTACAACTGTTTTGAAAATGGGAGGGGGTATTTCCAAACTTCATGAAGTTTCCATCAATTTCCCAAAACAACTTTGTCTAGCCGATGGAAAGGTTACCATTTATACTTAGTAGAGTACTACAGTACAGTCATATGCACATTTAGCTGGAGAAAGGGATGTAGAAGAGCTATATAAAAGAGATGAAAAAATGAGTGACTTGTGGAATGAAGAAGCATATGAAAATGTATCCAAATTCTAGAAAGTGAGGTGGAAACTACAAGAAAACAAACTGGGAAGAATAAATCACCAGGAGGAGATGATATCCCAATTGAACTGATACAATCTACACAGACTTTAGTTAACTCTAATATTAACGAAAATATTCCAGCAAATATGGAAAACAAAACAGTGGCCAACAGACTGGAAAAGTTCAATATTCATCCCCATCCACAAATAAAGGAGACAGAAAATTCTGCAGCCACTCTAGGACCATAGCATTAATTTCCCACACAAGCAAAATTATGCTTAAATTTCTGCAACATAGACATACAAGGGAAGAGGTGCAAGCAGGGTTGTACCCTACAGGTACAAGGAGGCTTCAGGAAAGGCAAAAACACTAGAGACAACATTACAAAAATACTATGACTAATGGAGCACACCAACGAATTCCAAAAGAAAATCAGCATATCCTTTATAGATTATAGCAAACCCTTTGCCTAGATCATGAAAAGCTATGGAATGCTCTTAAAGACATGAGAGTGCCAATATACCTAATAATTCTGATGAGAAATCTTATTGAGAACAAAAGGGACTGTTAGAACAAAATATGTAGAAACACAATGGTTCCCAATTGGCAAGGGGTCATGCAAGGCTACATATTATCACTCTACTAGATCAACTTGTATTCAGAAAATATCATATAAGGAGTAGGTTTAGACTAAGAAAAGGGAGGAGTAAAGAGAGGAGAAAGGAACATCAACAATCTAAGCTATGCCAATAACACTATACTACTATCAGAAAACATCAAGGAATTGGAACAATTACTAAGGAAAGTCAAGTGTAAAGGCAAAGCTATTGCTGAACATAAAGAAAACAAAAATAATGACATAAAGTCGAAGGCTTTCATGGCTGGCATTCATAGTTTTTTGTGGGTTTTTCGGGCTATGTGGCCATGTTCTAGCAGAGTTTCTTCCTGACATTTCGCCAGCATCTGTGGCTGGCGAAACGTCAGAAAGAAACTCTGCTAGAACATGGCCACATAGACTGAAAAACCCACAAAAAAACTATAAAAATAATGACCTAGACAACAAGGAAATTGAACTAGTTAAAGATTTCCTGTACCTGAGATCAAACATGGACCAGAAAGGAGAATGTAATCAAGAAATAAGAAGACTGGGAATGGGAAGGGCAGAGATGAAAGAAATAGACAAGATCCTAAAAGTGTAAAGATGTCATGCCAAGTCAGGTTGAGGACTCAGAGTTAGAGTCCCAGCTGGAGGTTGAGCCTGAAGCTGAGCTGGGCCCTAGCTCTGCTCTGCCAGGTCCAGCAGAGTCTGTGTTGTGTCAGGAGGTTCAGCAGCCCAGCCTCCCAGCAGCAGAAATTCCAGGCACAGGAGATATGGCATAGAAGGACGCTGAGATACCTACCTTTAGCCAGAGAAGGTCTGAAAGCTTGTGCCCCTGCTGGTCACAGAGACTTTATGAGAAATGGTCAGCAATCAGCAAGCACCTGTGATCATGAACTGGGAAATATAAGCAGGTGTAGGATGCCGAGCTCCTTTGTCAGAGATTATCTGAGCTTCCTAGCGAAAGCACATTTCTCTCTGACTCCCTTTGTCTTCTTGGCCTGAAACCTTGACTCTCAGATTACTGATGTATCTTGAGTCCCTGGAACCCTTGACCTTCAGACTGCCTTGCCAAACCTGCCTTGTCGGAGCTCTTGACCTTTGGACTGCCTGACCACTCTCTAACTGGACTTTGACTTGGTACTTTGGAACTGTGTTTTGTTTCTCCTGTTTGCAAAGACTTTTTGCTTTGTTACAAATATCTGCCAGTCTGTGTGAGCAGCTATCAGCATTCTTGGCAGCTTTCCCGGACAAAAGATATACAACTAATCACTAAAGTTAGAATTGTCCAATCCATTGTATCCCCATCACCATGTACAGATGTGACAGTTGGGCAGTGAAGAAAATGGATAAAAAGAAAATAAACTCATTTGAGATGTAGTGCTGGATAAAGGTGCTGAGTATACCGTGGACAGCCAAAAAGACAAATGGATGAGTCCTTGAACAAATCAGGCCTGGCCTCCCTCTGGAAACCAAGATAATCAAATTGAGGCTGTCATACTTTGACCACATCATAAAAAAGGCATGAATCATTAGAAAAGATAATAATGCTAGGAAAGGTAGAAGGCAGTCGAGAGAAAGACAGCATGGTAGATGGGCAGACTCAATCAGGGAAGTCATGGTCATGAATCTACAAGAACCTTGCAGAGCAGTGGAGAATAAGGGGGCTTGGAAATGTCTCATACACAGGGTCACCATGAGTCAAGGTTGACTCAAGGGCAGCTAACAGC
This sequence comes from Sceloporus undulatus, assembly GCF_019175285.1. Taxonomy (NCBI): domain Eukaryota; kingdom Metazoa; phylum Chordata; class Lepidosauria; order Squamata; family Phrynosomatidae; genus Sceloporus; species Sceloporus undulatus. The sequence goes on along the minus strand of NC_056525.1, from coordinate 191,476,879 downwards.
AAATATCTATACCTCCATGTTATAAAAGCCTGCTACCACTAACTGTCATGGCCCAATCCTAAGGAATCACTTAACTTTCATAATTCTATCCTACGTAATTCTGGGGTTTATAGTTAAGGGAAGTACTTACAATTCCTTGCTAGAGTGTTCTAGTCCACTCCCCTACATTACAATACTGCAGCTCTTTAACAGGGAATTTTAAGGATGTCACCAAATTACAAATCCCAGGACTGAAGAGGATAGAATCATAACAGTCAAGATTATATGAGACTGCTATCACTATGTAGTATAACATTCTTATCATATCCAAGTTCTTGTTTTCTCTCACACACAAAAAATTGTACTTTGATGCACAAGTTTGCAGTTTCTAACTGAATAAAGTGTATTTATACAATTAAAATACATTTCTATATCTATGCATTTTTATATTGTTGTTTTTTTAGTTTGGAGAGAATCTGGTTGTTTGGTGTCTCCTTGATATCACATCAAACTAAATATCATTGAGATTCTCCTAGACTGCAAATTAGGTACACCCATTTTAACAAACAGCATCCTTTCCTTCCCAGTTCTAAGTCCCAGGGATCACAGCAGGGCATAATTCTGGGAAGACATGCATAGGGTTATATTGTTAATATGTGACTATCTTGGTCAATTCAGTCGACTGATTCAGATGTAAACCAGGTTTAGTATTCATTTGTAGCTTTGGTTAGTATTACTTATCTTTGCCCCCTCTTCCCATACAGGGGATGGGAAGAAAAACAGAGAGAGAATGAACAATATGAAATAAATGTGAGATGACAGACAGTAGTTTTTGGAAGAAGGGTGACTTGTAGGAGGCAGCATTCTGGCAAACCTTGAGGTAAGTACAATGATTATGATCTGACCTTTTTCTTCTCCTTCGCAAGTGTCAGATTCAATGCAGAGATTGTCAAGCAGCCACTTTCCACAGTTATCAAAGAGGTGGACCATTTATATCTCTGTCCAAATCTGAGTCCCTCTCAAAATTCTTATGACAAGCTGTCTCCTTTCCCCACCAGACTACAATATACATCAGCTGTGCAGTGACTGGCCAACTGCACACAAAAATGACCTCATCAACAATATTGCAGCTTTTCCTTAACATCTTAAACATTTTATGAGTGGAAACAGGGAGGGTTAATCCTTGCAACTATGTGCTAGTTGTTTATGTCTGGGGGGGGGGGAATCCTGAAGTTGTTTATTCACATCCTAATGTATCTGTAGCTGTGGCAGTAGAAAGCTGGTGGAGACTCTTTATGACTGCAATTTCCTCCACTCAAAAGCCATACTGGTATGCTTCAGTGATTTTCAGAGGTGTTCTGGGGAATATCTATTTCTGAGACTACTTTTCTTTGTTTAATTCTCCTTAGTAGTACTAGTGTTTAGACATGACACACAAGCTACAGCAGTCTTCTGCTGCTGTGGAAAAGAACCATGATCACAGAGCATTAAGGAAGCTTTACAGGGCCCCATTACAGAGATAGGTTTCAAACCTATACAGTATTAGACAGGTAGGAATGTACTCAAACACATATTCTCCCTCAATTACTAGCACGGTAGGATAGAGGATGAAACAAATCAATTTCAGTGGAATGACATTAGCAATCTATTCTCAAATTAGAGCCAGATTATCTTGGACAAGTCTTTCATTTGGCTCCCATGAAGAAAGCTAGTTTGCAATAAAAGCCTTTTAATCAAATGACGAAGTGCGTGTGTGCACACACAGCAATACTATTTGAAACCAGGCTTTTTGGTCACAGTTTACATGATACATATAACATTTTATAAAGAACATTTCTTGGCATTTGGGTAATTAATTTCAATGATTGTTTCCAACATTGTTAAATGAATACAACCTTTTGAGAGAAGTGACTAGACTGCACCACTACCATAATATAACTATGTTATCATATTATTTCTGAACAGAAATGCATGAGCATCCTGGAATAAGGTTACAGTTTTTTCAAGTTGTCTATGGCCCGGTCCAGATGGGCCAAATGCGCCGTGCTGGTGGGTACTAGGGTTAAGAGACTGCATCCTTAATCCTAGTACGGCACTGCAACTGCACGGTCCCTATCCCTAGTACAGCGTGGCAACCGCACAGTCGCTAACCCTAGTATGGTGCGGCGCCATAACAATGGTGGCACCCCATGTATACAGGTGTTACCATTGTGACATAAAGGACACATAGCATCCGCACACCGTGCCGTGCCAGTTACATCATGAGTGTGCCATTGGTGCACTCGGGTTTAACTGGTGCAGCACAAAAAGAACCCGCTTTTCACTGGTTCTTTTTTCTCTGCAGGGAAGCTGTGCGGTTTGGCAGCTGCAGCTTCCCTGGGGGGGGGGGAGTGCCGGCAGCTTCCCTTTTGGGGAGGACTGTACCAGGCCTATGTTACATGCCTTCAAGTCACCTGTCAACTTTTGGCAACTCAATGAATTTCATAGGATTTTCCTAGGTAATGAATACACAGGGATTAGGCACCCACAAAAATGAAACATTTTCAGAGTGCTCTGTTCAACTTTCAGCAAAAAGCATGGGGATGAGCACAGTATGTTTACCGCTACTACTACTTGTCCTGTTTGTAGAAGCAACAAGTGATGAGAGAAATTAGAAGACTCTAGTAGGGCCAAGATGTCACAGGACAGTCATACCAGTCCCTATAATCCATGTGCCATCTCATAGAAAATCAAAGAAGAGAGGAGACATAGTAGCAAGGTCTCAAATATTCCAGAATCAATCACTGTGAAACAAGCAGCCAGAAAGAACAAAGCCAAAGAAGCAGAAGAACAAGACATATAACGTATAGCTGTGTGGAGGTAGAAATTCAAGAAATTTGAATGTTCTCAGAAAAAATTGCCAGTCCATTGTTTGAAACAAGAACATCTCTGCGTTTTGGAACACTTCTGGTTGGTTGAACTTGACTGCCAGGTGGTTAATTGTCCTGATATCATATTTAAGATTGTGCCTGAGTCCCTTTCTCTTGTTTGGCTTGACCTTGTTCTGCAAACCAGAGACACTTTTCCTTGACATCTACCTGCTCTTGCTAAAGGAGGGACTTATCACTGAAAGATTCTGCACTGCCTGAGTTTGCCCTTCATTGATCCAGTTCTGGGAAGAAGCTGTTTTCCGCCATATATGATTTCTCTGAGTGAGACTCCACAGGGTGAGTTATTATACTTCTATGATCCAGCAATTTACCTGAGATGACTGGGACAGAAGATGACATCAAAGATGACAAAAGATAGCAGGTCCCCAGTAGATCTCCTGCTCCCTCTGATGAAAAGATTGAGGCTGTATCCTGACATCCTAGGTTGCTGCTGCACTGCAAAAATAAAGCACTTTGATGCCAGTTTAACTTCCATGGCTCAATGCTATGGAATCCTGGGATTTGTAGTTTGGTGGGGCACCAGAGCTCTCTGACAGGACAGGCTAAATCTCACAAAACTACAAATCCCAGAATTCCATAATATTGAGGGATGCCAGTTAAAGTGGTATCAGACTGGTTTATTTCTGCATTGTGAGAGCAGCCCTAGATAGGAAAGTGATTTACATCACTTTCCAGTGATGAAAAGACCTTCTGACATTCAGAGGAGAAAATATTTGTGAGCAATAAATAAAGCCAATTGCATGCAACCATAAATCAGGATTGGGCAACTTCTGCAGATCAAAGAAACAGCCAGCTATAAACAGTGGAATGTTTAAGGCCCAAGATTGAATCCTTACACTGGATTACACTGTTTCCACAAGAATCACAACCCCTCCCGCTTCTGTGGTGCCCTATGCACCTTAAACTCATAAGCTGGTAAGCCCTTTGGGGCAGGTTTTTAGGGTTCAGCGGGGCTATAGAACAGAGGGGAGATTGTTATATTTTGTGTAAATTTTGCCCATGGTTGTGTCATGCCAGTGTGGTAAACTCCTGGTGTCAGCCCCAGGTTGCCTGGCACCACCACCACCTCACCAGATTCTGAAGGAGTAGAACTGTGGAAGAGAGAGTCCAGGCTCCTTGGTACTGAAAGGGAGGTGGACCCAGGACACCAGAAGGGACTATCCATGTCCAGGTCGGTCTAGTCTACTTGCCTTGTAAGCAACTCCCAAAGAGAATCAGACATCATTTGACAAAGGAAGTACTCTCCAGGTGTTTGCTGTGGAATGTTGACAGTGTCTTGGCCATCTTTGTTCCCACGTCCTGGTGGTGAACCAGGACCTTCCCAGGCCTTCAGTCTCTGGGAGTTCCAGTCTACCCATGGAGGGGTGAACAGAACATACCTGAAGGCAGTCATTTATCACAATTACACCAGATACACTCCTTCTAAGGTTTCACCCTCTGTGGTCTGCATCACCAACCCTAGAAACACCCCTGCATTCCACAAGATTTAAGTCCTGTAAGCCTGTATAATGGAAGATGAAAAGTAAATACATGTAACTGGAGTCTTCATAGAGTAAAAAGCTGAATGTCTGTCAAACAATGAGAAAAATAACTTACAATTTAATTGTGGGCACTCAACCACTTAAAAGAAAAGCAGTAACAGAAGAGTTTAGTAGAAAAAAAGAGTGCACAGGTGACAGCTAAAGAATGGTGGTCTTGATAGAAGTCCAGGGCAAATGTACAGCACTTTATAAATAAACAACAACAACAATAATCTAGTAAAAATGAAAAGGCATACTATATTGGTAGTCCTTAATCATGCTGAATCATACACAAAACAATCATCTGATGATAGGTAACTAGAGTTATACTCTTAGGTGCTTAGTTACTTGATGGCCTCATACATAAGGCCAAACACACTCTTATGTGATTGGATACATCCTTTCATGTATGCTATGCCAATAACACTCATTTCCCATTAGCTCAGTGGGTCCCAAACAATGGTTCTCCAGGTGTTTGGCTGGCTAGAGCTTCTGGAAGTTGACATCCAAAACATCTGGAGGAGCAAAGATTTGGGATCACTGCATTAACTGATAACAGAAGGCCAGTTAATCATTCCTGATTGGTGGAAATAAAATCAATAGAGATAGTATAAATGCTACTCCCAGTGACACAAAGGTTGCCTGTTTATTACCATGTCTGTTATGGCCAGCCAAGAGCAGGTCTCGGAGGATGGGGCTCCTCCAGAGCAAGAGGTAATTGAGGCTACACCAGGGGCTAATCCTGATCCAGTACAAAAGGTAGTTGAGGCTACACCAGGTGCTAATCCTGCTCTGCCAGAATCCAGCCCTGATCTCCCAGCCCCAGAGGAGGAGGCTCAGCCAGGTCCTAGTGCTGGTGGGATTCCTCTGGTGGTACAGCAGCCTAGTGGTGACTCTGGGGAGGAACCAGGCTTGAAGGTTCCCTCCTATAGACAATGCAGGGCTGAAAGTGCTGGCAGGCACAGATCCCAGAGAATTGCTGAGAAGCAATTAGCATATCAGCCTCAGGTGGCATGGGGAAGAGTTTCTCTTACTTAATGAGCAGAGCGACACCAACTCAGTGCCAGAATTTATTGCATGATCCTTTGGTGTGACTGCTGCTGGTACTGGCTCCCTGTATCTTGACTCCTTGTTGCCTTGACTCTTGACTTCGGATCGGACTGGACTATTGCTACCTTCTGGCTGACCTGACCCTGGACTGGACTGACTATCGTGACTTCAGTTATCCTGACTTCGGCTTGGCTTTTGGTTTGCTTTCTCTCTTTCTCCCTGCAAGGTTTGTGGACTATTTCCAGCTCCATAGGTAATTGCCTTCCTTATCGGCATGTGTCTGTGTGTGCTGGCTGCAGTCCAGGACAATGTCCAACTAGGTCACACTTACCTGTCTCTGACAGCCTTTTTGTTGCTGATGCTGTTTCTGGCTAGTAAATATATTTACAATGTTGGTAAGAGAGGGAGACAGAACTTTTCCCAATATTAAATAGGTTATAATAAATATGGACTTCTTATCTGGTTATAGAAATATATAAAGAATGCTGCAATGTATCCCAATGCTTGTGGGAAAATATAATTTTTCTCTGTGGATGTCTGTTAAAAGTATATGTGATGATATATAGAATTTATGAACAGATGATTATGCTGTAGTGCTGTGCTGTGTCTGCCTCTTAGTGATGTTTTTAAAGATATATATAAGATTATTGAAATCTTATATGAAATATTAAATGATAGGTTTTGTGCCTAGGGAATGAGAGGTTTATGATTCTTCCTAAGGGAAATCTGTGTATGCGCTAGGGTAAGGTGAATGTCTACTAACTGACTGTAGGGGGCTGTGCTCATCTCTGTTACTAAGCTGAAGAGCCAGCCTTGTCCTAGAACTGCTCTGGTGGCCATGTGGCCAGCATGACTGCACCAAACGCTGTTACCTTCACACCAAACTAGTACCTATTTATCTACTTGCATTTTCATGCTTTCGGATGCTAGGTTGGCAGAAGCTGAGACTAGTGACAGAAGCTCACCCCATCATGCAGCACTCAGGCCTCGAACTGCCAACCTCCTGATCTTCCAATGTTTCTTCCTCATTGTTCTATGTGAAAATATGCTGAAATTTCAATAGTTAAAAGTGATTACATAGAGTGTTGATGCTAAATTTGCCTGTCTGAACTCCATTGTTCACAAAATGGAAGTTAGGTAACCAAAAGGTGACAGAAGGGAACTCCAAAAGGACACCGGTTAGCTGACAAATGGCACAGAGCCTTCAATGCTGCAATCTAAAGAGATGGGGGTGGGGAACTATACCTGTTTCAAGAATCTGGGGAAGACGTGAGATCCATTTTAAGGACCCCACTGGATTCTGGTCTAAGAAAGAACAAAAGTGGGGAAAAAAGATCAGCAGTCTGAACTAGTTCATTATATTCATGTACACTATGAACTTACTTCTCCATTTCATGTGCCCAGAAACATTCCATTGAAGGCCTCAATTGTAGCTTTATATTTTTAGGGTCAGTTCTAATCATAATGCAGAGATCAGAATTAAAGTAAGAGAGCAGAATTACAGAAAAAAGTTTTGATTTTATGTTAGCAACAAAGATAAGACACCACAATTTTTCCATTGCTTTTCTGATTAATTTTTCTACATGGGGAAAAACTCATGAGCAGTACGTATTCTGTAAAATAAACAAAGAAGCCAATAGCCTGAAGAATTTCCTGTGAATTTTCTTAAGGATGGACCTTCATAACTTAGCACATTTTCAAAGGAAAGAAAATAGCAACCTGGAGCCTATTTATTTAAAAGCAATTTACTTAGATAGAAATGTTCTTTATTCCAGCTGTTGTTATTAAAGATGCCAGTTTTTGGAAGTGCTGCTTCTTTGCAAACATGCACTTGCTTTTCTGCTGAGGAAAGTCATAACCTCTTGTTTATGACACATCCTTCTAGTGTTGCAGAAATAATTGCATTGCCAACAATGCTGAAAGGAACAGGCTGAGGATGACCCTTTTAATGCATCAAATATCCATTTATAAAATAAGGGCAGATTGTCAGAGTAAAGTCATTAGAAATTGCTAGTTGCACTGGTATGTTCCATTCTACTTTCGAATTCTTTGGACTCAACGCTACATCTTAGAAAGCCCAGTTTGAGGCTCCCAGGTGCCTGACTCTTCAAGAGCACAAAAAGAAAGCAGTTTTAATATTAGGGTGAGAACAGAAGCTTGTGTGAGTCTCTGACAGTGAGATTTCTCTATTTCAAAGGAATCCAACACAACTTGTTGGTAGGTGCTATTCAGCCGGCAAGATATGAATAAGCCAGTATGTGTATCCTACCATTCTCATCCCCACCACAGACACACTTATTGAGAGACAAGAGGGGATGCAGCAGGAGGAGAAGATTCTGGAAGGCCAAGTACCATTGACATTAAGACTGCTTTGGTGCAGCTTCTGGCCTCTTAGGATGCATGCATCATTTAAACAGCATACCTCCAAAGTGACCCGAAGCACCTTTATTTTGGCCTGTCTATTTGGACCCTAAGATTCCCTTATTGCAACCACTTCACTGTCTATTCTTTGTTTCTAGGTACAATCCAAAGTGCTAATTATGATGTAGTACTTTTTCCCTTACAACAGCAGAAAGAACGACTGTTCAGTGGGTGGAGCAAGGTTTCATCAGTTCTGCCAGTATCATACACCCTACCGCCATATGCACAATACAAAATAGCAGAGCCTGGATGACAACTCCCATACTAACTCAGCAAGAGTTGTAATCCAAAAAATAACATTCCCAAACTTTGCAAGACAGATGGGCTAAAATTTGCCATTCAAGGGACTTATTATTATTACTAGTAGTTATATACTCCTCCTACTACTACTATCACTAGGACAACTACATTATATGCTAAGCTGTCACTTGACCTGTTGTCCATGGAAGCTTGGTAGTTAGATTTGAAGATATGTTTGAACAAAATATGTACAAACAGGATTCTCTATTTCCCCCTACCCACCCCATTTCAATATAGCCTTAGTATATTGTATCCCTTGTAGTCTTCCCTGTTGGCTGTCTGCATTTCAAAATGGTGCTATTGTGCTTTGCCTCCTCTAATCACTGCTGGACAGCTGCTTCTCCCAGCATGTCTGCCACCTCTATGCTGATCTGGCACATGGATAAAGAAAGAGAACCACATGCTGGTCTCTGTAGTCTCCACAGGTAGCACCTCTACATTAAAGACAAATGTTCCTGCAATCTGCTCAGTTTTATACAAGTCTGATGTGGCAATGGGTATGGGCAAATTGCCAAGAGAGGTTCCATTAGAGACTCTCCCCCCCCCACTTTTTTTCTTCCTATGAGCAACTGCTTGATTGACATTCTTTTCCCTTGTACAAAAAAGAAAGAAAGAAGGAAAGAAAGAAGGAAAGAAAGAAAGAAAGAAAAAGAAAAAGGGAAGCCACTGAAATGGAATATCTCAGATGGTTTTCACCTGTGGTGCTTCAGTCGTTTTTTGCATTTCCTTTATCTGTAAATCGAATAAGAAAACTACAATGACTAGAAAGTACTTTCAGTTTAAAAATAGCTTTCCTCTACTTTCTGTCAGGCTGTAACAGCATTTACAAGTGCTAGACAGGCACAAGATATTCACAAAGTATTCTCAGTGTCACTTCGGAAAATGCCCCAAGATTCAGCTCCAGATTTTGAGAAATAAGAGCCAGATTCAGAGATTACCTTTTTTGTAAATTCGAAAGTAATTTGTAGGCCTGTTCATATACATGGGTAAAATGTCTCTGGAGAATGAATGATGCACCACTGAAGTCCAACTATCTGTATATCGTTACTGTCAGACACAGCAGTTATTTGGATGTTTACTACAACAGAGGCCAAAATATCAATACTAGCAGGGATGCAACTATAGGAGAAAAGGAACCTGACTCTTCTCCTACTAAAGTAAGAGAAATTGATGGATGCATCATCAGCTATAGTCCTGGTCCTGCCATTAGGCGCAGTCAAGCCAATTCCTCAGCCAGCTAACTACTTAATTACTGGAAGTTGTTAGTTGTTTAACTAATTCCAGGGAGGGGACGAGGTGCTTTTGGGATTTCTTTGCTCCCTATATCAAAATAATATGGCTAGCTTTAGATGCTATGTACATTGACTTCTGTAAGGAGGTGTCATTTGCTGCTCCGCCTCAGGCAGCAACACATCTTGAGCCAGCTTTGTTCATGTAACGAAGTTACTTGTAGAAAGATGACATAAACATTTGGAAATGTTTTTTTTTTTAAGTGCTATCTTACAGGAACAAAGAATCCTGTGGCACCTTAACTACTCTTATTTTATCTAAGTTTTCAGGATCTCCAGCTAACATTTGTGTGTCCATTTTTGTGGACTCAAAATTGGAAGAAAATTGTATCGCATTAGATTTGCCTGCTTTGGACCCTACAAACAGACTCCATAGGTCTTTCATAAACTTGAAAGACCATTTAATACATGTTCACACAATGACATTGATCCACAGGCCTGACATAAATGATTAAAAAAAAAAAAAAAGAAACCCATACATTGGGACACTAGAGTTGGTGTCACCCCCTTCCACAACTTATCTCTTCCCATACCATACCATGCAGAATCCTTAGTAATGTTTTTGTGCTACTGTTTCTCATAAATCTTAATCCCATTTATCACTGAATATAATAACAATAGTTGCTATAGTTGTGGCCTAAACAGCTAACAAAATTAAAGCACAGACTAAATGTATTTACACTTACATAGTTTTATGTGGTTAAAGTGAAACTTTGTTAAGATGTGATGTTTTTAAAGAATATTTAAAATAAGTAAAATAAATTAAAACCTTGGATTTAGGCCTTAAATTAGATTTCTAAACATGAATTTGTGCTTCCTTGGAGTTTTTAAAGTTAAAGATTAAGGTACAAAACATACTGCAGAAATAATCCAGTTTGAGACCACTTTAACTGCCCTGGCTCAGTGTTAGGGAATCCTAGAAATTGTAGTTTATTGTGGTAACCGAGTTCTGTGACAGAGAATGCTAAATGTCTCACAAACAACAGTTCCCAGAATTCCCTAGCATTGAGTCAGGGCAGGTCTCAAACTGGGTTATTTCTGCAGTGTGTTTTTGGATCACTAGCCAACATCAGCTCGGGTCCCAGCCACACTTTAGAAGCTTTCCAACTTCTAAAAAGTGCTGGCGGAGTGTGGCTAGGACCCAGGCTGATGGCAGCTGGCAAATTGGCGGTGATTTAGTGTGTGATAATCCCCACCTCCATCCTGCATCCCAACTCCAACCCAGGAGGCTGGAGCTGGTTTAAAATGCTTAGCAATAATCTAACTAACATAGCTATTTCTTTAAAAAATAATATTTAAACCATATTAAAACAAACAGTACCAGAAACAAACAAAATGCCAAATTACCCAATCTCCACCTTTGACGTTACATGCAAGGTGCTTCCTCCAAAAATACTCCTAGGGCTCAAGTCCTTCAACTATGGTTCTCTCTGAAAGCCACCACTTCTTTTTATCTTCTGCAAATGAGTGGCTACTCCTGCTTCCTCCTTTCCTGGATCCATTTCTTCTGTTCTTGCCTTCCATGGGAGGGACAGTCAGCAACCACTCTCACAACTATCCAGTTTCTATGTCTTGCAAACTGTTTGTTTGTTTTCATTCTTCCTTCCCTCCCTTGTCCCCCACAAGAGGCCTGCAGAGGTTATGATGGCAACAGATTGACTGAGCCGGCAACAGATTAACTGAGTCGGACTTTACACCCACCTTTCCTCACCTCCTCTAAGGCTGAGTGAATAGAGGAAGAAGAAGCAAAACTTGAAGGCACAGCAGAATTTTTATAGAGTAAACAAAACGCTCGCCTGCTTCAAGGCTGAGGGACCGAAGGAGAAGGGAGACACTGCAACTTCTTCTTTCTTCACTGGTTGAGCTGAACTTTACCCCATCCCCCCACCTACTTCAAGGCTCAGTGGTCAGAGAAGGGAGATGCTCCAGCCTCTCCTTTCTTTGCAGAATAATTGCCACCTCACCTGGAGCCTGGCTTTCTTGGCTTGGCTGCAGAAGAGACGTTTGGGGAGGAGTGGTGTCCCTCCCCCCTTAGGGGTGTTACCTGGTGTGGTCCGCACCCCCCTCGTGATGCTACTGTACTTCGATTTTGCATAAAGCATATAGAACATTATTTATTTTAGAATAGAGCAGCCTCTGTGCATTCCCAGAGACATAAGTATCAGAAATTGAGCAATGATCTTTATACACAGGATGACATATATCAAAATGTGATTCTAAAGAAGCCCTCAAAATATTATTCAAATTGGAAATGGCTGTGTGTGACAGGGTCAAGATGGAAATAAATATGTTTGTATGAGCTGCCCATTGAAATACAAAAGAAAGAATCAATGGAATCACATCAGAGAACATCTATTCTAATGGAGGCATACACTGAACATTGCTAGCATCCTTTGTCAAAGGATGACTCTCTTCTAGAAACGGGAAGAACTCAGAGAGATTGTATCTGGATAATTTTAGGTAACTGGAGGTGTGGCAAGACAAAAGGCATTAAACACATAAACAAACACCACCATTTTCACATCATGTTTAGTCTGGTTTCATAAAATGTATCACAGGACATGACAATAGTCTTCTACTATAGCCTTAGATCTGGTGATATTCCACATAACTTGGAAATCAAAGCTGACCTCAGCAGCCTGTCTTGTGTCTTCTACTCATGCACTGCCTTTGGACAGCTTCCAAGCTTACGGAATGACAGCTGAATGTTGTGCTTCTGCATATGGTCACCATGTGTATGAAAAATGTGACAGTTTATTTTACACTAAATGCTCTGCTTTGCCATAATAATGAGAAACTGAAACACATATTCCATATTCAAGCAGTTCCTTCTTAGCTAAGGCAGTTTCTCAGGGTCATACTAGACATTAAAGAAAATGTACATTCCCTAAAATTAACCCGTTTTCCTTCCCACAATAGAATTTCATCCTTGGTATATACCTCAGAAATCAGACCTGTGGATTAAGCCTGTGTTTACCTTCTGGTGGCCTATTGTAAAAGAAAGCATTTCAGTTGCACTTGCAATATATGTGAATGTGGTAAATCACCTACTGTGACAAAGAGACATCTTTCATTGCTTTAGGGAGTGCATGTGCATGTGCCTTCATGCCACTTGTTGACTTATAGTGAATTTCATGAATCTAAACCCCATGAATTTCATAAGGGTGTCTGAGGCAAGAAATACTCACAGGTGGTTTTGCCAGTTCCTTCCTTTGAAACACAGCCTACAGCACCTGGTTTTCATTAGTGGGAGTATCTCTGCAAAACAGACACACACACACAAAATACAACACAACAATATAATTTGACACTCACAGAGAAAACAATACCCAAGTAAAATACACCGAAGTTAAGTCCCAGTTCTTTCCAGAGAAGCATTTCTATTACAGTTGTCCCTTGACATTCGCTCCTTTGACAATTACGGGTTTTGATCATTCCCAAGGTTGAGGCCACTGTGCACATACTCCTTCTCCTATTCCTCCTCCTCCCTCCCAGGCCTTTCTCCTTCAGAGGGAAAAGGCCCTGGAGGGAAAAGCCTGGAAGGGTGCAAGCATCAACCCAGTTCATTTCCAGGACAGAGAGCTGCTTCTTTCACCAAGCAGCTCTCTGCTCTGGAAAGGGAGTTGGGGAATCCCTCATCCTCTTCAAGGACAGAGAGCTGCCTCTTTCCCTGGAAGGATGCATTTATATATGTGGGCATCTAAACAAAATCTGATCAAAATTTACTGTATAAGAGCCATAGCATCTAAGTATTCCTTCTCCAGGTGAAACTATGGCCTGTTACAGACTGCCAAAATAAAGCTGCTTCGGGTCTCTTTGGAGGTATGCTGTTTAAATGATGCATGCATCCTAAGAATCCGGAAGCTGCACCAAAGCTGCACTCCAGTGCTTAGCAATGGAGTGTGGCTTTGGTGCAGCTTCCGGATTCTTAGGATGCATGCATCATTTAAACAGCATACCTCCAAAGAGACCCGAAGCAGCTTTATTTTGGCAGTCTATAATTCCATGAAAAACATTCATGCCCACATTTGCTCTTAAAGAACAGCTCTCCAAGTGACAACATTCCCAAAAATATTACTGCAAAGAAAACTTCCCATGATGCAGTTATATCAACTAGATAATCACTCTCAAATTCACAATCAAATACATTTTGAGCATTTTGTGTTCACGCACCGAAAAGAAAATTAAATAGCAAAATTATCTGTAGCATTTTCATGAAAGTAAGTGCTATTTAGATATAGAAAGCAAAATCTATAAGTATCTGGAGACAAACGTTTGGTATCACAAAAGTTTTTTTCCTCATTGTATTTATGAACCAAAAACATTTTATTGTGAGGAAAAGAATAAATGAATCCTAAAGAGAAGAACTCGGCTATTAGTTCAGGATAATGGTAGCTACAAACAAACTGGTTGAAATTACAAGCCAAACACTGAAATAAATTTCTATGTATTTAAACTTTAGAAGGACTTAAGCACTCAACCCTGCCTTTCAGACTACAGGACCAGTGGAAGCAGGATAACCATTCTTGCGAGACAATAAAATACCTTAGTGATGACCTGAAACCTCATACAAGAACATTGCATATGTATTTCTTATGCCTCAGGGTTCAATTTTTACTTTAGTGGGATCTGGATTTGAAATCACTAAAAACTGAAGTTTCAATTTTGTTTATCTAACCTCAGGGTATAAAAGTGCTTACACAGGAAACATATATCCAAGCTTTTGAGTTATGATTATTTCTTCTTCTTCTACTACTATTCTTTGTGAGCAACTTTTACTTTAAATAGTGCTTTAAAATATACAGTAAATAGAGAGACTTTTTAAAAAATAAATCCCAGCAGTAAATGAGAATTTTGCTTTTCTACTCTTGTAAGAAGAAATAAAAGAAATGGCTTACAAACTAAATTAAATATCTGTTCTTAACACTTTGATGATATTATCTAAGTTTTACTCACTATTAACAATTCTTAAAAGAAGATATTAAGTTACTTAAGAACAGGAAAGATTGCTCAGTACATCAAAAATTCATAATGCTTAGCTCATATAAGGTAATCTAGACAGATGTAGGGATCTACACAGAGTTAACCTGTAAAATACAGTGTTAACATTTTTCAGTGGGGGAAAACACAACTGGGAATGAAACACTTCTTCACACAGTATTTCAAAAAGAGAGGGGGAATCATATATTTTGAAATTCGCATGGTGTAGTGGTTTGAGTGCTGGACACAGACACCAGCAAGCCAGGGTTCAAATCCCATCTTGGCCATGTAGGCCCACTGGGTAAGCTTAGGCAGGTCACACTCTCAGCCTCAGAGGAAAGCAATTGCAAATCTCCTCTGAACGAATTTTTTGCCAATAAAACGTCATGATAAGTTCACCCTAGAGTTGTCATAAATCAGTATCAACCTGAAGGCACACAACAACAAGAACAATGCATTTTACCAACATACATCTAAACCAACTATTACAAGGAGAGTTGTGTACCGTGGAGGATGAGACAACCTTTGTTTGGCTGCTTCCCTGCCTTTGACTGACCTCAACCCTTAGTAGGCTGGGCTATTTTGGCTTCTACATGTGGTAGATTATGGTCACAGATTGAAAGAGTTACCACAGAGCAGTAACTAGAGATTGAACCATAGTCTAGTTTCAGTTTCTTTGGCATTCAGGCCTTTTAAAACCTAATTCTTTCTATCCTGAATACAGAACAAATTTTATCAAAAACATTCCCTATATATAACAGCTCAGTTCAATAGTCCCAACTAATCTTACCACAGAAAATACCATGTTATATCTATCAGTATGTAGTTGTTAAAGATGAGAAATCTCTCAGAGATAGATAGAGGGGGGCGGGGGCAGGCAGTGACAGACCTTATTCAGCAACTGAATGGTTAAATATATACAGGAATTTAAGTACTAAAATCATTACTTTCAAGAATTGAATGTTTCCTGAGCGAGGATGCAGAAATCTTGAGAGTTCAGTTTCTTCCAAATGCAATTTTTAAAGTCTCATGTTACTTCCTTACCAAATATGCAGAAAGTTGTGGGTTTTGGTAAATTCTTACCAAAAACACTGAAATGAAATTCTCACTCACCCCTCACTCAGGAATGGCATTTTGAAGGAATTTGATAGCTTGAGAGGATCTATAATAATAATAATAAATAATAAAGTTTTATTTGTATACCGCACCTTCCTCAGATCAGGGCGGTTTACATAACTTACATTACACATACAATACTTTAAAAACAGCACCATACAATATACAATAAAATAAAATAAAACCAGCTGAAGCCCCAGTAGCCCGTCCTCATGGCCACGGAAGAGGAGGGAGGCCCACAGGATTTTATGCGGGGAATGCTAGCTGGAAGAAAAAGGTTTTCAAATCCTTTTCAAATTGGGCCAGGGAGGTAGTCGAGCGGAGCTCGGCAGGCAGCATGTTCCAAAGGGCCGGGGCGGCGATGGAAAATGTCCGCCTTGTGACGGAGGTAAGCCTAGCCCCAGGCACCTTCAGTAATAGCTGCCCGGATGTTCTGAGGGTGCGGGACGGAATATACGGGGAGAGGCGGTCCTTCAGGTATCCTGGACCCAAGCCATTTAGGGCTTTATAGGTAATCACCAACGCCTTATATTGGGCCCAGAAGCGAATAGGCAGCCAGTGAAGATCTTTCAGCACCAGTGTTATATGGCTGGTCCTGGAAACACCAGTGACCAGCCTGGCTGCCATATTTTGCACCATCTGTAGCTTCCGGGTTTGGTATAAGGGTTGCCCCATGTAAAGTACATTACAGAAGTCCAGTCTCGAGGTTACCAGAGCATGTACAACAGTTTCTAGGTCCCTCTGGGCCAGATATAGGCACAGCTGGCGGATAAGCCGAAGCTGATAACAGGTGCTCTTGACCGTCACATTCACCTGAGCAGTCAGGTGAAGCGACGAGTCAAGAAGCACCCCCAGACTGCGCACGGAGTCCTTCACAGGGAGCGTGACCCCGTTCAGGACAGGTGGAACCACCGTCATTCCTGGACCAGGGGAACCTATCACTAGTAGCTCCGTTTTCTCTGGATTCAGCTTGAGTCGGTTTTCCCTCATCCAGCCCATTACTGACTCTAGACAGGCCACGAGAGGAGAGACGCCATCCTCAGTCACTGCATCAGTCGGAGGCATAGAGAAAATGATTTGGGTGTCATCAGCGTACTGATAACCCCGCGTCCCATGTCTCCGGATGAGCTCTCCCAGCGGTTTCATGTAAATGTTAAATAGCATGGGAGACAGAATGGCTCCTTGAGGGACCCCAGTTATAAGGGCCCGCTCGTCGGAGCACACGTCTCCCAGCTGCACCATCTGGGACCTCCCAGAGAGGTAGGACCGGAACCACTGGAGCGCAGTGCCCCCGATTCCCACCTCTGCCAGGCGCCCCAGAAGGATACCATGGTCTATGGTATCGAAAGCCGCTGAGATGTCCAAGAGCACCAACAGGGACATGCTTCCCCTGTCAATGCCCAGACGGAGATCATCGACCAAGGCGACCATGGCCGTCTCAACCCCGTAACCCGTCCGGAAGCCAGTTTGAAATGGGTCTAGGTTTAGATGCTTTCAGCCAATGCACAAACCCACCAAAGTCTTGGAAGGGATTTAGCTAGAAATACTGATCTAGTCCAAAAGTGGTATACTTGCCACCCAAAATGGGAATTTCAACCAATCTTGTAATAGGCTAACCTTGGTTTAAAGTGATGAAGTTAGTTTTTATAGTGAGTGTTTACTGGTGTTTATTCTAAGCCATTTCTAGGGATCACCTTTGCTATTAGAGTTGGAACTTGTAATTTCTGCTCTTATTTCCATGTGTGATCTTACCAAACCTACAGACAGAATTTTTTGTACTGACCTGAAAAAATGGCTGTCTTGTATTTTGAAGCCTTCAGTTTGATTTCCAGTGTTTAACTACAGTGTTCATGAACACTTTCATATTCTGCTTCTCAAATATGTTTCCATATTTCTTTAGTATTTTGGGGCGGGGGGAGATATTAGAGCTGCCAAAACCACAAGCTGTACTGCTTTATTGTAGATTTGTGGAATATGATAATTCATATATATTTATAAATTATGAAATATTATTTTGAATGAAGACAGACAGGGGAAGATATAATAATTTAAAAGACTTGGTATTAGTAATATCTAACTATTGCTGCATCCCTTCAAAGGTGGTGTTCTCTTAGAGTGTGTTTTTCTTGAGGTCTGGTTTTCTAGGACAGACATTTACTGAAAGTTGTTTTAAAAAACCCCACCTCAAACCCACAACCAAATCTCTTCATGCATTTGTTCCTAACTTCTTACTGATCTTTTAAAAACACAGAATTCCCTGGTGCATTCCATTCTGTTCTCTTTTTACAGTGCTTAGGATTTCTTGTAGACCTGAGTTCATCTCTTTGTTCAGTGAATCATATAATTATCCATCTCTGATAAAGAGAGACACAGAAACACAACAGCACACAGAGAAGCTCACACAAAAACATGTATGCATATATGCACACTTACAAACACATAGCTACTTCACTGGGTTAAAGGATTAGATGTCCTCTTG
The DNA here is from genome assembly GCF_019175285.1 of Sceloporus undulatus. Taxonomy (NCBI): domain Eukaryota; kingdom Metazoa; phylum Chordata; class Lepidosauria; order Squamata; family Phrynosomatidae; genus Sceloporus; species Sceloporus undulatus. Next base: position 191,458,815 of record NC_056525.1, on the reverse strand, counting down.
GGAATCTGCTTTGAAAACTAATGAAAAGAACAAGGGAACATTGATTTGGGGAAAAAAGGGGAGGGATAGAGTAATCTCGATTTTGTTCTTATTATTCCAGCTATCTTCAGGACAACTTTGGACATTGTTCCATACAAGCTAGTTAACAAAACCCAAAGGCAAGTCTTACTTAAAACTTGTTAATCATAGTAAACAAACATGCATCATAAGCAAATCATTTCATTACAGATCATTCACAACTTTTTTTAAAAAAATGTATTGACTAACATTTTCAATATTGATTGAATATTGTGGAGTAGTGAAGTTTGACTATAATCTGATAGAGTATGAGATATTCATTCTGGTTTAGAAGAACAAGGGAGGAATGAGAAGGCAAAGCAAAACTTGGGAGATGAAATAAAAACAGTTAAAAATTAAATATTGATGATTTGCATACTTTATGAATAGTCCTTTGTCCTCCATTGATGTATAACACTGCAAAGCTGTGGGAACGTAATCATATACCAAGATTACCTAAGTATCTCAGTACACACCTGGTCTCCAGTTACTCTAATACTTTTCCTATCTCTGAGGCATAACAGGTGAAATAATAATACGTGATGCATAGGTAAAATAACAGTGTTTATAAACTGTGATCTAAATCCTTTTGTTAGTCCTCAACTAAGGAGCTTATCGCTCACATTTTTAAACTGGCTCCAGCCTCCCAGGTTGGATGGGGGTGGAGATCATCACTCACTAAA